>NC_067250.2:296440680-296767680 GCF_019359855.2 Lolium perenne | reverse complement strand
CCAGAGACGTTTCTATACACATATAGCAGCCTGGAGAGGAATTTTGTCCAACCGGACTTCCACCCCTTTCCATTGCATTTAACGGAAATAAGAAGTTCAAGTTCTTTTACAAATGAGAAAGGGAGTAGGAGAAGGGAAGCGAGCTGGGGAAGTGACGGGAAACCCACTATGAATATTCGACATCGAATACCCACTATGGGACAAAAAGCTGACACCACCTAGAAGTTCAACGACACAAGTTCAAACACAAAACAGGGAGCGAGCTAACATGACAACTGCAATATTTAAAATGAGGCTAAAACTAAGCATCGGAGAAGCCGCTTCAGGCGCCCAGTGATCATCAGCATCTGGTTTGGGTTTGGAGCAACAACAACACGCACGGTGTAGACGGACAAAGCAGCCTGCATCATCTTCTTAGCTCATCCAATCAAGTCCTTCCTGTCATTCATCTTCTGTAGACCTGCCCAGTACACAATCAAAAAAATAGCATAATAGGTGATTTCACTTGGTGATCTAAGGATATGCTTTTCAAAAGTGACTTTGCTCCTCACGTTCCAGATGGCCCAGCAAAATGCTGCAATGATAACAACATAAAATTTCTCAAAAACAGGGGAAAAGAAATGAAACCAGGCCATGGCTTGGCAAAAGGAGGAAGGAACACATCGCGATCCCATGGCGAAGGCCAACACACCCCAGAATACTCTGCAAGTGCTACAGGTAAAAAAAAAAAGATGATTATTCGTTTCAACTTGCCTGCAAAAAGAGAAGATGGGTGCTCCAGGCCACTTCCTATTTTTCCATATTTCACGAGTAAGGATAGCATCTTGGCAAAGTTTCCACATGAAAATCTTAATTTTAAATGGAATTTTGGCTTTCCATATCCAATTATTATGAGATCCAGCCAGGTTCTTCTTCAGTAACGTGTAAATAGATCTAGTGGAGAAAATAGAATTCTTATTCAAGTACCAAGCGACTTTATCATTTTTCATCAGGAAAGATAGCATAATGAAGAATGTTTAAAACATAGTTCTATTGGCCAAGCAACTCACCTCTTAAATGTCAACGAAAGGGGATAATGAAGTTTGCATCTCTGCAAAATTGTATGGTGCAGTCTTGAACCTGACAGAGATCAAATAAAACAGGGAATTTATCACAGAAAGGTTGCTCACCTATAATTGGATCCTTGCAGGTAATATTACCATTCTTCAAAATTATTTTGCTCCCAGCAAAGTATGTTTTTTTTTTTACTTTTAAGATTGCTTTCTAACATGGGGAATCGTTAAATTTTGGAGTGACCGTAACCACAGTTTTATTTATCAGATATTTTGCTTTGATGATTTTTTTTTGCTACAAACCGTCCACGAAATCATGCTTCCACCATCATTTGCATAGGAGACTTATGTTTTGTTTCCTTACGTCCTTAACCCCTAGTACGCCTTTCTTTTTCGATCGGCAGATTCTGGTACACTTGACCATAAAGTATCCCCTCTTTTGCTTCTTACCGTACCAGAAAAAAACGACGTATGTGTTTATTAAGCTTGTCATGAAGGTTTTATTCAAAAGGAACATCATCATGATATAGGAAGGTAGATTAGATAAGGAGGAATCGACCAACGTTATGCTTCCACCAGAAGAGGATGATCCACCAATCCAGGCATCAAGCTTCTTGATGAACTTGCTATTGACATCCAAGTCAGAGTTCTTCAAACATCTGAAAGAGACAGGTATACCAAGGTATTTCATGGAGAGGTTTCCAACCTGAGAACCAAACATGTTAGCACTAGAAGCCAGCAATGTCATTCTCTCCTCCAATAAGGAAGATTTCACTTTTTTGGTAGTTTATTTTGAACCCGAACATTAGTTCAAAGAGATAAAGCAAGAGCTTCAGGTTGATTGCTTTATCAGAATCATGTGAAATGCCGAGAACCGTATCATGAGCATATTGCATGATGGCCACTCCCTTAACAATAAGATCAGGTGCCAGACCAACTAGAAGCCCATTATTTTGTGCTTCAAGCACCATTTTAGCAAGCATTGGGCAGCAGAATTGAAGAGAAAAGGGGATAGCGGATCACCTTGGCAAACTCCCTTAGAGCTTTGAAAATATGGACCAATCACATTGTTAATTTCACTGAAACAGTGCCATTATGAAGGATCTTTTCAACTTTGTTACACCAGAAGTCTCCAAAACCCATGGCACGTTGACTGTCAAGGAGGAATTCCCAATTTACCTTATGAAAGGCTTTTTTGAAATCAAGTTTCAAAACAACACGAGTGTGTTTTTTCACATGGGTGTGGTGCACTAACTCATGAAGGGACATTATCCCATCAACAATGGTCCTATTTTCCATGAATGCATTTTTCATGAGCATAGAGAGGAACTAGAAAGTAGATTTCCGGGGAATTCGTTTTTAAAGATATTACTTCATTATGTGCTTCCTCATAGGAGTTTATGTTTGTAATTTAGCTTCAGATTAGCTTGGAAAAGGAGACATTTTGGTTGAGAAAATTAGTATAGATCGGATTGGATGAGAAATATACAAGCAGCAGATCACCAACTGACCAACCAGAGGATGCACGCACGGACGGGCGCAGCCATTCGACCATGCAAAACGACACCAACGCGTGCACGAGTGCGCACTACTCTGCTCCGTGGCGCGAAGATAACAGAAACAGAGTGCCCGCCACCTCCGACTATAAATTGCCCAGCAAGCGCCAAGACGCTACACACGCAAGCTCCTTCGCTGCTCCTCGGCCTCCTAGCCTCATCTTCCCAATCACGACACAAAGTTCTCTTGCTACAAGACGAGGCATCGACCTCCAATGGCGACCTCCGCGCTCCCGCTGCTCGATCAGACTCTCCCGTTCGGCGGCGGCGGTGGCTCGGACAGACTCAGCAAGGAGATCTTCTCCATCCTGGAGTCCAACTTCCTGTTCGGCGCGCAGACGCCGGACCTGGGCGCGGGCCGCGTGCGCGTGCTCTCCATCGACGGGGGCGCCGACGGCGGCGCGCTGGCCGCGGCCGCCCTCGTCAGGCTCGAACGGCAGCTACAGCAGCTCTCTGGCAACCCGGCAGCGCGCGTCGCGGACTACTTCGACCTGGCGGCAGGGTCCGGCGCCGGCGGGTTCCTCGCGGCGGCGCTTTTCGCGCGCCGGATGACCGCGGAGCAGGCGCGCGACGTCGTGGCCAAGAACCGGAAGGTGTTCTCCGGGCGCGCTGGCCGCGGCGGGCTCTTCTCCTCGCGGCCGGACGCGGTGTTCAAGAAGGCGTTCGGGGACCTCACCGTGAGGGACGCGGCCAAGCCGCTGCTGATCCCCTGTTACGACATGGCCACGGCGGCGCCGTTCGTCTTCTCCCGCGCCGACGCCGTCGAGGCCGAGGCGTTCGACTTCCCGCTATGGCAGGTCTGCGCGGCGGCCTGCGGCGTTGGCCCGGCCGAGGTGGCGTCCCTTGATGGGCGGACCAGAGTGCGCACCGCCGGCGGGGGCGGCGCGGGCATGTCCAACCCGACGTCCGTGGCCGTCACCCACGTGCTCCACAACAAGCAGGAGTTCCCCTTCGCCGCCGGCGCCAGCGACCTCATCGTTCTCTCGCTCGGCGGGAACGCTGCCTCGGACCACCGCACGTCCTCGTCCTCTAGCATCCTGCGCATCGCCAGCGCGTGCCAGGCCGACATGGTACGTCCTCCACTAATTCTTCAGCATTCATGGCACGGACAGAATCGTACTGTCGTCACGTACGCTGGGCTAAACAGGACTGTGGGTGCCCGTGCTGCTTTTCAGGTGGACCAAGCCGTATCAATGGCGTTCGGAGAGAACAGAGCAACCAACTACATCCGCATCCAGGTAAATATACACTGTAGTAATTTTCTTCCATACTTACTTAACACGGGTTATTACACCACTGAATTATTTGAGCAAAGCTAACTCTTCTTTGTGTTGTCTCCTCAGGGCAACGGCATTGCTGCCGGGGCGACGGCGGAGGCGGCGATGGCGGAGCGGGGGGTGGAGTCGGTGCTGTTCCGGGGCAAGAAGCTGATGCCGGAGACCAACGGCGAGCGGCTGGACGGCGTGGCGGAACAGCTGGTGCGGGAGCACCGCCGGAGGATGGACAGCAAGACGCCCGTGGTGCTCATCAAACCGTCGGCGACACCCCGGACGTCGTCCTCGTCGGCGTCCACGCTCATCACCGTCTCCTCCTCGGAGTCGCCCTGAAGACCGGCGAGTAGACGACGCTGATTAATTAACTAGCTTTGGTATCTGAGTTATTTATTCGTTGCTTGGCTTTTAGTTAGCGCGGCGCCGGCACTAGCTAGAGGGTTTTGGTTGCCTGCCGGCGCCGCCGCCCGCCTGCCGCAGCCGCCGATGACGATGGGCGCGCGCGCGGGGCCGTGGAAGAAAGAGGAGAGTGGTCGAGTGAAGTGTGAAAGATTTCAGGAGTAGCCAGGAAATTAATGGTGAGACGTACGTGTGCGTGTGCAGCTGCAACTACGATGGAATGTACCGTAGCTTGTCATGTGGTTCTAATGGAATACTACGAATCGGTGTGGCTTTGCTGGTAAACACTGATACTTATTATCTCTATTTTAAATAGCCAGATGTCCGCTATAGCTTTTCCCGCGTGATGCGGCTAACTGCTATAGCCTGGCTAAAGGTGTCGAAATCTTTAAATAGTCGGGCTATAACTGTTTCGCGGCTATAGCCTATAACCGGCTATTTAAACCATGATACTTATCGTGTCATTTGACCAAAGAACTCAGGCGCAACTTGCCCCGTCCCCGAAGAAACTCAGTCGCTGCCTCCGAGAAAAATCCTAGCCGCCTCCACTTTAGCCTCCTCCATAGATCAGTTTCCCCTCCTCCAGCGTCGGGAGAAGTATGGAACCCAATCTGTAGAAGAAGTTTTCAATAAAAGTAATGTTTTCAGTGAAAATATGGCAGAGCACCTCGTACCAGCGCACCTGATATTAAAAAATTTGAAAAACGTTATATAAATGTTTCAAAAAGTAGTTTAAATAATTCCCTCATGTAAATCTCATCTTGACACTTGCATGTGCAAATTATCAGAAACAAATACGGCCATATGTAACCCACACAAAAAAGTGAATATAAACTTTGTTATATTGTGAATAGTATACGTCTAATCATTATACTGTGAATATATAGTACGGTTTGTTATTTTCATGTAGGCTACATACTTTCATATTTTAAGTTAAAATTTGACACGCACATACCTACATACATACTTCACACACATGATTTAGGACGTATTTTTCTTAATCAATTTTACTTTTATTTTCGATTTTATTGCTCAAATCAGGTGCTGGCGCACCCAGGAGCCAAAAAAAACGCGTCCGTGTTTTCAGTAGTTATGTTTTTGGTAACCGTTTTCTTGTTGGTTTCTCCTCAATGGAGATGGTATACTCTGCAATAAGTAATATCTGGCCTTTCGTTCGACAATGAGATCTCCTTCCCTGCGCCAATGGTGGTGTTGGAAGATTACAGTTCTCTAGGTATGGGCCTTCAGATCTTGCTTCGACAGATCGATTTTGGATTTCTCATGGTTGCTGCGAGGAGGATTATCCTCGCAGATTTTGTCCCGGTTGATACATCCTCGACAATGGCGATTCTTACTCTCGGCTCTCCAGCGACGTCGACAAGGCTGGTCAATTGTTATTCCCTGACATACTGGTGTTGGTACTTTGCTGATGTTGATTGACTAGTTTAATGGTTGTGCGCATGCAAGCATCCTTGGCATTATGGCTCAATTTAAAATTATGGAAGAACCTTCATTGGTATTTACAGGTCTATGATTTATTATCTATCTTTGGTTGGCTTCAGGAAAGTACAAGATTGTGTCTTGAAAAATAAAGAGTTGGAATACCTCGAAGATTTGCTTGTATCTTTTAGATTTTATTTTGTAATCACCGGAGTTAGCTCGTGTATCTCTACCATGTACTATTTATTAATATAAATATATGTGATACTGATTGTCAGAAAAAAAAACTCATGCGCAACTTGGTCTTCCTTTCTTTTGATATGAGACTCAAAACCCAAAGATTTTTTTATAAAGAACATATATTAATATTGCGA
Source organism: Lolium perenne (assembly GCF_019359855.2). Classification (NCBI taxonomy): domain Eukaryota; kingdom Viridiplantae; phylum Streptophyta; class Magnoliopsida; order Poales; family Poaceae; genus Lolium; species Lolium perenne. The sequence goes on along the minus strand of NC_067250.2, from coordinate 296,761,588 downwards.
GGATACCAATTACATCTAGCGGTATTATACATGCACACAACCAAAATAAAGAAGAACAAATACAATAAAAGAAAGGTCCCACAACATAGATCTATTCCTTAAAGGTGTACTAACACCATCTAGACAACAATAGAAGTTCAACTTCTTCAAAAACGACACATCTAAGAAGAAAACAGTGCACACGCGCCGCCCTTGATCGATTATAGATGTTTGACTTTCACCATGGTGAAAATAATAACTTTAGCAAGTTCATTGTGAGGCACAACCAATTAAGGCCAGACAATGGATCATAGATGTAGGACTTTGAACTTGTCTGCTGTCGCCCGTACTTTCAAAGCCGCTTGCTCCAAAACAAAAATCACTAAGCCAATTCAATATCTCCACAAAGAATTGAACCATCATTGATAGTCCCCATATCTCGACTTCCATGACATTCTCCGCCAGCTGACCTTATCATGTATGAGAAAGCAGGCCTTATGATGGTAACTACTAGAGCTTCGCATCGCTCCATCTGAAATCACCCGGTTAGAAAAAAACATGGATAAGCATAATCGAATATCATCCGATCCAGCAAACTTCAGGTATGAAGCTCCCAGTAGAGTACACCGGCGGAGCATTCCGAAACACGACACTACCACCAAATCGATGGGGACAGAAACTGGCAGATCTTCATCTTGTCAGAGAAGAATCATAGGACCACCTCCATTATTTGCGAGACTAGCAGCCCCCACGTCGCCAGTCAATCTTGCCGGACCAATATTGGAGAATAAGGTAGCATGGAGCACTGGCGTCGGTGTTGCCGAAGCCATGGCCCCCCTGTGGTGATTGGGCCCAAGTGAGTCCAGCGGATCGCAGTGTCGAACCGCCGCCGGAGACGACCACCGCCATGCTCTACCCACTCCTCAACACCGACCGTCGGAGTGCATCAGCTCGTGGCCACTGTGGCCGTGCCGCTCGGCGTCCCCAGGTTGCGATCCACTGCCTCACGTGACGCGTCACCGCAAACTTGTGAACAAACATATCACATATCCTCATAAGGGATGCGGCCTTTTGTAGCCCTAGCTACACATATCAAGTATATTTTTTAGCCACTTTAGCCGTAGTCTTCCGAAAGCTATTATTCAGAGTTAGTACAAATTATACTATATTTAATTGAAAAATTAGAGAAGGCTTCAAGGAAGTCTGAACTAAGTTTGCCAAAGATTTTGCATGGCACATGCTCATTTGAGTAGAATTCCAAGCAAATCATACGTAATACAAAATATTATGAAACATTTTTCTGAAACTTTCATGTCTTTTGTATTTTTTTATAGAAAAAACATCACATGGGATGACCCCATGCGTATCTTTTCAAAAAAAAAATTGTTTGGTTGGATTTAAATTTGTGGGCTTTGTCATTTGTACTAGGTGAATGCAAATTTTATCCTTGGTCAAGTTTTAAGGTAACATATTTGAAGGTTATTTTCTCCCAAAATTCAAGACCTAAACTTAAAATACACACAGTTCTGAGTTTAATCGGTTCAAGCTCAAAAATAAATTCATATATAGCTGCAAATCGAGATAAATCCCCAGCTTCAGGAATTGGTCATTCTATAAGGACTACTACTCGAGAAAATTGAAATGGTAGCATTGTGCACCTTTTTTTGGTAGCTCCTTCCCCAAAAAACACACACATTTTAGCATATATGTGCACACTAATAAAATGCGATAAAATTCAGCAGAATAGTTCAAAACTATAGTTTGCATAGTTGTTTGCCATGACAAGATGCACATCTCTTCCAAAATGGGGTCACGATAACTAAGTTTGATATGAATTTCGCATGACGCATGCTCATATGGGTAGAAGCTAAATGAACTTGTACATGATACAAAATATTTTTAAGGAATCTTTTATGAAACCTTCTATGCCTAGTTTGGTATTTCTATTAGAAACTCGATCACACGGCATGACTCTACGCAAGTTTTTTCACTGTGTTTTTTTATTTCTTTAGGTTAGATTCAAATTTGATTTAGATTTACGGGATCTGCCATTTTAATAGGTGGGTGCAAATGTCATGTCTGCTCATTGTTTCTGGATATCACACTTGTAGCGTACCTACAATTATTTTCTCATAAAATTTAGTGCAAAAAGTTAATGTATTAATAGTTTAAATTTGAGTGTAATCGGCATAAGCCTCCGAAGACATTTGACTAACCAGGATATCAGTTGTTGAGGTGAACAAAGTTTTCTTATCTAACTGCATCCATATGCCACCGTCAGGGACGAATCCATCCATCCATATCACTCTCATGGACCCTAACGACTGTCAAACATCAGATAGCAATGTACGCCGATAGGAAAAAGAAACAAAGGGAAAAACAATCCACTGTACACTGCTGCATGGACGACGACACTGACGTCGTCCGTTGAGCCATCGCCCGTACACACTTGTTCCGCCGAAAGCAACGCCACGGCGACCCCTAAATAATCTTAGCGTGATCCTATCGCGTCAGTTCGCAACTGTCCAGCCGGGCTTGTCTGCCGCGTCCCTTCTTCCCTCCAAGCATCCTGCCCTGGAACACCCACACAGGGTAATGATGCAACGGCTTAGTGTAAGCACCTCATCTGTCTCCTCCGTGATCCTCGGTGAATAGCATAAATAAATCTCCCTGGTTTCCTCCGTGTTCTTGGCTACAATGTACTACACTATTATTTCTTCTCCTGTCCCAACGTGATGCATGTGCTAAGCAGGAGTACTCCTACTCGCATGGTGTACTAAGTGCTTACTTTCGCCACCGTTGATTAATTCCATAATACGCGCAGAGAGAGATACGCGCATGTGACACTGGTGGAAACACAGGCTTCGGGTGAGCCCCATAAGTCGCGATGCTGCAGGAACCGCGACTAATGGTACCTTTAGTCGCGGTTCGGGAGGCGAACCGCGACCAAAGGCCTGGGCCCAGGGCGCTCGGTGGCCAGCCGGTGCACGTGGGGGGCTTTAGTCGCGGTTGGCCAGGCCAACCGCGACTAAAGGTGCCCGAAGGCCTTTAGTCGCGGTTGGCCAGGCCAACCGGGACTAAAGCCCCTCCCCTATATATACCACCCAGCAGCCAACACTTAGTCATTTGGTGCCATTCTCTTCACAAACTTCACAAGTGGGTGTTAGGTTTGCTTTTGGTTCCTCTTATGCACATAAGGTGTTTGATGAAATGCCCCAAGAGCATGAAACAAACATGATATGAAGTGTTGGAGCCACACTTGAGCTTTCTCATTTATTTTTTCCTCCTCGATCGCGGTTAGCAACTTGAACCTTTGATGTGTCGTTGATAAAATGTGCATGTGTGTGTAGTTCATTGTTTAATTTATATTGTTTGTAGCTAGTTAGTTTAACAAATGCATGATGGTTAATTATATATTTTATATTATAATAATGCAGATGAATCGACAATGGATGTACGGTAACCGACTCTCCGGCGAGTTCAGTGCGGGTTTGAAAGATTTCCTCGTAGTGGCTAATGCGAACAAGCAGGGGGGTTTTGTTATCTGTCCATGTGTTAACTGTAAGAATCAGAAGGGTTACTCTTCCTCAAGAGATGTTCACATGCACCTGCTTCGGCACGGTTTCATGCCAAGCTATAATTGTTGGACCAAGCATGGAGAAAGAGGGGTTATAATGGAAGAAGATGAAGAAGGGGATGATTTCATCGATGAAAGCTATCTTGCTCATTTCGGTGATACTTTCATGGAGGATCTTTGAAGGTGAAGGGGAAGGTGAAGGGGAAGGTGAAGAAGAGGCACGTGATGATGATCCCGTTGATGATCTTGGTCGGACCATTGCTGATGCACGGAGACGCTGCGAAACTGAAAAAGAGAGGGAGAATTTGGATCGCATGTTAGAGGATCACAGGAAGGCGCTGTACCCCGGATGCGATGATGGTCTGAAAAAGCTGGGCTGCACACTGGATTTCTTGAGATGGAAGGCACGTGCAGGTGTAGCTGACTCGGCATTTGAAAACTTGCTGAAAATGTTGAAGAATATGTTTCCAAAGAATAACGAGTTGCCCGCCAAAGCACGTACGAAGCAAAGAAGGTTGTCCGCCCTCTAGGTTTAGAGGTTACGAAGATACATGCATGCATCAACGATCGCATCCTCTACCGCGGTGAATACTAGAATTTGAATGAATGCCCGGTATGCACCGCATTGCGTTATAAGATCGAGGCGATGACCCTGGTGACGACGATGTTGAGGGCCAGAAACCCAGGAAGAGGGTTCCCGCCAAGGTGATGTGGTATGCTCCTATAATACCACGGTTGAAACGTCTGTTCAGGAACAAAGAGCATGCCAAGTTGTTGCGATGGCACAAAGAGGACCGTAAGTCGGACGGGGAGTTGAGACACCCCGCAGATGGAACGCAATGGAGAAAGATCGACAGAGAGTTCAAAGATTTTGCAATGACGCAAGGAACATAAGATTTGGTCTAAGTACGGATGGCATGAATCCTTTTGGCGAGCGTAGCTCCAGCCATAGTACCTGGCCCGTGACTCTATGCATCTACAACCTTCCTCCTTGGTTGTGCATGAAGCGGAAGTTCATTATGATGCCAGTGCTCATCCAAGGTCCGAAGCAACCCGGCAACGACATCGATGTGTACCTAAGGCCATTAGTTGATGAACTTTTACAGCTGTGGGGCAGACCTGGTGTCCGTGTGTGGGATGAGCACAAAGAAGAGGAATTTGACCTACGAGCGTTGCTTTTCGTAACCATCAACGATTGGCCTGCTCTTAGTAACCTTTCGGGACTGTCAAATAAGGGATACAATGCATGCATGCACTGCTTACATGAGACTGAAAGTGTACATTTGCCAAATTGTAAGAAGAACGTGTACCTTGGGCATCGTCGATTTCTTCCGAAAGGTCATTCAGTAAGAAAGAAAGGCAAGCATTACAACGGCAAGGCAGATCACCGGCCGAAGCCTGCGGAACACTGCCCGGTGCCGAGGTATTTGATATGGTCAAGGATTTGAAAGTCATCTTTGGAAAGGGTCTGGCGGACAATCAGTTCCGAAGGGAGCCGACGGGCACGTAGCCATGTGGAAGAAGAAATCTATATTCGGGAGCTAGAATATTGGAAAGTCCTAGAAGTCCGCTCTGCAATCGACGTGATGCACGTTACGAAGAATATTTGCGTGAACATCCTAAGCTTCTTGGCCGTGTATGGGAAGTCAAATGATACAAAGGAAGCACGGCAGGACCAGCAAAGTTTGAAAGACCCTGATGACCGGCATCCGGAACGGTTTCAAGGTCGTGCCAGCTACGCTCTGACCAAAGAAGAGAAGGTCATCTTTTTTGAATGCCTGAGCAGTATGAAGGTCCCGTCAGGATTCTCGTCCAATATAAAGGGAATAATCAACATGGCGGAGAAAAAGTTCCAAAACCTGAAGTCTCACGACTGCCACGTGATTATGATGCAATTGCTTCCGATTGCTTTGAGGGGCTCTGCCGGAAAATGTTCGAGTAGCCATTGTGAAGCTATGTGCATTCCTCAATGCAATCTCTCGAGAAGGTAATCAATCCAGAAGTTCTACCACGGTTACAGAATGATGTGATCCAATGTCTTGTCGCTTTCGAGTTGGTGTTCCCGCCATCCTTCTTCAATATTATGACGCACCTCCTGGTTCACCTAGTCGATGAGATTTCCATTCTCGGTCTGTATTTCTACACAATATGTTCCCCTTCGAGAGGTTCATGGGAGTATTAAAGAAATATGTTCGTAACCGTGCTAGGCCAGAAGGAAGCATCGCCAAGGGCTATGGAAATGAGGAGGTAATTGAGTTTTGTGTTGACTTTGTTCCCGACCTTAAGCCGATTGGTCTTCCTCAATCGCGGCACGAGGGGAGACTAAGTGGAAAAGGCACGATCGGAAGGAAATCAATGATATGTATGGACGGCCATTCTCTCGATCGAAGCACACCACACAGCTTCGACCAATTCCAGCTTGGTGGCTCCGTACTTTGAGAAACACAAGAATATTTTACGCTCGGACAACCCTGGGAAGCCTGAATCCTGGATTAGGAAGGCCCACATGGAGACTTTCGGCAGTTGGTTGAGAAAACATTTAATGAGTGACAATAAGGTTGTAGATCAGCTGTACATGTTGGCCAAGACACCATCTTCGACTATAACGACTTTCCAAGGGTACGAGATAAATGGGAATACATTTTACACGATCGCCCAAGATAAAAAGAGCACCAACCAAAACAGTGGTGTCCGCTTTGATGCAGCAACCGAGAATGGGCAAAAGGTCACATATTATGGTTACATAGAGGAGATATGGGAACTTGACTATGGACCCTCCTTTAGGGTCCCTTTGTTCCGGTGCAAATGGTTCAAGCTAACAGGAGGTGGGGTAAAGGTGGACCAGCAATACGGAATGACAATGGTGGATTTCAACAATCTTGGTTACCTTGACGAACCATTCGTCCTAGCGAAAGATGTCGCTCAGGTTTTCTATGTGAAGGACATGAGTAGCAAACCGAGGAAACGGAAAGATAAGAAAACGATCAGTACATCATGCGATGATTCAAAGCGCCACATTGTTCTTTCGGGGAAAAGAAACATCGTGGGAGTGGAGGACAAGACAGACATGTCGAAGATTATAATATGTTTGCTGAAATTCCGCCCTTCAAAGTGAACACCGACCCAAGCATTAAGTTAAATGATGAGGATGCTCCATGGATACGGCACAATCGTAAGCAAGCAGGGGACACAAGGGAAGAAATGATGTGTAATAATTTATTGTACCAAACTTTGTTGAATGAATCATGTGAATTATATTACCCGTGATGTGTTTGGTGTCCATTTTCGAATGATTCAATTGACTCGAGATAGCACTGATGATACATGAAATTTGGAGTGACTAAGTCATACTCCTGCATACATGAAATTTGGAGTGACTAAGTCATACTCCTGCATACATGAAATTTGGAGTGACTAAGTCATACTCCTGCATATAGGAAATTTGGAGTGACTAAGTCATACTCCTGCATACATGAAATTTGGAGTGATTTAGTCATACTCCTGCCTAGGCGTATAATATGCATACTCGTAGTCTTCATAGCCGCCGCCGTTGTACTGGTAGTCGTCGCCTTCTAAGTTGCCGGCGTCGTCGTCGCTGCTGTCGTCGGGCGGCGCTCGTGGCTCGAACTGAGGGTAGCGCAGGCGGGGGATATCGCCGGCCGTGATGTAGTCCATGACGCTCTGCAGAGTCCGGCCGTACCACCATAGCCGACGGCCGGCCTCGTGGAAGTTTCCAGGAGGCAGACCGTCCTCCTCATACCTGGCGAGCGCCCTCTCACGCCGATTGATGAAGAAGGCGTCCCAAGTATGCTGGTTATCGGGATGCCAGCGGGGATTCATCCGCTGCTCCGGCGTGAGGTCGAGGTAGTAGTGGTTCGTGATGGCCGCCCGGCGCGCAGTACCCTGAGGGACGGGAGGGACCGGCACGCCGCCGGCGCTTAGGCTCCAGCCGGCAGGGACGCGGTAGCCCGGAGGGCAAGGGTAGTTCGAGGCGCAAAGCTCCTCCACCTGCTGGTAGGTTAGAGTGGGTGCGGTGGAAGCCATGAGAGAGTGATGAGAGATTGTAGAGATGATAATGCTGGCCAAGCCGGGCTACCTATATGTAGTGACAAATGGCGGGAAAAATGGGAGCGGGAAGACAGGAGGCGGGAAGAAAGAGGCGGGGAGAAAGTGGCGGGAAGAAATTGGCGGGAAAAAATTGGCGGGAAGAAAGAGGCCGGAAGAAATTGGCGGGAAACAATTGGCGGGAAGAAAGAGGCGGGAAGACAGGGAAGAAATGGCGGGAAGACGAGGAGGGAAGAGGGGGTCGGCGGAAAGAGGCGGGAAGAGGGGGCCAACGAACTTTTGAATTGAATTAGTTTTATTTTTATGAATTTTTGATAATTTGTATTTTTAAAATTTTGAATTGAATTAGTTTTATTTTTATGAATTTATTGATATATTATATGTATTTTTCAGATTTTGAAATGAATTAGTTTTATTTTTCTTAATTTTTTGATATATTATTTGTATTTTTAACATATTGAAATGAATTAGTTTTATTTTTCTGATTTTTTTGATATATTATTTGTATTTTTAAGATTTAGAAATGAATTAGTTTTATTTTCCTGAATTTTTTCATACATTATTTGTATTTTTAACATTTAGAAATGAATTAGTTTTAATTTTCTGAATTTTTTGATATAATATTTGTATTTTTAAGTTTTTGAATTGAATTAGTTTTATTTTTCTGAATTTATTGATATATTATATGTATTTTTCAGATTTTGAAATGAATTAGTTTTATTTTTCTTTACTTTTTGATATATTATTTGTAATTTGAAAAAGAAAAGTAATTCGAAAAAGAAAAGTAATTTGAAAAAGAAAACTAATTTGAAAAAATACCTTTAGTCGCGGTTGGCCGCCCCAACCGCGACTAAAGGCCATTTTCCGCGGAATCGCAAAAGGGGCGAAAAAAAGCCTTTAGTCGCGGTTGGGATCACCAACCGCGACTAGGGTAGTTTTAGTCGCGGTTGGTGCCCCCAACCGCGACTAAAGGCCCTCGCCTATAAAAACGAGCGGGCGGCGCCTCTTCTCCTCTTCCTCGCCCACTCCGTCTCTGCGCCGATCGAACTGCCGCCATCGCGTCGCCTTCGTCGCCTTCGCCGCCGTCGCCTTCGCCTTCGTCGCCGTCGCCCTTCACCCGCCCCGTACGTCACCGCTCCGCGCGCCGCCCTCTCTCGCCCGCCGCGCACGTGTCTTTGCGCCGCGCGCCCTCGCCGCCGCCGCCGCGCGCCGCCTCGCCCGCCGCCGCCCTCGATCACCCGTCGCCCGCGCGCCGCCCTCGATCACCCGTCGCCCGCGCCCGCCGCCGCCCTCGCCGTCGCCGGCGCGCGCGCCGCTCTCACACCGGCCCGCCGCCGGCCTCCGGCCACGCGCGCGGCCGCGCTAGAGTTACAGAGGAGAGAGATCGATGGAGAGGGAGAGACGAAGCAGGGGCCGTGGCCGGCGCCCCCATTTTTTTGTTTTTTTTTTGTTTTTATTAATTAACTCACAAATTTGTTAATTAAAATTGTAAACTAAAATTGTAAAATTTGTTTAATTAAAATTGTAAAATTGTAAAATTTGTTTAATTAACACAAGGACTCTCTTGTGCTAACTTTAGCTTTCTCATACCGATTTAACTTGAGATGTTAACCGCATGTTCAATTCTTCGGGTGCTAGTGAGACCTTAATTTTTGCGATGGTATAAATACAAATGTTCAAATACATGATCTTATCATTTTAGTGTTTTGCACGCATGTACAAGCAAAAACATAATTAAAGATACTTGTGTTGTTCACGAATCATGAAAACATCTAAAATATTCATTTTGTTGTGTTAATGAAAATCAACTTGCATGTGCTTGATTATTGGAACATCAAATTGTGTATATACTGTAGGCCTAAATATTATTCTTTGTCGACCACTTATGTTGCCGTCATCATTATCCTCCAACATCCCCGCAAAATAAACTTAACCAGATTAAGTTTACCAATTCAATTTAAAACTTGGAGACAATGATTAATTTAAGTGGACCATGTCCTTGTTTTATCCATCACATCGGGAAAGAGTCCAAGTTTGTAATAAACTATGCAAAAACAATCATGTAAAAATATATAAAACAAATGAGGTTATGTGTCCTCGGCACCGCCACCGCCCTCTCGGTCACCGCCACACCGGTCTCTCGGTCACGCGGTCACTGCGTCCCCCTTTCGCCACCGCCACCGGTCTCTCGGTCACGCGGTCACTGCGTCCCCCCTTTCGCCACCACCACCGTTCTCTCGGTCACGCGATCACTGCGTCCCCCCTCTCGCCTCCCTCGTCGCCCTCTCTCTTTATATGTAGAAGAGATATGATAATGCTGGCATATACACAATTAATTTGTTTTGACTACATGTTTTCAGGACTGACATATGGCGGACGATAGAGCTGACCCGATTCTGGACAACTATGATCCGGACGCTGAAGACCATATGTTCGGCATCATAAAAGGCGATATTCTATATGTGCCGACCGGAGAAGAAGAAGATGATATCTCTTCTTATCTGAACCTTGAGGGTGAAGATGAAGGGCGCCGTCAGCAAGCAGATGATGCCGAAGAAACGTCGATAAACGACGATCTTCAATTGGAAGTAGCAACCACCTCCGGCGCCGAGGTATATATATATACATATTGAGCGTCTGGTGATACAAACTAACTGATTTGAATAAATGTGTGTGTACTAACGCGCGCGACTCTCTTTCTTATTTTAGCCCTCGGCCGGATCGTCGAAAAAATCGAGTACGTCGTCAAAGCGTGGCGCAACCAAGACGATGAAACCAAACGAAACATGCACCATCGATGTTGTCGATGAACAAACCGGCAGGCCGCTGGAGCCCAGCAAGAACGCCACCAAGTTTGTCAGCCAATGCGGAGCCGTTGTTAGAGACAACGTCTCGATCACCGTCCAGGAGTGGAATGAGCCAAAGAAGGCACGTCTTGGTTTCACTTTTGTCGATAAGAGAACAAAAAAAGATTGCTTCAAGAAGCTTATGGAACATTTCGTTCTACCTCCGGAATACCGCAGATACGATGAGGCGGGTAACAAGATTCAGGAAAACAAGGAGAGGTGCAAGCTAGTCAAACAGTTCGCTCTTTCTAGGATGGCCAACGCATTCCGGAAATACAAGCAAAATCTAGCCCATGACTTTGTCAAGCCGGGCAAGACTCCGGATTTCACAGGACAATATGAGAAACTGCAACATGATTGGCCAGAATTTGTGAAGCAAAAGAAATCGGAGCAGTTCCTTGAAATATCGAAAAAAAAATAAGGAGAATGCGGCCAAGAAGGAGTACAATCATATCATGGGGCCAGGAGGGTATCGCTTTTGGCAGCCTAAGTGGGAGAAGATGGAGAACGAGCTGAGGGCGTGAGGAATCCGTCCAGGTACGGAGGGATGGGACCCAAGGGCCAAAAGCTGGTGGTACGGGCATGGGGGATCGCTGAACCCGGAGACAGGGGAGTGTGTTTATCAGGGCAAAATAATTACACCCACCCAAAAGCTTATTGAGGCAATGAGGGAAGCTCAAGAGGGGAGGATCAAGTTCAACAGAGAGAACGACGCCCTGACAAAAGCCCTCGGGAATCCTGAACACGGAGGACGTGTACGAGGCATGGGGCCCATTCCGTGGAAAGTAGGGTTCCCCCAGAACGATGACCCGTACGGTTACAGAAGCCGTAAGAGAAAGATGGATCGGGATGCAGATGTTGTGGCGAAGTTAGTAACGGAAATGGATGTGATGAAGAAAACCGTGAGTGTACTAGTCGCCGAAAGAGATGCAGCTCGGGCGCAGCATGAAGATCATCCAATGGATCTCGGAAGCCAGCAGCGGAGAAGAAGCAGCGTGGCTTCCACGGAGGCCTCACCGGCTGGTGCACCGACGATAGAAGTTACTGCACCGGAGCCTCTGGTGGTCAAAATTACTGCACCGGAGCCTCCTCGCTACCCCGTGGACGATATAAAGGAGATGAAAGCATGTCTTCTGTATTATCCTATCGGGAACATGTCCATGATGGTAGCCATCGGCAGTGCTTTGCCACCTGGAGCACTCCACCACAACAACCCCATTCAAGATGGCTATGCTCGTGTGACGGTGGAGGAGATAGTCCAAGGGTTTGAGGACCTGGACATTGACATTGCTACACCTGAAGGGGTGAAAAGACTTGGAGATGTCAAGCGCCAGTTCATTCTATGGCAGAAGAAATTTATCAAGTTTCCAGGCGAGGCGCCAACAAGTCCACCCCCCTACGGTGGTGGTGGTGGTGGCGGTGGCGGTGGCGGTGGCGGTGACGGTGGCGGTGGCGGCGGTGGTGGTGGTGCTTCACCTACACCTCCTTCACGTCAGCCGACGCCGCCCCCCAATTCACCTCCGGCGGGTAAGCAGACGCCGCCCCCCAGTCCTCGTCCGGCGGGTGATCAGCAGACACCGCCCCCCAATCCACCTCCGGCGAAGAAGCAGAAGCAGTCCTGGGTTATTAACCCGGACCCTTATGTACCTAGAACCACAAAGATACCAGAGCCATCACTGAAGCCTCTCATCCCGAGGCCTTGGAAACTTAGTGTCGAGGAAAATGCAGCGGCCGTGGCTGCTCAGCATGAGAAATGGAAGGAGGAGTGCAAGAAGAAAAGAGAGGGCGAGCCCAAGCCAGTATATTCTGACAAGCAAAAGCAGTGGGCTAAGTCATTTTTGAACACACCGTCCCAAGCCGCGAAGAATCTGCCTGACGACTATTTACGTGAACTTCGTAGGCAAGCACTCGCGTTCAAGAGGAACCAAGAGTTGGCGGAGAAGAAAGCCTTGGAGGACGAGGCCGAGACAAAATTAGAAAGGGGGAAAGAAGTTGCCCAGCTCGGGGAACAAAGTAAACAATCGATCGCCCCGCTCATAGTGCAAGCCGCCGATCCGGATGCCCCGATATCATAGCAGCTGCGGCAAAGACATGGATTGACCGTAACGAGTGCCGAGAGAACAAGCGGCCGACTTAGGTATCACTCTTCGTGCCTTTGCTAGGCCTTGATGAGGCGCCAATGAAGGACGTAGTATTTACATATGTGAAGAATGGCCCTCTCATCGAGCCTGCGCAGGAAGAGGATCTACCTCGACAAATGAAAGGTCTGCTAAATTGGTACAAGGGTTACATAAAACATAAAAACGCCAAAGACTATATCTATGCGGAAGTTAGATATGAGCATCACTTCAAACATTACTGGGTACAAATTCATCTGAGTGAATTGTTCCAGCTGTTCAATCTGCGCGACCTCGAGAAATCTATCATCAGTTGCTACGTTCTATAAGTGATTTATTAATTTCTACCCCATCTCGTTCATTGCCTGCACTATATATATATATATATATTGTCCTAACTATCTTGTTGTGTACGCTATTATGCAGAATGAAGAAGCGGGAAATGCGAATAAGGAACATCCATGATGTTGGGTTCATTGACCCACACATCGTTAATTCACATGTGTTAGAACACCACCCCGCCGACGTGGAGGATGACCTGTGGCGGTTTATTAGAAAACAGCAACAGAAAAGTGATATTCTATTTCCTTACCATTTTGGGTGAGTGTTTCTGTCTTGAGCACATTCTCTTTTGTTTACTCCATGCATGGTATGTGGCTAATCGATGAGTTATGCATGACTGTGCATGTATCGTGTCCGCAGGTTCCACTGGATTCTTATGGTAATTAAAGTTCAGACCTCCTCAGTTCTCGTCCACGACTCTCTGAATATGGATCCGGCGCTTTGGGGCGACATGAGAAAAATGATGCAAAAGTAATTATTTTCATTCATTTGCGCTCTATATCGATCGGCCTATTTCGTTCATCATTTCCTAATATCAAGTAACTAATTAATAACTCTCTTGTTTATTTAATTTTCTTTGCCTCGTAGGGTTTGGAGACGGTTCGTAGATACCAAGGTCGGTGAATTCAAAAAAGAGCTACATTTTAAAATGGCAGTGCGGACGACTGGGGATATTCAGCCACCGGGGACCAATCTATGTGGATACTATGTTTGTGAGAGGATCCGGAGATACTGCAATGAGCGGGACCAGAAGTGTGAGAACAACATCATGAGGAATAACCTCCGGAAGACGCTTAGTCCAGAAGCTCGCTTCCGACCACTTCAAGAGGAACTAGCTGGATGGTTGGCGAGGGAAGTCATCGATCCTAGAGGAGAACACTATTACGATGACGTAGAACTTTATATGCACCAGAATTTGTAACTAACTTGTTCAAAATTGTATATGGTCATCCGATATTGAATATATATTGTATATGGTCATCCGATATTGAATATATATTGTATATTCCTCTTGAATTCTTTTTGGTTCTAATTTCAAATTTGTTTGAAATTGTACATTCATATGCATGTATGTAGTACCGTAGAATATGTGAAACTCCTTCAAAATTAAAACCCAAAAGAAATAAAATAATACAAATTAAAAAGAAACCAGATTTAGGGGGAGGGGGGCTAAACCCTAAACCCTGCGGAGGCCTTTAGTCGCGGTTGGCCAGAAGAACCGCGACTAAAGGTCCTCCGCCCTGGCGCTCGCCTGCGGCCCACGTGGACGGGTCTTTAGTCGCGGTTCCTCCTAAGGAACCGCGACTAAAGGGGGGGGGGGAGGCTTTAGTCGCGCTACTTTGGTCGCGGTTACGCCACCGCGACTAATGGCAGTTGCCAACCGCGACCAAAGCCCCTTTTTCCACCAGTGTGATGAGCAAATCTCTGCTAATAAACCTCGGACCGTGCCGACAGCTTAGTCTAAACCGCATTCGGCTATTCATGATGGCTGCATGCCGCTCCGTCTGCATGGATGGCTCTGTTCTTCATTTTGAGATAGCTTGTAGTATCTCCTATGAACACGACGTTTTCTTGCAAGAAAGAGATGCGCACGCACATGAGTGGATCCATCGTTAGCCAGGAAAATGACTGCTGAAAACTAAACCTAGGAAAATGACTCTCCTCAAAATTGATTGAGCAGAGTACTATAACTACCTAAAGTAACGAGAAAAAAGTACCTGGAAACATTCTGCTGACATGCATCACCCAGCTACCTTAAGTTACAGTAGAAAGCTACTTGAACATTCGGCTGGCACACATTAGCGATCTACCTTAACAACTTACGAAAAAAGGTATAGAAAAATCTGTTGACATATTTTTTTTCGAAATGGCGGAAATATCGTCCCAGTCTGCATCCAAGAGATGCTCACGGATTTTTTTATTAGATTATTCACGACACCTTACAAGAGCAATACAAAAGATTAAACTCGAAGCCACCTCGCTAAACCTAACAGAGGGATGAAGGGGTGACAATTCACCAACTCATATCATCCAAAAACCAAATGCCTTCTCAGGCCGCCCAATAGCAGATGAGAAGCACATCCAGTCAAGCAAACTCTTAGCATACGCCAACGCACACACCATAGAAGTTACTACCACCGTCTTCCTCGACTCCCTCTTCAAGAGAGATCGTCGCATTGACCATGTCAGGCCTGCCATCGATGCCGCCACGGCGCCACACGTCTCCACCATCCTGCGCATGTCCATCACACTGCATCCGTCCCGAGACACCACTGCACCATGCCGCAGCGACTCGACGATGCCGACACAGCAAAAGCACACCGCTCCACCTCAGCACCACCGCCATCCGTTTTCTGCTCCAAAAACGATACCCCCAATAGGGAGAACGGTTTTGCGCGCCGCCATCGCCCGATCCGGGAGACCCGGGTCTAGGGTTTCCCCTGGAGCATCCCAAGCGAAGAACGCAGACTGCAGAGACAATGTCTTCAACAAGGTAACGATGAAACGCGCCGCCATAATCCGCCATGACCGAAGTCCGGGCCGGCTTTCACCAGCAGCTGCGCCTCGCCATCGGGAGCTAGCCGACGGATCGCAAGATCCGCCACGGCTAGCCACACAACTAGCCGATCTCCTCTGGCAAAAGAGAAGACCACCACCGCGGTGCCACGGTCAGCGGCACCTGACGCCCGCCACCTGCCACCAGGTCGACGCCGTCACCGCCATCGCCATCCAGGGCCGCCGCCCTAGGTTCTGTGGTCCCTGACCTTGAGGAGGAGCAGCACGAGATCCGCCCCCATCCCCACCCGCCCGGCGAAGCCAAGACGAGGAAGGAGGAGAGGACCGCAGCGCCAGGATTGACAAATATAATGATATAACTTCACACGGCCAAAAGGACGAGTTGGATGTGAGCGCTCAATCGAGAAATTCTTACGGAAGCTTTTTGTTCCTGCAAAGCATAAATTAATCGACGTAGCATTCACAAACTAACTTTTTTTTATTATGCCTCGTCATCAATTAACTAACTAGGTCTGTCTGTTTAGCTTCTGAAACATCTCTTGCCTTCCTCTTGTGTTGGCTACTTAAAGTGGTGGAGCTAGCCAAAAAAAAATCTATGTTGGGGCGAAAAATGTTCAAAATTTCTCCTCTAAGCCTTGTAAAAAAACACTCTTGTGTGTGTCATGAATTCAGGGCTTTGTCATGTGTTTTTTCATGTATAGTTGGTTAGGTCGCAACGATTGTGATAGCGATGGCAGCATGGCCCCCGACTCATTGGGATCAGATGATGAACCGCAAACTTCAGTCGGGCCTCTCTCCTCCTCCGTCACATCCACCGGCGAAATGGCACTCGGTATGGGTTCACACATCCATTTGGGTGGTATCTCGACCGATCAGCTAGAGGTGGGCTAGGGTGGGTCTTGCGTCCTGGTTTTCGGGGGGGGGGGGGGGGCGAAGTCCTCCATCCCCGCGGTACGGATTGTCATTATCGCCTATTTGTGGCATCAATTACGAGCTACTCTCCATAGTTTTTGATTTTCGTCAGTGAGGATCCTGCCTCCTCTGCGGGATCCCGTCTTGCTTTCCAAGCAACTACTGTTTATATCCTAGACCATCCGAGCCTAGAAAAGCCTGCGTGGAAACCGTCTATGTTAGAGCGTTGGTCATGCCTTTATACCTCTTCTAAACCGCCGGCTAGCGTTGATCTCTACATAAGATAGCCCGCATCGTATGTAAACAATCTCTGATGTAAAATTTTGCTGGCTGATGCCCGTGGTTTTGACATTTCTTTGTTGAAGAGGGTTTCCACGTTAAAATCTCGCATCTCCTAGATACTAGTAGTATTCCCCTGGATACTAAAAAATGCTAGATACCGAAAACATGTTGGGGCAGAATATTCCTTGTACTAATTCTGAGCCGGTGGGTGGCACCATCTCTTCCATTCATGTTACTGGTAATTTCATGGTCCCTGGTACTGATTCTGAGGCGGTGGATGGCACATCTCTTCCATCATGTTACTGGTAATTTCATTATTCCTATTCAAAATCCTTGTTTTAATTTGTTGTAACATTGCTACGCCACTCCATGTATTAATAAATAATCTTTCTTGCTAGAGGTGCATTTTACTCGTATGATGGTTCCTTATAACTAGAACTTTTCTATAGATGTGTGGCTTTCCTTAGTGCAAGCGGAGGAGATTGACTCCACTGAATATTCCCCTCCTATTTGCTGTCCTAATTACTTGGTGCAGTCACATGTTGAATATCTTGTGCATGAAAGTAAGGTCGGTAAACAACAACT
The DNA here is from genome assembly GCF_019359855.2 of Lolium perenne. Classification (NCBI taxonomy): domain Eukaryota; kingdom Viridiplantae; phylum Streptophyta; class Magnoliopsida; order Poales; family Poaceae; genus Lolium; species Lolium perenne. The sequence continues at coordinate 296,744,366 of NC_067250.2, read as the reverse complement.
TCCTATACATGGTCATGTCATTGATGATACAAGGTTCAGCATGATAAATGTGCATCAGAGTATGGAGAATGTTCTGGACCGACCTGCTAACATGACTAGAAGAAGAAATTTAGAAGGTAATATCCTTCAACCCTTCCCAAAGTCAATGTTAATTCCTTTTCTTCTTTGTTAGATCTGAAATTGTATCGTGTGCTTCCATTATGGATGTTAACATTCCTTCAAATCATTTTGAATTTATAAAGTTGATTAGAGAAATGGAGTGTGCGAGAGATATTTAAGTAATAAAAATTGCACTAATACTACTAGTGATAATGTCGTTGCCTATTCGACGGTACTACAGAGGAGGGATCCTCATGGAGGGGAGAAGAAGTAGGGGCCATTGGGCGGAGAGTCCTCGGGACGGTGGTACGCGATTTACCCAGCTTCGGACCACCTGCACGATGGCAAGGCCTACTGCTGCTTGTCTGGAATTGTCTGGGCACTTTCGCGTTGTTACAATGAGTTGTGGTTGTGCCTCTAGGGCTCCCGGGATCCGGCTTATATAGGCGCACGGATCTAGGGTTTACATGGAGAGTCCTAGCCGGATTACATGTTGCCTAACTACGGTACAATATCTTGCCGTGTACGTTAAGGATCTGCCTTCCATCTACGTCGTACTGGATCCGGGTCCCTCGTGGGCCTTCACGGATCCGGCTTCATCCGAAGGTCGGTTAGGATCCGGCTCCCTGATCCTGGGCCGGACTTCATCCTTCATGATCAACAGCAACTGGGCCGCCCGATGGGCCACATGCCACATCACCGTCTATGGGCCACCCGGGCTTGCCGGATCTAGGCACTGTCGATGGTACACCCTTGAAGTATACCCACAACAGTAGCCCCAGAGTTCTCCGAGATTCACCTCCTGTTTCCGCCTTGCTAAAACCTTATAGCTTCCGACAATCTTGGTAAGATGGGGAAACTTGAAGAACTCCAACTTCATATTTTCTTCTTTTCCAACTCTTAGTCGGAAAATGCCTTTATCCCGCGGGACTTCATCCATCGACATCATTTTTACAACGCGTCTCCGGATTACTTCCCTGCAGAGATAACGGTCAACAATTTTTCAATTCTTTCCCGGAACCTCGAAGGGTCCAAACGGTTCCGCCAATTTTGGCGCCATTTTCGGGCGATTTGCGCGGTAACTTATCCTTAGCCATTTTTACTGTTTAGGGTTTTCGACATGTGTTAACCATCCAACGGCGCGACGTTTGCGTTCCGATCACAGGATGCGGAGCACGAATCTCTTCCCCTCGGCCTATAAATATCCACCGTTCAACCCTAATCACCCCATTCGCCCCCTTTTCACCTCTCAGCACAGCGTCGCCTCCGAGCTCTTCCTCCACCGCACCGGAGTCCGCCGGAATTTCATCGGAGCACCATCGCCGCCGCGTGCTGTTCTTCGTGTTCTTAAGTCCAGCGAGCCACCGCAGCAAATCCTCACCGCTGGCGACTCCGACCACCGTGGAATCCATTCCGGTAAGCCCTTCGAGCTTTTACCTTCCCGCCGTAGTTGGTAGGGACGACTAGGGTATTTAACATTGGATCCAACTAAGTTGAACCATCTCGCATTTTCTTTGTAGATGTCGTCTTCTACTCCGCCTCCCTCGTCCGAGCCGATCATGGCAACTCCAATCTCCTCCGCCCCTCCTCCCCTCGTCCCAGTTCGTCTGGAGCCTCAAAAAGACTCCGGCAAGAACATCGAGGGATCATCAGCTAACCCGGAGGAAACCGCGGGCGCTGAACAAATGGAGAAGAAGGTGGAGGAAGCAGCCACCAAGAAATCAAAGGCTCGCACGCGGGATAGCGAGGCCAAAGAGAAACGGTGGCCCTGCTTCACCACGGAGATCGAACTCCGCAACCTCGAGGCGGAAGGCTTTCTGAAACCCGGATCCTGGCGTGTGATCCCAGGAGCCCTGTCTCCGGCTCCCGAAGCCGGAGAGTGGGTGGTGACCAAGGCGCTCGTTGAGCGCGGCTTCTCTCTCCCGCCCAGCGATTTCTTCTCGGAAATCCTGAAGGCGTATGAGCTTCAACCGCATCACATCTCTCCGAACAGTATCTTGGCCATCAGCAACCACGCAATGCTGTGTGAAGGCCACCTCCGGATAACCCCGGAACTTCCCCTCTTTCAGTACTACTTCTCCGTCAAAAAGGAGAAAGTCTCACAGACTTCCACGCTGGCCACCTGTGGTGGCGTCACCTTCAAGCTCCGCCCTGGGCGCGTGTACCCGCACACCGACCGTCATGAGTCCGTGCGGTACTGGTCCGGCAACTTCTTCTACTTGAAGGACGTGTCTGATCCGGCCTCCCCAAAGGTGCTGCCAGATTTCAAGGACCCCCCCCCCCCCCAGCGAGACTCCGGCCTGGACTCAATGTCCCCATCTTTCCGAGTCACCTCAATTGACTCGGGCAGTTAGGCGGATCTGCAAGCTGACAGACGAGGGCTTGTCAGGGAAAGACCTCACCATGTCCTGGTTCACTAAGCGGATCCAGCCCCTACAACATCGGGACCGCCTGCTGTTCCAGTACACGGGGCGCGAAGATATTATGCGCGCCTCAAAGGACAACCTCTCCGCCGACGCCTTGGACAAGCGGCTCCGGGTGCTGATCAAAATTCCACGCGACCTCAAGATCCATGTGTGCAATATGGATATTCACACTAACGGCTCCGGGACCGCGTATGTTTACTTGACTCAACTGTTGATTCCTTTTCAGTTTTTGCTAAATTCATCTAAGTGTTTGCTGGGCAACTTAGCTCGAGGCCCTTGAGGAGAACGATCTCGGAACTCTCCTCCGAGTCCCTCACGCGGGCAACACCGACTCGGAGGACGCGTCCGACGCGGAGGTTCCCGAGGCTCCGGGTCCCTCCAAAAGGAAAAGGGGTGCTTCCTCCGGCCCAGCTGCTAAACGCGCCCGCGAAGTGCTTAGCACCGCGGCTACCCGGAAAGCAGAGGCGGAAAAGAAGTGCCTCAAACTCATCGACACCAGCAACCGAGCTCAACCCAACATCCACCAATTTTTCATGTCATCCGGGTAAGTGCTTGACTTCCGTATGAAAATTCTTTTGCCACTGTAAATCAGCATATGCTAAATGTTACGCCTTCTTTACTTTGCAACAAAAGCTCCGGAAGCCAGCCCCCCAAGATCTCCAAGAAGAAAGCCAAGCCATCTCCGGCCTCTGTGCCTGTTACACCGGAAGTGGAGGTTCCGCCCAAGGCCTCTTCCTCCGCCAAGTCAGATCCCAAGGATGTCATCAACCTTGATGACCTCCCGGAAGAACCAACTGCTGAATCCGGCAAAGGCGATTCCGGCAAGGGCGCGTCCTCGCCTGCACCTCCGCCTGAACAACCCGCTGTTACCTCGACTGAAGCTCCGGCTAGTGATGTCAAAAAGAAGTTACTCCTAAGCCGTGCCACTGGCACGCCCTAAACTCATCATCATCTCTTCCCGGTTCTGCAAAGAATTCCCCTCTCACAGCGGCATGCGGAAATCTCCAGCATGACGGACCAAGTGTGGGGACCTGCGAACACGGAGGAACAAGAACTGAATGAACTTGAGAGCGGTCTCAAAGTTTTCTTCGCCAAGCACAAGAATGTGCGTCAGGTAACACCAGCCCCCAGGCATTGGTTGATGCATTTTTCCGAGTAATATGTATGAGCCAATGTCTTCAACTGTGAATTTAAGCGGAAAATCAAAATTTTCACACACTAAGGATTTTAGCTTCACATCCAGCCCCCAGAATTTGATTTTCCGTCTAACTTTGAACTGCTTCTCAGAACACGCGGAAGCTGCACGAGGACTTGCGCGTCCATGTGCTGGAGCAGAAAAAAGAAATTGAGATGCTTCAAACAAGGGACGCGGAGAGCCAGAAGGCCATTGCGATCCTGGAGACCCGCCTCAAGGGTTATGAAGGTAACAACTCCGACTGAGCCCCCAGGTTCTGCAATGCAACTATATTATCCGAACTAACTGTGTTGTTGTATTTCCAGAAGAAATTGCCAAGCGCCCCTCCATCGACACCCTTTCCGCCAAGATCGAGGTTTTTGAGGCTGAGAGTGAGTCTCTCAAGAATTTCCTGAAGCAATCCTCCGAGGAGGATGCCAAGAAGAAGAAGGAACTCTTGGAGAAGCATGCCCAAGACATGGAGGATCTTGCTTATAAGCTTAAAAAGAGCCAGCAGAGGGTCCAGACCTTGGCGTCAAAGAATAAGAGTTATGAGGCGGAGGCGGCGGCTATAGACAAGATGATTTTCCGTAAGGACCTTTTGCTTAACTCCGGCTTCCTCATGCTTTTCTTTTGCCCGCGGAAGAAACTGATGATGATTTTCGCAGCGAGTCTTGGCTTTGAATGGACAAAAGAGTCGACCCTCAAAAGGACTGAAGCATATGAGGAGGCGCAGAATTCAATTGATAACCTCTTCGAGGCATGTCGCGGGGTCACCAAATCACTGTCCTTCAAGAGAGCCAGAACCGCGGTGATTGACACCATGACCAAGCTGATACAGCAGGTGCCGTAACTCATCAAGGATTGGCAGGAGTCTTCCGCCTGCGGAGTTGCTTCCCTCATGTTGGCGACGTGCAAAGCGCACTTCCCAACCATGAAATTTGCAGATGTTGCGCGCGGAGTGATGGCGTGTAATGCACACGTCCGTTGGGAACCCCAAGAGGAAGGTGTGATGCGTACAGTAGCAAGTTTTCCCTCAGAAAGAAACCAAGGTTTATCGAACCAGTAGGAGCCAAGAAGCACGTTGAAGGTTGATGGCAGCGGGATGTAGTGCGGCGCAACACCAGGGATTCCGGCGCCAACGTGGAACCTGCACAACACAACCAAAGTACTTTGCCCCAACGAAACAGTGAGGTTGTCAATCTCACCGGCTTGCTGTAACAAAGGATTAGATGTATAGTGTGGATGATGATTGTTTGCAGAAAACAGTAAAGAACAAGTATTGCAGTAGATTGTATTTCAGATGTAAAAGAATAGGACCGGGGTCCACAGTTCACTAGAGGTGTCTCTCCCATAAGATAAATAGCATGTTGGGCGAACAAATTACAGTCGGGCAATTGACAAATAGAGAGAGCATGACAATGCACATACATGATATGATAAGTATAGTGAGATTTAATTGGGCATTACGACAAAGTACATAGACCGCTATCCAGCATGCATCTATGCCTAAAAAGTCCACCTTCAGGTTATCATCCGAACCCCTTCCAGTATTAAGTTGCAAACAACAGACAATTGCATTAAGTATGGTGCGTAATGTAATCAATAACTACATCCTCGGACATAGCATCAATGTTTTATCCCTAGTGGCAACAGCACATCCACAACCTTAGAACTTTCTCACATCGTCCTGCATTTAATGGAGGCATGAACCCACTATCGAGCATAAATACTCCCTCTTGGAGTTAAGAGTAAAAACTTGGCCAGAGCCTCTACTAATAACGGAGAGCATGCAAGATCATAAACAACACATAGGTAATAGATTGATAATCAACATAACATAGTATTCTCTATCTATCGGATCCCGACAAACACAACATATAGCATTACAGATAGATGATCTTGATCATGTTAGGCAGCTCACAAGATCCAACAATGAAGCACATAAAGAGAAGACGACCATCTAGCTACTGCTATGGACCCATAGTCCAGGGGTGAACTACTCACTCATCACTCCGGAGGCGACCATGGCGGTGAAGAGTCCTCCGGGAGATGATTCCCCTCTCCGGCAGGGTGCCGGAGGCGATCTCCTGAATCCCCCGAGATGGGATTGGCGGCGGCGGCTTCTCAGTAAGGTTTTCCGTATCGTGGCTTTCTGTACTGGGGGTTTCGCGACGGAGGCTTTAAGTAGGCGGAAGGGCGGAGTCGGGAGAGTCACGGGGGCCCCACATGCTAGGGCCGCGCGGGCCTTCCTTGGGCCGCGCCGCCCTAGTGTGGCGGCGCCCCGTGGCCCCACTTCGTCTCCCCTCCGGTCTTCTGGAAGCTTCGTGTAAAAATAGGCCCCTGGGCGTTGATTTCGTCCAATTCCGAGAATATTTCCTTTGTAGGATTTCTGAAACCAAAAACAGCAGAAAACAGCAACTGGCTCTTCGGCATCTCGTTAATAGGTTAGTGCCGGAAAATGCATAAATATGACATATAGTATACATAAAACAAGTAGATATCATCAATACTGTGGCATGGAACATAAGAAATTATCGATACGTCGGAGACGTATCAGCATCCCCAAGCTTAGTTCCTGCTCGTCCCGAGCAGGTAAACGATAACAAAGATAATTTCTGGAGTGACATGCCATCATAACCTTGATCATACTATTGTAAGCATATGTAATGAATGCAGCGATCAAAACAATGGTAATGACATGAGTAAACAACTGAATCATAAAGCAAAGACTTTTCATGAATAGTACTTCAAGACAAGCATCAATAAGTCTTGCATAAGAGTTAACTCATAAAGCAATAAATCAAAGTAAAGGTATTGAAGCAACACAAAGGAAGATTAAGTTTCAGCGGTTGCTTTCAACTTATAACATGTATATCTCATGGATATTGTCAATGTAAAGTAATATAACAAGTGCAATATGCAAGTATGTAGGAATCAATGCACAGTTCACACAAGTGTTTGCTTCTTGAGGTGGAAAGAAATAGGTGAACTGACTCAACATAAAAGTAAAAGAAAGGTCCTTCAAAGAGGAAAACATCGATTGCTATATTTGTGCTAGAGCTTTTATTTTGAAAACATGAAACAATTTTGTCAACGGTAGTAATAAAGCATATGTATCATGTAAATTATATCTTACAAGTTGCAAGCCTCATGCATAGTATACTAGTAGTGCCCGCACCTTGTCCTAATTAGCTCGGATTACCAGGATTATCATCGCAATACACATGTTTTAACCAAGTGTCACAAAGGGGTACCTCTATGCTGCCTGTACAAAGGTCTAAGGAGAAAGCTCGCATTTGGATTTCTCGCTTTTGATTATTCTCAACTTAGACATCCATACCGGGACAACATAGACAACAGATAATGGACTCCTCTTTAATGCATAAGCATGTAGCAACAATTAATGTTCTCATATGAGATTGAGGATATATGTCCAAAACTGAAACTTCAACCATGATTCATGGCTTTAGTTAGCGGCCCAATGTTCATCTCTAACATTATGCATGCTCTAACCATTTAATGAGTGGTAAATCTCCCTTACTTCAGACAAGACGAACATGCATAGCAACTCACATGATATTCAACAGAGAGTTGATGGCGTCCCCAGGAGCATGATTATCGCACAACAAGCAACTTAATAAGAGATAAAGTGCATAAGTACATATTCAATACCACAATAGTTTTTAAGGCTATTTTGTCCCATGAGCTATATATTGCAAAGGCGAATGATGGAAATTTAAAGGTAGCACTCAAGCAATTTACTTTGGAATGGCGGAGAAATACCATGTAGTAGGTAGGTATGGTGGACACAAATGGCATAGTGGTTGGCTCAAGGATTTTGGATGCATGAGAAGTATTCCCTCTCGATACAAGGTTTAGGCTAGCAAGGTTATTTGAAACAAACACAAGGATGAACCGGTGCAGCAAAACTCACATAAAAGACATATTGTAAACATTATAAGACTCTACACCGTCTTCCTTGTTGTTCAAAACTCAATACTAGAAATTATCTAGACTTTAGAGAGACCAAATATGCAAACCAAATTTTAGCAAGCTCTATGTATTTCTTCATTAATGGGTGCAAAGTATATGATGCAAGAGCTTAAACATGAGCACAACAATTGCCAAGTATCAAATTATTCAAGACATTTTAGAATTACTACATGTAGCATTTTCCGATTCCAACCATATAACAATTTAACGAAGAAGATTCAACCTTTGCCATGAATACTATGAGTAAAGCCTAAGGACATATTTGTCCATATGCAACAGCGGAGCGTGTCTCTATCCCACACAATGAATGCTAGGATCCATTTTATTCAAACAAAAACAAAAACAAGAACAAACCGACGCTCCAAGTAAAGCACATAAGATGTGATGGAATAAAAATATAGTTTCAGGGGAGGAACCTGATAATGTTGTCGATGAAGAAGGGGATGCCTTGGGCATCCCCAAGCTTAGACGCTTGAGTCTTCTTAAAATATGCAGGGGTGAACCACCGGGGCATCCCCAAGCTTAGAGCTTTCACTCTCCTTAATCATGTTGTATCATCTCCCTCTCTTGATCCTTGAAAACTTCCTCCACACCAAACTCGAAACAACTCATTAGAGGGTTAGTGCACAATAAAAATTTACATGTTCAGAGGTGACATAATCATTCTTAACACTTCTGGACATTGCACAAAGCTACTGGACATTAATGGATCAAAGAAATTCATCCAACATAGCAAAAGAGGCAATGCGAAATAAAAGGCAGAATCTGTCAAAACAGAACAGTTCGTAAAGACGAATTTTAAAGTGGCACCAGACTTGCTCAAATGAAAATGCCCAAATCGAATGAAAGTTGCGTACATATCTGAGGATCACTAACGTAAATTGGCATAATTTTCTGAGTTACCTACAGAGAATTAGGTCCAGATTCGTGACAGCAAAGAAATCTGTTTCTGCGCAGTAATCCAAATCTAGTATGAACCTTACTATCAAAGACTTTACTTGGCACAACAATGCAATAAAATAAAGATAAGGAGAGGTTGCTACAGTAGTATCAATTTCCAAGACTCAAATATAAAACAAAAGTGCAGAAGTAAAATAATGGGTTGTCTCCCATAAGCGCTTTTCTTTTACGCCATTAAGATGGGCTCAGTAATTTTAATGATGCTCTCGCAAGAAATAGGAGTTGAAGCAAAAGAGAGCATCAAAAGCAAATAAGAAACACTTTTAAGCCTAACCCACTTCCTATAAAAAGGAATCTTGTAAATAAACAAGTCAATGAAGACCAAAGTGAATAGCATAGGAAGACAAAACAAGTGTAACTTCAAAAATTTCAGCATATAGAGAGGTGTTTTAGTAACATAAAAATTTCTACAACCATATTTTCCTCTCTCATAATAATTTCCAGTAGCATCATGAACAAACTCAACAATATAACTATCACATAAAGCATTCTTATCATGAGTCTCATGAATAAAATAATTACTACTCCCAACATAAGCATAGTCATTCTTATTAATTGTAGTGGGAGCAAATTCAACAAAGTAGCTATCATTATTATTCTCATCATCATAATCATAAAATGTAGGAGGCATAGTATAATCATAATAAACTTTATCCTCAATAGTAGGTGGCACCAAAATACCACTATCATCATAAATGGGAGGAAAAGTGTCATCAAAGTAAATTCTCTCCTCCATGCTTGGGGGACTAAAAATATCATGCTCATCAAAACCAGCTTCCCCAAGCTTAAATTCTTCCATAGCATTAGCAATAATAGTGTTCAAAGAGTTCATGCTAATAACATTTCTACAACTATTTTGCAAACAAAGTTCCATGGGTTTTTTAATTTTCTCTTCAAACACCTCATGTCCTAACTCAAGATAAATACTATAAAGATCTCTAATATTTTTGTTGTTTTCCATTAAGCCTAACTAGTGAAATCACACAACTCAGTGTTCTCAGGAGTATTCATTTTAGCAGTAGTAAATAAAGGAAACTAGATAAAGTAAATGCAAGTAACTAATTTTTTGTGTTTTCAATATAGAGAACAAGACAGTAAATAAAATAAAACTAGCAACTAATTTTTTTGTGTTTTGATATAATGTTCAAACAAAGTAGTAAATAAAATAAAGCAAGACAAAAAAAAAGTAAATAGATTGGATTGTGGAGACTCCCCTTGCAGCGTGTCTTGATCTCCCCGGCAACGGCGCCGGAAAATATGCTTGATGGCGTGTAATACACACGTCCGTTGGGAACCCCAAGAGGAAGGTGTGATGCGTACAGTAGCAAGTTTTCCCTCAGAAAGAAACCAAGGTTTATCGAACCAGTAGGAGCCAAGAATCACGTTGAAGGTTGATGGCGGCGGGATGTAGTGCGGCGCAACACCAGGGATTCCGGCGCCAACGTGGAACCTGCACAACACAACCAAAGTACTTTGCCCCAACGAAACAGTGAGGTTGTCAATCTCACCGGCTTGCTGTAACAAAGGATTAGATGTATAGTGTGGATGATGATTGTTTGCAGAAAACAGTAAAGAACAAGTATTGCAGTAGATTGTATTTCAGATGTAAAAGAATAGGACCGGGGTCCACAGTTCACTAGAGGTGTCTCTCCCATAAGATAAATAGCATGTTGGGTGAACAAATTACAGTCGGGCAATTGACAAATAGAGAGAGCATGACAATGCACATACATGATATGATAAGTATAGTGAGATTTAATTGGGCATTATGACAAAGTACATAGACCGCTATCCAGCATGCATCTATGCCTAAAGTCAACCTTCAGGTTATCATCCGAACCCCACTACAAGAAAAGTTGCCATGGCCGACGAAGTTGAAGTCGCGCCGTGGTTGCTGGTGTACCATGGCCGACGATTTTGGGTCCCTCCGTGGTGCATGTCAAAACTTTTTTTTCTCGTTTTTGAGGCCACCTAGCCCGACGAAAGCGGCCAAAACGTCGCGTATGGTGGCCCGGGACGTGGTGCATCTCGAAATCTCGGGTTCACCGGCCGAGTCAACGCAAATCCGCACCGCCGAGGGATGTAGGGCCCAGATGGCAGCCTCTCTGGCATTGTTTTTTTTCTAGATCGCGCCATCTCGTTCAACGTTCTCCGATCGAGCCGTTTACGATGCAGGATCATGGGTCCCGCATGTCATCCTCTATGAACCAAAATTCTTTCTATTCTTGGATTTTTTTTGATCCCCTGATTTCTGGCTACTTCCTTTTTCTTTTGATCCCTTGCCGCCTTGGAAACGTTGAGACCGCTGCTGCTAAATGGGACCCGCATGTCATCCTCTATGTGCAATCAACTTTCTTTTCTTGGAGTTTTTTTTGGCACCTCATATTTGGTCACTTGCCTTTTTTTTTTCGATCCCCTGCTGCCTCTCAAACGGTGATACCGCTACTGCTAAATGGGACCCGCATGTCATCCTCTATGTACTATAAAACTTTCTTTTCTTGGATTTTTTTTGGCACCTCATATTTTTTCATTTGCCTTTTTTTGTTCGATACCCTGCCGCCTCTCAAACGGTGATACCGCTGCTGCTAAATGGGACCCGCATGTCATCCTCTATGTACTATAAAAGTTTCTTTTCTTGGATTTTTTTTTGGCACCTCATATTTGGTCACTTGCCTTTTTCTTTCGATCCCCTGCCGCCTCTCAAACGGTGATACCGCTGCTGCTAAATGGGACCCGCATGTCATCCTCTATGGACTATAAAAATTTCTTTTCTTGAATTATTTTTGGCTCCTGATATTTGGTCACTTGCCTTTTTCTTTCGATCCCCTGCCGCCTCTCAAACAGTGAGACCGCAGCAGCTAAATGGGACCCGCATGTCATCCTCTATGAGCAATCAACTTTCTTTTCTTGGAGTTTTTTTTGGCACCTCATATTTGGTCACTTGCCTTTTTCTTTCGATCTCATGCCACGTTTGAAACGTTGAGGAACCTGCTGGCTCATGGGACCCGCATGTCATCCTCTATGTGCTATAAAAGTTTCCTTTGTTGGATTTTTTTTCACCCTCTGATTTTTGGCTTGCCTTTTTCTTTTGATCCCCTGCCCCCTTTGAAACGTTGAGTAAGCTGTTGGCTCAAGGGACCCGCATGTCATCCTCTATGTCCATCAACTTTCTTTTCTTGGAATTTTTTTCACCCCCTAATTACTAGCTACTTTCTTTTTCTTTTGATCTCAAGCCGCATTACAAACATTGAGACCGCTGCTGCAAAATGGGACCCACATGTCATCCTCTATGTACAATAAATCTTGGATTATTTTTGGCTCATGATATTTGGTCACTTGCCTTTTTCTTTCGATCTCATGCCACCTTTGAAACGTTGAGTAAGTCGCTGGCTCATGGGTCCCGCATGTCATCCTCTACGAACAATAAAAGTTTCCTTTCTTGGAGTTATTTTTGACCCCTAATTTCTGGCTATTTGCCTTTTTCTTTTGATCCCCGCCCCCTTTGAAACGATGAGGACGTCATTGGCAGGTCGGTCCCACATGTCATCCGCTATGAACAATAAAAGTTTCCTTTGGTGTATTTATTTTTGACCCCTAATTAATTTCTCGGCTATTTCCTTTTTTCTTTTGATCCCCGCCGCCTTGGAATTGTTGAGAATGCTGTCGCCTCATTTTTCTTTTGGTCCCGTGCCGCCTTGGAAACGTTGAGACCGCTGCTACATATCGGGACCCGCATGTCATCCTCTATGTACAATAAAGTTTCTTTTCTTGGATTATTTTTGGCTCCCGATATTATGTCACTTGGCTTTTTCTTTCGATCTCATGCCGACTTTGAAACGTTGAGGATGCTGCGCCTCATGGGTCCCGCATGTCATCCTCTCGTAACGATAAATGTTTTCTTTTCTTGTATTTTTTTACCAACTGATTTTTGGCTTTTTTATTTTCGATCCCCTGCCGCCTTTGAAACGTTGACTACGCTGCTGGCTCATGGGTCCCCGATGTCAGCCTCCCCGTACAAGAAATATGTGATATTTTATTTTGCAGACAATAAACATTGTATTTCGCTCTGAGCTATTGCAAACGGATAAATTAAATCTTTATATCTACATAAACAAACTTATATGTTGAATCTCCTTGTTTTTTGTTTTTGCGAAGCATAGGACTTTCCTATTTTTTTTTTTGAGAAAAATCCGACCTTTCCTGTTTTGGAGTGGGCTGAAATTGTACGAGTCAAAAGGGCCAGCAGGAGAGTTCGAAGGCCCAGATGTCCAGATACAGCCCAATTGAAATCTTTCTTTTCTTGCATTTTTTTTCACACCCTGATTTCGGGCTACTTCATTTTTCTTTCGGTCCTGTGCCGCCTTGGAAGCGTTGAGACCGCTGCTACAAAATGGGACCCGCATGTCATCCTCTATGTACAATAAAGTTTCTTTTCTTGGATTATTTTTGGCTCCTGATATTATGTCACTTGCCTTTTTCTTTCAATCTCATGCCGACTTTGAAACGTTGAGGAAGCTGCTGGCTCATGGGTCCCGCATGTCATCCTCTATGAACAATAAAAGTTTCCTTTGTTGGATTTATTTTTTCCCCTAATTTCTGGCTATTTGCCTTTTTCTTTTGATCCCCTGCCCCCTTTGAAACGATGATGACGCAGCTGGCAAGTCGGTCCCACATGTCATCCTCTATGAACAATAAAAGTTTCCTTTGATGGATTTATTTTTGACCCTAATTAATTTCTGGCTATTTCCTTTTTTCTTTTGATCCCCTGCCGCCTTGAAATAGTTGAGGATGCTGCTGCCTCATGGGTCCCGCATGTCATCCTCTCAGAAAGGTAAATGTTTCTTTTCTTGAATTTGTTTACCAACTGATTTTTGGCTTATTTTTTCTTTCGATCTCCTGCCACCTTTAAAACGTTGATGACGCTGCTGGCTCATGGGTCCCCAATGTCAGCCTCCCCATACTGCAAATCCTCTTTCTGCAAAGGTTGTATTTCTAGATAGATAAGGTGGATTCGAATCTGCCATGGTTCAGGCAAACTCGTGTAAGCCTTCTTGCACTGATTAATGGAAGTAGTGTATAGCAAGGTCAAGACATGTGGCTCGGTGTAATGAATCTATTTGAATCATGTTGTGGGTTCAATCTGATAGTTCTCCAACAGGTCAGCCAAAATAGAAATTAAGTTTTTTTCTAAAACGGAAATGCAAATTAAGATGAACACAAACATTAGTTATCATAATAGCTGATCATACATACATACTTGCTAAGAGCAAAAGCTTGCCAGAGTTTTACCACCCATACGATTAATTAGCAGTTCAGATAAGATAACCTTATATAAGTATAACTACAAATGCATTTGCTAAGGACTCATGGGGCAACAGAACTAGACAACCGCGAACTTTATGACCAGCATGTCACAGCGGCATCGAAAGATCTTGACCTTCAACTTTGATCCAATGCGAAGTTTGGCACCGTCAATGAACTTTTTCCACCTGGAAGTAACAGCCAAGCGGCCATCTGTGGGACTGACGGAGTACCGTCCCTCTACGGTGAGACCTTCACTCTCCATGACGAGGGATATCTTGCCCCTTCGGCCAGCATTGAGATCCTTGGAGATACTTTGAGGCAATTTCTGATTCAAAGCAAGAGATACCACCAAAAATTAGTCAATGGCACCAATGCACTGAACCATGTGAGACTTTGAGCAGAGAAGACATCAAGATAAGAGCAGTTATTCTGTCATATACTCACGAACATAGCCTTCAGATGCGTCATGGTCACCACATGGCTGGCCACAACAATGAGCTGAGACCTCGGTGATCTGGCTGGGGCAGGTGCAGGAGCCTGGGCTGGTACACGAGCTGGTGCTGATGCAGGAGACTGCTGGGCAGGTGCAAGAACGGTGCCTCTAGAGGAACCGGTGCTGATGCAGGAGATCATTGGGCAGGTGCGAAACGGTGCAGCTAGAGGAACCAAAGGCCGATGCAGAGCTCTTCAAGTGTGTAGTATATGGGGCCTCTACAGGAACCAATGCTGATGTAGGGGACTGCTGGGTAGATGCAGTAAACGGAGCTGGTATAGGAACCGGTGCTGATGCAGGAGAGTGGGAAGCCGGTGTCGGTGCTGGTGTGGTTGCCCTTTGTGACATCCGCTCATGTTCCATCAGGGGATCTGCAGCTTTGATCATGTTAAACCCAGCAAGCTAGAACAGAGGGAATGGTTTAGAACAACTGCTCAGAACAGTTATCAAAAGATATGAGTAGAAAAAAGTTACATATTATATATTTGGAAGTGTCTCCAACTCTGTAAGCAGTTACGTATATCTGCCCGTTTGAATTTCTGATCCTCAGCTCGTCGCCCTTCTTCAGACCGTAGTCAAAAGCAAACTTTCTCCAATCATGTCCATACAAATATGTGATGGCCTGCGTCTTGTAGACATACACCTCATAGACCGTGTAGGTGTTCATCAATTTTCCATTGCCATGCATAGTGAAAGACCCTTCATGCGGACACATCTGGTTAATCATTGGACGAAGTTCACAAGGTACAGTCTGCATGTGAAAATTGATACAAATGTAAGAAGCAGGAAGACTAAAAACAAGACTTTACTATATGCCAATTCATGCTAAACCACTGAGAATACATACCTGTAACTCTGTGAAGGAGCTACTAGAAAGGTAGATAGAGCCATAGGAGGTGTTTTATGCGGGGTATGTACATGGGCCCGCCATATTCCCGCAAGCTCGGCATCGGGATGGTGAAGGAAACATGGGAGGTACTACTGGTGTGTAGCGCTGAATGTAAGTGGAAGAATTAGGTTGTGTAAAGTGCATAGTTCAGAGCAATGCAAATGTTGACAAGCGAGTGCATAACACTATGTTACAAACTGAACAGTGAAAAATTAGTGTATGATGAATATAAGCATGCTAATTTGGTGTTTCCGAATTCCAAAAAGCATTAGACAGAGCCGGTGATAATATCAGACATAAATCATGGCATGTATATGTGGCTTAAGAAAATATACCCGAACCCTTGGATGGTTACGGCCCGGCTGGTCCTTGGACTTGAGCTTATATAAGCATCCAGAAGGTGGGGCTGACGGTAACTTGGTGGCAGCCTCTGCAGATGCCTCATCAGCAGTTGCAATCCTTTTGACCAATGAAGGGTTAGCAGTTTCAGTCTGCATATGAAAATTGAAGAGCAACATACATCAGCAGTGATATATAAAATGAATCTATGAGACACTGATGCATATAGTGCTGGATGTAAGTGTAAGAATAGGTGTGTGTGTTTCTGAACTATTGGTAAGCATTAGACAAAGCCGGCAATAAACAGACAAAAATCAAATCATGTATGAGGATTAAGAAAATATACCTGCTTACTGAAAAGGGTACTACCCAGCTGGCCCGTGGCCTTGTGCTTGAGGAGGTTTTCAGAAGATGGTGGCGGCACCATCGTCTTCACAGCAGCCTCATCAGGATCATTTTTTATCCATTTGAGTAGAGGCACAGAAGTTTCATCCTGCATATGAATAGCAACAGAACTCATCATTGATATTTAATAAATCTATGAGATAGACTGATGCAAATAGTGCGGGTGTAAGTGGAAGAATAGGGTTGTGCATAGAGAACAGTTGACAACAATGCAAATGATTACAAAAGAAGCCAATGGAAATCAACAGTTTATATACTGGATGAGACAGACTGAAAAGTGAAAAATTAGTGTATGATGATTGTAAGCAAACGCAGTGTTTCTGAAATTTTGGTAAGCATTAGACAAAGCCAACAGTAATTAAACAGATAATAATGAAATCATGTATGTGGATTAAGAAAATATACCAGATTCATTAAAAGGTCACCACCCAGCTGGCCCATGGCCTCGTGCTTGTAGAGGTTTTCGGACGATGGTGCCGGCACCATCGTCCTCACAGCAGCCTCATTAGCCTCATTTTGCATCCACTTGAGTAAAGATGCAGCAGTTTCAGCCTGCATAAGAATGGGAACAGATCTCAGCAGTGATATTGAATGACTCTGAGACAGACTGATGCATATAGTGCTGGATGTAAGTGGAAGGGTATGGCCATGTATGGACAACAGTTCACAACAATGCAAGGGTGTGTTCGGTTCTGAAACAGCGTGGAATGGAATGGAATGGTTCCATTTCAGAGAAATGGAATGGTTAAATTTTTGTTCGGTTGGGATAAATGGAGAGCAGAAGAGATCGAGGTTAAACTAACCATTTGTCTCAAAATTGTAATTAACAATTGCAAATGACATTTTAATCTCAAAGTCGTAATTAACAGCGCCTAATGGTGCTCTTTTAATCTAAAAATCGTAATTAACATCATTTTTTGTTGGGTTAGGGGAACTGGAGTAGATGAACATTACTGTATGATGATTGTAAGCAAACGAATTTGGTGTTTCTAAACTTTTGGCTTTGAGATCTTATGGGTTTCAACTCTAGCCTACCCCAACTTGTTTGGGACTGAAAGGCTTGGTTGTTGTTGTTGTTGTTGTAAACTTTTGGCAAGCATAGAAAAAACCGACAATAAACAGAGAAAAATCAAGGCATGTTTTGTGGATTAAGAAAATATACCATATTCATTAAAAGATCACTACCCAGCTGGCGCGTGGCCTTGTGCTTGTAGAGGCATTTAGAAGATGGGGGCGGCATCAACATACTGGCAGCCTGATCAGCCGCAGTTTTGATCTTCCTTTTGAGTAAAGGCCCTAAAGTTTTAGTCTGCATATGAATAGCAAAACAAAAGGCAGACCTCACAGTTGATATTGAATTACCGTATGAGATAGACTGATGCATATAGTGGATGCTCTTAGCCTTTTGCAGGGTGAACACTAGCTATGGACAGACAAAAAACTAGTTAACTCAGCTTTGTCTAGATATGAATGTACTACCACCATCCAAAAGCTTAAGCCTTATTTATTTTTGAGAAATCAAAACAAGCAAAGTTTGACCAAAATTTTAGAACATTCTATCAACAAATATAATACTGTGTAGATACCGTAGGAAAATATATTTTATTATCTATTTAATGATATTAATTTTGTATTTTGCATGTTACTGATTTTGGTAAAAGCTTAGTCAAACATGGTATAGTTTGACTTTCTAAAAATAATATAAGCCCAAAGCTTTGGGATGGAGGCAGTAGTATCTAGAGCTAAAACACATCTAGATACATCCGTATCTACGTATAGTTGAGTCAATTAATTTGGATCCGAGGGAGTATCAGATTCAGACTACATCATGGTAAGTTGGTTAAAAAAATTACCCACTGGGCGGTCCCCGCCTCGGGCAAAGCGTGGCATTTCGCTTCTTGTGCTGCAGATCGGGCCATGCTCCTGCAGCAGGTGGGCGCTATTCTCGTTCCCCATAGCCTCGGCACGGAACTGGAGGTACCAACCTGATACAGAGAATATAGAGCATGGTGTCACAGAGGCTTTACGCACAAACACACGAAGACATGTGCTACTTTAAGCATATTCCGGAATCAGGAACAGATTGAGGATGCAGAGAGACACTTAAAAGGTAAAGAGTGGATAAGCAAATGGAGTACGCTTCGCGGGGCCGGGACGCAGCTCGTGCTCAGCCAACCGCCCACATGCGTGGTGGCCTTACGCTCCATTGCCCCCACCGCCGAGGTCGTACCTTTCCCGTACAAGCCGACAAAAGATACGGTGAGGATCGGTAGAAACTACAAAGGTTGCAAATGTCGACAAATAAAGGAAGAACACCCCAATCCAAGCAAAGGTAGCCCCCGCCCCCACCCCCATCAATCACTCCCAACTCGAGGGTGACCAGAAAGACACCCCTTCGCCCGTAATAGGAAAGAGATGCGCAAGATATCGAGGAGAGGAAAAAAGAACCGATCTCGAGAAAGGAAAGAACATTACTAGTCCTACCTAATCCGCTTGGTCTAGATGCAGCTTGCCCCTCCAAGCTGGATGCCTGGACGGTGGAGGCGAAAGGAGGGGATCGAGCTAGCGGCTTGCATCCGTCGGCAATCGGCACTCGATCGGGAGAGAAGGGGTGCTACATAAAGGGGAGGGGTAACATATTTTCTTACACAAAGTGAACTTATCGATGTGACTAGTCATTACATGTCTCACTGAAACTAGGGCCCATAGCGTGGCACCCCAAATTCACTTGAAGCTGCCCGGGGGGACGCATTGGCGCGTCAAGAAACCCCCGAATTGTAGCGGGGAAATGAAACATTTCACAAAAATTTGAAATTCAAGCACACCGCCACGCGCCAAGCACGCGGCTGTTCCTTCCTCTTCCTCGGTTCCTCCTCCCCTATCCGAAAAAACCCCAAATCCCAAGCTCAAACCAAAAAAAAAAACAAATCCCCTGGCCGCCATGCATGTCCTCGTTAACCCGCCGGAGATCGTTCCCGGACAATGCGGACCCCCCGCCCGAGATCCAGAATTCCGTCCACCTCGAGGCACCGCGTGCTATCTCGCAAAGCCGGCTTGAGGGCGCTCGAAGAGGAAGTTCCGCCGGAAAGTGCTCATGGCAACCGTGCAAGCTCACCGGCGTGCTGCATCCCGAGAGGAACTGGTCAAAGCTTTGCTATTCGCCACACACAAAAAATTGCGGGCCAAGATCTGGTCAAAGCTTCGTCGATGGCTTGCCGCGGGAGGCTTGGAGTCCAGAGTCAATAAACTAGCTGCTCGAGGATCAAGGGCGGTTTACACGGATTCATATTAACTGACTCAAGTTTGTTAGTCTAGTTAACAAATGCATCTAGATACATCCATATCTAGACAGAATTGAGTCAATTAATATGAATCAGAGGGGAGTACCTGAAAGTGTTTCATGCTACCAACTAATGCGCTGGCAGGAATCGCTGTAGAAGTAATTGTGCTACTACTCATACGATGAACTGATTGTGTGGGTGTCGAATTTTGCAACGCGATCATCCACTGAATGCTTAATCTAGCGCCAAAGGCGTACAAATCATAACATACTACATCACCAGAACATAAGAGTACGAATCATAAAGTAGCTCAACATTTTGCATCAGGGCTGGGTGGTCTGAGACTACCGGGACGCCCCGATGATCTCCGGGTGTGCATCCTCTTCAACGCAAAGCTGTGTACTCGGTCCACGGCCTCCTTACGTAGGCTGGATAATCTCAGGTGCAGGACCTTCGTCTATGAGAGGCTCGTCATCGCACCATCCACAGGTGCATCAGGGCTGGGTGGTCTTGAGACTACCCGGACGCCCGTGATGATCTCCGGGCGTGCATCCACTTCAACGCAAAGCTGTGTACTCGGTCCACGGCCTCCTTCTGTAGACTGGATAATCTCAGGTGCAGGACCTTCGTCTATGAAAGGCTCGTCATCGCACCATCCACAGGTGCATCAAACTGAGATTCATCTTCAAATCTCCCATCAAACCGAGAGACCTCTTCAACTCTATGCTTACGCAATTAGTACATCAACCGATTAGACAAACATCTAAGGGATGCAACCTGAACAAATGCCGTTTTACATATTTACCTTCTCATCTGGCACAGCACATGTCCCAGAGCTGAAACCCGTTTCCTGAAGCAAGCGCTTTTTCTCTCCTTCCCGTCCATCCATCTCGCAACAAGTTAAATTTGAGTACGTAACCTTGCACAAAGCAATGCAAACTATTGATTGAAACAGCGGCAGCATCAATATAAATAATTAACTACATATGCGGCACACATACAGTGTGAGCAAGATCTGCTTCTCCTGCTAAAGGATCATTATATGGTTCACCATGCTAAACCCGCCTAACATATGTGCGGTCCATCCCAAAAATGTGTAAATGATCTGCCACTACAGGGTGAGGCCTCTTCTCACCATTCATACTTGTGCAGCGCGGGCAATACACGTCCAGGTTGTGACCTTCATGAGCTCTAATAAACCCCATAAAGGGTTGAACACCATTTATATATGAAGGGGAACATAAGTGTCCATGCGGTATCCAAGTTCTGTCCATCTGTTTAATTATGAGATACAGTGGTTGGTGATTAATTTAAGGCGAAGTAGGAAATGTATATCCATCGAGTACAAAACTATACTACATGATTATGCATTTCAGCAATCATGTCGAGTACAAAACAAAAAATGCCCATCGACATTTTAGCAAACAGATCGTGTACAAAACTCTGCCATGGCATTTCAGCAAATTAACGGATCGAGTGCAGAACTGACTCTATATGCCCACGCAAATGAACAAATTGATCGATGATAAAATCGAGCGGAAAACTATAAAGTGCCAATTAGTTCGAGCATACTGACGATTTTTTTTAGCAGCATCAAGAAAATATAAATCGTTAGGCCGTCTTGCCCGATACATGATTGAGCTAGAGATAGCAGCCCTACCGTGGATCAACTTCACCGCCGGTGTGTCTCGAGAAGAACGACGGGGAGGGGAAGCTTCTTCTTCGCACGGACGGGACGGGGAGGGGAAGCTCTTCGCACGGACGGGGATAAGTTGTGTAGGGGTGGGTGGGGGGTCATGCGGCCGGGCCGCCGGGGTGATAATTAAGGTCGGTAGGTGGCGTTTAATGGAGTTGTGTGTGTAATTTGCCGTGCACAAGGTTGAGGAATAGGCGGTTCCCTTTGCCGCGCGCACAATTCAAACTATCCCGCCCATGTAGTTTAAATTCGCCATATTTTCGTTAAATCGACATAAAGTCATGTGAGTGGGGGAAAATTAGCAAAGTTGCTTGAAAAATAGTAAAACTCTAGAATTATCCTTTAAATATGCTCTACTTCGTGTGGAAATCGGGGTGTGGAAGCATGTTGAGCTGTTTTATTTGTACTTTCTTCATTAAAACTCCCATTTTATGCACTTTGGATGGAAAGAAATCATTTGTACATAAATTTTGACAACGCCATTTGCAAACACTAATTTTTTTACATGCCAAGATGCACCCATCCACCAAATATATATGGGGCAAAAGTTTATCACAATCTAGCAGATATGCACAATTAGTGAGGGACCCCTTTTGATTTTGTGCAATTTCCACTAATTAGGTAGAGAGAAGGGGTTAATTAATTAGGCCATGTTAGGGGTTATGTGTTTTAGATTAGGTTGTGTGGATTCAAATACAACTTCTTTATTTGTGTGCTATGATTAATCAAAACTAGATTGATCGACTGCGCACACATTATTAGAGGCGCATGCCTTTGCGCACAAAGTGCATGTGTGTGTTGTTGGCCACCAATTAACGAGAGAGAGAGAGACAGAGAGAGAGGTAGAGAGAGATCTACATACGAGAGAGCGATTGAAATCCCCAAATTAAACACATATATATATGCATGGCACATTTAATTTAATTAGAGGACCGCGAGCTAAGGCACCCCTGGCCTCGCTTGATGCACAATTAAGTGTCATTGGCCTATATATAGGGTTTAATTAGGGTTTAGGGTTTAGGGTTAGGAGGTTAGGGTTTAGGGTCTAGGGTCTAGGGTTTAATGTTTATGGTGTTTAGGGGTTTAGGGATTAGGGATTAGGGTTTATTTAATTAGGGTTTAAGGTTTATGGATCATCGATCGAGTGCGCACACACACATTATTAGAGGCACACGCGCCTTTGCGCATAAAGTGCATGTGTATATGTGTGTGTTTTTTTGGCCAACAACGATATATAGATGATCGAGAGAGAGAGAGAGATTGAAATCCCCAAGAATATGTTCAAATATATATTAAAATATATGCACGAATGCATGCATGGTAGGCCATGCATGCACACTAATTATATATATATTATGAGGAAACTTAATCAAATGTGTTTTCATTCGAGAGAACTTGTCAAAATTCAAGTTAATTAATTTATCATCGATAATTATATAATTAATTAATGAATCTCGTGGAGATGTTATACAACATATGATCGATATAGGCCATGTCGTATATATTAATTGGTGTTAATCTACCGTTTAATTTGCTAGCTAGCTGCTATATATAGATCGAGCATGTTTTTATTAGATCGGGTTATAGCTAGCTAGTATAGTTTAGGGTTATGTGTTTTAATGAACTAGGGTTTGATTAGCTAGGGGTTAGTTATATATATGGTTTAGGGTTAATGCATGGCACATTTAATTTAACTAGAGGACCGCGAGCTAGGCACCCCTGGCCTCGCTTGATGCACAATTAAGTGTCGTTGGCCTATATATAGGGTTTAATTAGGGTTTAGGGTTAGCTAGGGTTTAGGGTTTAGGGTTTAGTGTTTAGGGTGTTTAGCTAGGGTCTAGGGTTTAGTTTAGGGTGTTTAGGGTCTAGGGTTTAGGGTTTAATTAGTGTTTAGGGTGTTTAGGGTTTAGGGTTTAGGGTTTAGTGTTTACGGTGTTTAGGGTCTAGGGTTTAGGGTTTAGTGTTTAGGGTGTTTAGGGTCTAGGGTTTAGTGTTTAGGGTGTTTAGGGTTTAGGGGAGTTTTAGGGTTGTTTAAGGTTTAGGGATCATCGATCGAGTGCGCACACACATTATTAGAGGCACCCCGCGCCTTTGCGCATAAAGTGCATGCGTATATATGTACGTGTGTGTTTTTTGCCACCAACAACGATATATAGATGATCGAGAGAGAGAGATTGAAATCCCCAAGAATATGTTCAAATATATATTAAAATTGATATAGGCCATGTATATTTTAATTGGTGTTAATCTACGGTTTGCTAGCTAGCTGCTATATATAGAGCATGTTTTTATTAGATCGGGTTATAGCTAGCTAGTACAGTTTTGGGTTATGTGTTTTAATTAAGTAGGGTTGATTAGCTAGGGTTAGTTACATATATATATGGTTTAGGGTTAATGCATGGCACATTTAATTTAATTAGAGGACCGCGAGGCACCCCCTGGCCTGCTCGATGCACAATTAAGTGTCGTTGGCCTATACATAGGGTTTAATTAGGGTTTAGGGTTAGCTAGGGTTTAGGGTTAGGGTTAGGGTTAGGGTTAGGGTTTAGGGTCTAGGGTGGTTTAGGGTCTAGGGTTTAGGGTTTAGGGTTAGCTAGGGTTTAGGGTTAGGGTTAGGGTTAGGGTTTAGGGTCTAGGGTTTAGGGTTTAGTGTTTAGGGTGTTTAGGGTTTAGGGATTAGGGATTATTAGGGATTAGGGATTTAAGGTTTTAGGGGTTGTTTAAGGTTTAGGGATCATCGATCGAGTGCGCACACACATTATTAGAGGCACCCGAGCCTTTACGCATAAAGTGCATGCGTATATATGTGTGTTTTTTGGGCCACCAACGATATATAGATGATCGAGAGAGAGAGATCGAGACTGAAATCCCCAAGAATATATATGTTCAAATATACATTAAAATATATGCACGAATGCATTGTAGGCCATGCATGCACACTAATTATATATATATTATGAGGCAACTTAATCAAATGTGTTTTAATTCGAGAGAACTTGTCAAAATTCAAGTTAATTAATTTATCACGATAATTATATAATTAATTAATGAATCTCAGGGATATGTTATACAACATGATCGATATAGGCCATGTATATTTTAATTGGTGTTAATCTACGGTTTGCTAGCTAGCTGCTACATATAGAGCATGTTTTTATTAGATCGGGTTATAGCTAGCTAGTATAGTTTAGGGTTATGTGTTTTAATTAAGTAGGGTTGATTAGCTAGCTAGGGTTAGTTACATATATATGGTTTAGGGTTAATGCATGGCACATTTAATTTAATTAGAGGACCGCGAGGCACCCCCTGGCCTGCTCGATGCACGTACAATTAAGTGTCGTTGGCCTATACATAGGGTTTAATTAGGGTTTTAGGGTTAGCTAGGGTTTAGGGTTAGGGTTAGGGTTAGGGTTAGGGTTAGGGTTTAGGGTCTAGGGTTTAGGGTCTAGGGTTTAGGGTTTAGGGTTAGCTAGGGTTTAGGGTTAGGGTTAGGGTTAGGGTTAGGGTTAGGGTTTAGGGTTTAGGGTTTAGTGTTTAGGGTGTTTAGGGTTTAGGGATTAGGGATTATTAGGGATTAGGGATTTAAGGTTTTAGGGGTTGTTTAAGGTTTAGGGATCATCGATCGAGTGCGCACACACATTATTAGAGGCACCCGCACGCGCCTTTACGCATAAAGTGCATGCGTATATATGTGTGTTTTTTGGGCCACCAACGATATATAGATGATCGAGAGAGAGAGAGAGAGATCGAGATTGAAATCCCCAAGAATATATATGTTCAAATATACATTAAAATATATGCACGAATGCATTGTAGGCCCTGCATGCACACTAATTATATATATATATATATTATGAGGCAACTTAATCAAATGTGTTTTCATTCGAGAGAACTTGTCAAAATTCAAGTTAATTAATTTATCATGATAATTATATAATTAATTAATGAATCTCAGGGATATGTTATACAACATGATCGATATAGGCCATGTATATTTTAATTGGTGTTAATCTACGGTTTGCTAGCTAGCTGCTATATATAGAGCATGTTTTTATTAGATCGGGTTATATCTAGTATAGTTTAGGGTTATGTGTTTTAATTAAGTAGGGTTGATTAGCTAGGGTTAGTTACATATATATGGTTTAGGGTTAATGCATGGCGCATTTAATTAATTTAATTAGAGGACCGCGAGGCACCCCTGGGCTGCTCGATGCACAATTAAGTGTCGTTGGCCTATACATAGGGTTTAATTAGGGTTTAGGGTTATCTAGGGCAGATGGTTAGGGTTAGGGTTAGGGTTTAGGGTCTAGGGTCTAGGGTTTAGTGTTTAGGGTGTTTAGGGTTTAGGGATTAGGGATTTAGGGTTTTAGGGTTGTTTAAGGTTTAGGGATCATCGATCGAGTGCGCACACACATTATTAGATCGAGGCACCCGCGCCTTTACGCATAAAGTGCATGCGTATATATGTGTGTTTTTTGGGCCACCAACGATATATAGATGATCGAGAGAGAGAGATCAAGACTGAAATCCCCATGAATATATATGTTCAAATATACATTAAAATATATGCACGAATGCATTGTAGGCCATGCATGCACACTAATTATATATATATTATGAGGCAACTTAATCAAATGTGTTTTCATTCGAGAGAACTTGTCAAAATTCAAGTTAATTAATTTATCACGATAATTATATAATTAATTAATGAATCTCAGGGATATGTTATACAACATGATCGATATAGGCCATGTATATTTTAATTGGTGTTAATCTACGGTTTGCTAGCTAGCTGCTACATATAGAGCATGTTTTTATTAGATCGGGTTATAGCTAGCTAGTATAGTTTAGGGTTATGTGTTTTAATTAAGTAGGGTTGATTAGCTAGCTAGGGTTAGTTACATATATATGGTTTAGGGTTAATGCATGGCACATTTAATTTAATTAGAGGACCGCGAGGCACCCCCGGCTCGCTCGATGCACGTACAATTAAGTGTCGTTGGCCTATACATAGGGTTTAATTAGGGTTTTAGGGTTAGCTAGGGTTTAGGGTTAGGGTTAGGGTTAGGGTTAGGGTTTAGGGTCTAGGGTTTAGGGTCTAGGGTTTAGGGTTTAGGGTTAGCTAGGGTTTAGGGTTAGGGTTAGGGTTAGGGTTAGGGTTAGGGTTAGGGTTTAGGGTTTAGGGTTTAGTGTTTAGGGTGTTTAGGGTTTAGGGATTAGGGATTATTAGGGATTAGGGATTTAAGGTTTTAGGGGTTGTTTAAGGTTTAGGGATCATCGATCGAGTGCGCACACACATTATTAGAGGCACCCGCGCGCGCCTTTACGCATAAAGTGCATGCGTATATATGTGTGTTTTTTGGGCCACCAACGATATATAGATGATCGAGAGAGAGAGATTGAGATTGAAATCCCCAAGAATATATATGTTCAAAATATACATTAAAATATATGCACGAATGCATTGTAGGCCATGCATGCACACTAATTATATATATATATTATGAGGCAACTTAATCAAATGTGTTTTCATTCGAGAGAACTTGTCAAAATTCAAGTTAATTAATTTATCACGATAATTATATAATTAATTAATGAATCTCATGGATATGTTATACAACATGATCGATATAGGCCATGTATATTTTAATTGGTGTTAATCTACGGTTTGCTAGCTAGCTGCTATATATAGAGCATGTTTTTATTAGATCGGGTTATATCTAGTATAGTTTAGGGTTATGTGTTTTAATTAAGTAGGGTTGATTAGCTAGGGTTAGTTACATATATATGGTTTAGGGTTAATGCATGGCGCATTTAATTAATTTAATTAGAGGACCGCGAGGCACCCCTGGGCTGCTCGATGCACAATTAAGTGTCGTTGGCCTATACATAGGGTTTAATTAGGGTTTAGGGTTAGCTAGGGCAGATGGTTAGGGTTAGGGTTAGGGTTTAGGGTCTAGGGTCTAGGGTTTAGTGTTTAGGGTGTTTAGGGTTTAGGGATTAGGGATTAGGGATTTAGGGTTTTAGGGTTGTTTAAGGTTTAGGGATCATCGATCGAGTGCGCACACACATTATTAGATCGAGGCACCCGCGCCTTTACGCATAAAGTGCATGCGTATATATGTGTGTTTTTTGGGCCACCAACGATATATAGATGATCGAGAGAGAGATTGAAATCCCCAAGAATATGTTCAAATATACATTAAAATATATGCACGAATGCATTGTAGGCCATGCATGCACACTAATTATATATATATTATGAGGCAACTTAATCAAATGTGTTTTCATTCGAGAGAACTTGTCAAAATTCAAGTTAATTAATTTATCACGATAATTATATAATTAATTAATGAATCTCAGGGATATGTTATACAACATGATCGATATAGGCCATGTATATTTTAATTGGTGTTAATCTACGGTTTGCTAGCTAGCTGCTATATATAGAGCATGTTTTTATTAGATCGGGTTATAGCTAGCTAGTATAGTTTAGGGTTATGTGTTTTAATTAAGTAGGGTTGATTAGCTAGGGTTAGTTACATATATATGGTTTAGGGTTAATGCATGGCACATTTAATTTAATTAGAGGACCGCGAGGCACCCCGGCCTCGCTCGATGCACAATTAAGTGTCGTTGGCCTATACATAGGGTTTAATTAGGGTTTAGGGTTAGCTAGGGTTTAGGGTTAGGGTTAGGGTTAGGGTTTAGGGTCTAGGGTTTAGGGTTTAGTGTTTAGGGTGTTTAGGTTTAGGGATTAGGGATTAGAGATTTAAGGTTTTAGGGTTGTTTAAGGTTTAGGGATCATCGATCGAGTGCGCACACACATTATTAGAGGCACCCGCACCTTTACGCATAAATTGCGTGCATATATATGTGTGTTTTTTGGCCACCAACGATATATAGATGATCGAGAGAGAGAGATTGAAATCCCCAAGAATATGTTCAAATATACATTAAAATATATGCACGAATGCATGGTAGGCCATGCATGCACACTAATTATATATATATTATGAGGCAACTTAATCAAATGTGTTTTCATTCGAGAGAACTTGTCAAAATTAGAGTTAATTAATTTATCACGATAATTATATAATTAATTAATGAATCTCAGGGATATGTTATACAACATGATCGATATAGGCCATGTATATATTAATTGGTGTTAATCTAAGGTTTGCTAGCTAGCTGCTATATATAGAGCATGTTTTTATTAGATCGGGTTATAGCTAGTATACTTTAGGGTTATGTGTTTTCATTAAGTAGGGTTGATTAGCTATGGTTAGTTACATATATATGGTTTAGGGTTAATGCATGGCACATTTAATTTAATTAGAGGACCGCGAGGCACCCCGGCCTCGCTTGATGCACAATTAAGTGTCGTTGGCCTATATATAGGGTTTAATTAGGGTTTAGGGTTAGGGTTAGGGTTTAGGGTATAGGGTTTAGTGTTTAGGGTGTTTAGGGTTTAGGGATTAGGGATTAGGGTTTCAGGGTTGTATAAGGTTTAGGGATCATCGATCGAGTGCGCACACACATTATTAGAGGCACCCGCGCCTTTGCGCATAAAGTGCATGCGTATAGTTTAGGGTTATTTGTTTTAATTAAGTAGGGTTTGATCAGCTAGGGTTAGTTACATATATATGGTTTAGGGTTAATGCATGGCACATTACATATAGTTTAAATCTCAAGAATGTTTATACATGATAGGCCATATGTGCAAAGGAATTTTTTTCCCTGTGAACTTGTCAAAATTCAAGTTTATCAGTGCCAATGGAAACTAGTCCAAAAAATTACATAGAGGACCAAAAGTACTAGACAATAACTAATAGAACCTGCAACTTTACAAAAAGGACCCTAAAACATATAGAAGAAAATCAATCGAGTCCTTCTCGACCGCACATCAGATCTCTGCTCCGCATCCTTTCCAGCAACTCCGTCGCCGGGGACGCACCACTTGGGACGGTGTCGCCGGTAGTCGCCAGGACGAAGGAGAAGAAGGGCCTCAGCAACGGCATATTGGCTCTGAGAAGGGCCGCCGAAAGGCCAAGATGTGCACGGGCAAGACGGATGACGCCGTCGTATGCCCCGAGCTTGTGAACTTTAGCAGCTTGACTTCCCCATTGGCCAGATCTGAAGCACTGACCAAAGCAAGCCTCACCGTTAGCGCCATCACATTGATGGCACCAGATCGGGGTTTGGCCGGCAAGATCCGCCAGATTCACCATAGGCCGATCTGAAGCCAATGACGAGATCCCCGACTCCATTGCGCCATTCTGCTCATGGGAAACACTGGATCTAAGCTTACAACAACACTAACTCCCTCGGATCCAAATTAGCTGACTCAACTTTGCTTATCTAAATATGGATGTATCCACACATGTTTTTACTCTAGATACATACACGTCTAAGGAAAGTTGAATCAATTAATTTAGTTCGGAGGGTGTACAATATACAGAGAGAAGTCGGCCTCGTCTCCGGCAGGCGAGGCCGCCGGAGAGAAGGGGGAGAGGAGCCGGGGGAGTGGGAGAGACTCGAGAGAGAAAGAGAAGAGGAAGAAATGAGAGCTCCCTAGGGAAGAACATTATTTTTGTCGTTCTGCTCGTAGCTTGAAACTGAAAATTTCGGCCGCGCGCCAAATCATCCCGCCGCATCCATTCGAAAATCCCGTGACCAGTTTTACCCTTTTAACCCTGGTCCGGAAGCTACAACCCACCGACCATGGAGGGCTCATTCGGTAACAATGAAATATCTTGCCTAGATCCCGAACCCTCCCCACAGTGCCCACACCCACCCACCAACCATTCGCCCCATTAGCTCAAAAATACTCTCACACGCCAAAGCTCGACTCTCTACAAGATCGATCTGCTTCGCCGCCGGCATACTCCTCCACAGCGTAGCCTTGATCGTGTTGGCTGTCCACCCACCTGATCCGCTCCCCCGCCGCCCTCGTTACCGACGGATCTGCTTCACCGCCGACCTCGCCACCGACGGATCTGCTTCACCGCCGACCTCGCCACCGACGGATCTGCTTCACCGCCGACCTCGCCACCGACTACCTCGGCGCAGCGGCTGTATCAACTTCACCGAATCCCTTGCCGCCCAACCAGATCTGCTTCACTAACGCCCGCTTCTACCGAAACAGGGTCGATTCATCGTCTCCCGCGTTCGCCGCCGGAATGCAAGTTGCCGCCCCGTCCACCCCGCCGCAGCTTGGTTAGTACGCTGGCCCGTTAGATCGCGGTGTTTCTTTAGCCATGTTTTGTGTAGTTATTTGCGAGATCTCATATGCCGTTAACTTTCTTGATGTGTTGCTTCGCATGAAGTTTGTTTAAATATTGTACAAGACAAAAGCATTATCCGGTCGCTACCATCCTGTTCATTCTATCGACACTGTGTGCATCCACATATTTATAGCCTTATACCCATTCATTTGCTGCCAACTGTTTTTGTACTGCATGCTATTGTCGCACTGCTTTTATAGTCATGCTATGGGCATTTCCAATCTGCTTGTTCTTATACCACGTCATTAGCTCACCGCTAGCCGCTAGCTGTTTTCTCATGTCTGCTATTCTCACTGCTTTTATAATCATGCTATGTGCATTTCCAATCTGCTTGCTCTTATACCTCGTCTTTAGCTTATATAGTTATTGCTGCGTGCATGTCTGGTCTTTGTATTATCGTAGACTGACTTGTCAATGTTATTTTTCCTAGGGATTGATCATGCGAACCACTTATTAGAACATCCAACATTAACAGCGGGGACGCTAGGGAAGGTTGGAATCTGAGTTCTTGGTTGGTAATTTTGGCAGTTTACTTCCGTTATTATCTATAACCTATATGCATTGTTCCTTATGCAAGAGATTAACACTTGGAACCACTGCCATAGCAATGCCATTCATGCTTTACTATGTTTGCCTATTTGATATGCTTGTCTTGGAGAAACTGCGAAGGTGATTTGAACCTGACATTTGGTCATTCTTAATGCCAGTTTACTTTATGTGGAAAACCTTGGCATTACCCTACTCTAAATCTGAATGTCTGAAATTCGTATCTCATGCAAAGCAACATCTAGTTGGTTTTAATCTGATATCTCGGTAAATATTGGCTTATTCATTTGGCAGCTCAAGTTTTTTGTTATTTGAAACCAGCTGACTTGGTCTTAAATGTGATATCTAAACACGGATTAAGGACAATGGAGCAGGGAGGATTAGCATTTCACTTGATGGCTGAACCTAAAATGACAGGCATGTTGACCACGACTAGTGCACGCAAGAGAAGGACTGCAGCGAGCCGGTATGTGCTTAGTACATGCATCTTATCTTATCTTGTACTTATTTCTGCTACATGTCATTATCTGATCTCTCGCATTGCGTAATACATATTTGAATAGTTAATTGTTTTAACTATGTTTGCAATGTTAAACGAATGCAGTTTTAATGAAGCAGTCATCATTAGAAGATAGTCGCCAAAAAAGGATCTGTAGCGACCCTGTGCAACATTATGATGTAAGTTTGTGCTTAGTACAAGTTCCATACATTGTCTTATTTATGCAACTTGTTATTATCTTATATCTACATTGCATATTAAATGTTTGCATAGTTCATCGTTTAACTCTTTTTGCATTATTATCAGAATGCAGTTGTGATGAAGCAATCTTCATTAGAAGTGAGGCCCACAAAAAGTTCTCGATATTTCTTCGATGCATCTTCTCATAGCCGTCAACCTAGACCATTGCTTTCATCAAACAGTAAATATCTCAAGGCTGTACTTTATAAAAGACATGGTATTGTTGCTTTAAGATCTGTAGCTGATATGTTGACAAAGAGTACACAAGATTCAATCAAGGCGATTGCCAAATGTCAACGTGTTATTGATGATGCTAATAGAAGTCCTCAATGATTCTATGTAATTTTTTTATTTGGGCACATTAATTGCCTTGTAATTTTCCTACTTGTTTTATTTGTGTATGTAATTGTGTGTATCATTGATATCAGATTTTAGGCTCATGAAATTTAATGCAAGTTGACTAGTCAAACAAGTAGGGCACTACAACAGATTGGGCCGGCCCACTTACAGTAGTGTGGGACCCACTTTCATTTTGGGCCAGCCCACTTCTTTAGTAGGCCGGCCCGGTTACACGATAGTGGGATCCACATGCTTATTGGGCCGGCCCACTATCTTGTTGGGCCAGCCCATTTGCTATATGGTGGTCCCACATGGTAAATGGGCCGGCCCTTTAACAGAAGGTGGGACCCACTGTGTTTTTGGCCCGACCCACTATCTTGTTGGGCCGGCCCACTTGCTATATGGTGGACCCCACATACTAAATGGGCCGGCCTTTTAACCGGAAAGTGGGACCCACTGTGTTTTTGGCCGACCCACTATCTTGTTGGGCCTACCACTTGCTATATGGTGGACCCCACATACTAAATGGGCCGGCCTTTTAACAGGAAGGTGGGACCCACCTGTGCTTTTGGCCCGGCCCACTATCTTGTTGGGCCGGCCCACTTGCTATATGGTGGACCCCACACACCAAATGGGCCGGCCCTTTAACAGGAAAGTGGGACCCACCTGTGTTTTTGGCCCGGCCCACTATCTTGTTGGGCCGGCCCACTTGCTATATGGTGGACCCCACATACTAAATGGGCCGACCCTTTAACTGGAAAGTGGGACCCACCTGTGTTTTTGGCCCGGCCCACTTGCTATATGGTGGACCCCACACACTAAATGGGCCGGCCCTTTAACAGGAAAGTGGGACCCACCTGTGTTTTGGCCCGGCCCACTTGCTTCTTGGGCCGGCCCAGTTGCTGTAAGGTGGACCCCACATGTTAAATGGGCCGGCCCATTTAAGTTTTGACCAGTCAACCTTAGAGGTTAGGCCCGGCCCACGTAACTAATGGACCAGCCCAGCTATATAGTTGACCGGTCAAACTATGTCAGCTGGCCCGGCCCGCTTAAGACGTGGCAGGCCTCGTGTGGGCCTACCATCTACCACGGGGTTTCAGCCGATTAACGCCGTTAATCGCGTCTGGCGTCGCCACGTGTCGGCTTGCATGACGTCGGCGATCAACGGGCTCCCGGAAACACTTGCGCAACGGTCCGATTTTCCGTGGCGGAAGGGCGCCCAAGCGCGACGGACCGAAAAAAACGTCGTTGGACTTTGCCTGACGCAGTTTCCACAACAGAACCCATATCGTCGGGTTAGGCCCATAGGCGACGAAAAATACCCCTTAGCAGACGATTTTGAGACGTTGTCTATCAGAACTTTTCTTGTAGTGCCCCTTCCAGTATTAAGTTGCAAACAACAGACAATTGCATTAAGTATGGTGCGTAATGTAATCAATAACTACATCCTCGGACATAGCATCAATGTTTTATCCCTAGTGGCAACAGCACATCCACAACCTTAGAACTTTCTGTCACATCGTCCTGCATTTAATGGAGGCATGAACCCACTATCGAGCATAAATACTCCCTCTTGGAGTTAAGAGTAAAAACTTGGCCAGAGCCTCTACTAATAACGGAGAGCATGCAAGATCATAAACAACACATAGGTAATAGATTAATAATCAACATAACATAGTATTCTCTATCCATCGGATCCCGACAAACACAACATATAGCATTACAGATAGATGATCTTGATCATGTTAGGCAGCTCACAAGATCCAACAATGAAGCACATAAGGAGAAGACGACCATCTAGCTACTGCTATGGACCCATAGTCCAGGGGTGAACTACTCACTCATCACTCCGGAGGCGACCATGGCGGTGAAGAGTCCTCCGGGAGATGATTCCCCTCTCCGGCAGGGTGCCGGAGGCGATCTCCTGAATCCCCCGAGATGGGATTGGCGGCGGCGGCGTCTCAGTAAGGTTTTCCGTATCGTGGCTTTCTGTACTGGGGGTTTCGCGACGGAGGCTTTAAGTAGGCGGAAGGGCGAAGTCGGGAGAGTCACGGGGGCCCCACACGCTAGGGCCGCGCCGCCCTAGTGTGGCGGCGCCCCGTGGCCCCACTTCGTCTCCCCTCCGGTCTTCTGGAAGCTTCGTGTAAAAATAGGCCCCTGGGCGTTGATTTCGTCCAATTCCGAGAATATTTCCTTTGTAGGATTTCTGAAACCAAAAACAGCAGAAAACAGCAACTGGCTCTTCGGCATCTCGTTAATAGGTTAGTGCCGGAAATGCATAAATATGACATAAAGTATACATAAAACATGTAGATATCATCAATAATGTGGCATGGAACATAAGAAATTATCGATACGTCGGAGACGTATCACGGAGCTCCCAAGGGCACCAACATGAGGGCCATTCTCGCGGAGACCCGAGGATATGATCGGCTATTTGTCGGACGAGTGAACCACTCATTCTGGTACAACAAGCACGATCTTCCCGAGGGTTTCTGTGACGCGGAGGATGAAGAAGAAGAGGAAAGTGCTGAGGAGGGCGACGAGGAAGGCTCCGGGTCAAGCGCTGATCACTCCAAGGAGGGCTCCGGCGATGACTCTGGCGATGGCTCCGCCTATATTGCTTCTGATGAGGATCAGTCCTACGAGTGAACCCTGTTGAACAATTAAACAGATATATCATTTTGGCCCCGGAGTGGGTTTGTAACATAACTTAAATTCTTAAGTAGCTAGGGACGAAACACTTATGCATGGGCGGAAATAACTTATCCTGCTATCCGTTTAAATTTTATTTGCATGTTTCGTTTGTTGAAAGCAAGTGCTGGTTTAGTGTTTTCCGGCTTGCTCATTTGACCTTCCACGAGCCGGAGGACCTTTAGCCGGAGACGCTCGCCAGTGGCGACGAAGCCCAATGGCGATCCGTCAATAACCGCGGAAACAAGCCCCCAGCGTAGGTGCCGAAAGTCGCTACCAGGAATCCATGAGTTCGCAACAAAAAAACATTTCCGCCAGAAAACTTAAGCTCACGTCCTTAAGGACGATTTTGAAAAAATCAAAACTTTCATACACGCCTAGGCGGAAAGATCCAGCTCTACGGTTTTAGTCGGAAAACATACACGATCCAAAAATGAACAAGTAAAGGAGGTTAAATACTCAAAGAGTGAACCAGATGCTTTATTTCATTGATCTTGTATCATAGATATTACAAAGTATGTAATGCGAATTTTGCTAAGTGTGGAAAGGACGTAGTTGTGCAATGTTCCAGGGTCGTTCTGTTTCGTCGTATATATCATCCGGATCCTCTCGCTTGCGTTTCCGGTACCAATTAGCAGGTCTCTCCTTTAGCTCCCGGAAATCGACGAGGTAGTACGATACGTTATGAAGCACTTTGCTAACGATGAAGGGTCCTTCCCATGGAGATTGCAACTTATGATCTTTCACCTGGCGAAGGCGGAGGACCAAGTCTCTGGCCATGAACGAACGATTCCGAACTCGACGG
Source organism: Lolium perenne (assembly GCF_019359855.2). Classification (NCBI taxonomy): domain Eukaryota; kingdom Viridiplantae; phylum Streptophyta; class Magnoliopsida; order Poales; family Poaceae; genus Lolium; species Lolium perenne. The sequence goes on along the minus strand of NC_067250.2, from coordinate 296,708,894 downwards.
AGGTGAGTATTTCCTTCAACCCCTAAAGTGCTGCATCTGCTGCGTCGTCCCAGATGAATTTGTCTGGTTTCTTCAGCAGCTTGTACAAAGGAAGAGCCTTCTCGCCAAGACGGCTAACAAACCTACTGATTGCTGCAACACAGCCAGTTAGTCGTTCCACATATTTGAGACAAGTTGGCCTTTTGATACACAGGATTGCCTTGATTTTCTCCGGGTTAACTTCAATGCCTCTATGAGAGACGATGAAGCCAAGGAGTTTTCCGGCTGGAACGCCAAAGACGCACTTCAGCGGGTTCAACATCATCTTGTACCGACGGAGGTTCTCAAAGGTTTCTGTGAGGTCGCTGATCAAGTCGGATCCTTTCCGGGTCATGACCGCGATGTATTCGACGTAAGCGTGCATGTTCTGGCCAATTTGGTCCTTTAGGCACCGCTGCATCGTACGTTGGTATGTGGCACCTGCATTTTTCAAACCAAAGGGCATGGTGACATAGCAGTAAGTGCCGAACGGAGTGATGAACGAGGTCGCCTTTTGGTCGGACTTCTTCATCCGGATATGATGATACCCGGAATATGCATCAAGAAAACACAGAAGTTCCGCCCCTGCCGTCGAATCAATGACTTGGTCAATGCGCGGCAGGGGGAACGGATCCTTCGGACAATGCTTGTTCAAGCCGGAGTAATTGATGCACATTCTTAGTATTTCAGTGTTCTTTTTGGGTACAAGGACGGGGTTTGCGAGCCAATCAGTATGGATAACTTCTATTACAAAACCTGCCTCTAGTAACTTTGCTAGTTCCATTCCTATTGCGCGGCGCTTCTTATCTCCAAAGCGTCGCATAGCTTGCTTCACCGGTTTAGCCCCCGGATTTGTGTTGAGGTAGTGCTCGGCGAGTTCCCTAGTACTCCGGACATGTCAGAAGGTTGCCATGCGAAGATATCCATGTTAGCATGGAGGAACTCGACGAGCGCGTCTTCCTATTTGGGGTCCATGTTGGCTCCGACTGAAACCTGCTTGGAGCTGGCGCCTACGACGAGGTCGTGCTTCTTGGTTTCTATCGCGGCCTTGAACGAGGTCTTCTGTTCGCAGATCTATTTCTTGGTGGTGTGCATCTCTTGCGGATCCACCGCGGCTCTGTAGCCTTGCAGCTCCTCTCTAGATATCACAGACTCTGCGAAGGCGGCTTCGCCTAACTCGCACTCATGAGCCTTCTTGTAGTCTCCGGATACGGTTATCATACCCTTGGGACCCGGAATTTTGAGCTTGTTGTAGATGTAGCACGCTCTTGCGTGAAACTTGTGATAGGTAGGCCTGCCAAAGATGACATGGTAGGAGCTCTTGAAGGGCACGACCTCAAACGTGATCAATTCTTCGCGGAAATTATTGGCCTCGCCGAAAGCCACGGGAAGTCTGATGCTGCCAAGGGAATTTGCCTTTTTACCCGGAACTACACCATGGAATTCAGTGGTGCTGTGCTTGAGCTGTTCCTTGGTAAGGTTCATCCGCTCCAGAGTCTCCAGGTACATGATGTTCAAGCTAACTCCGTGATACGTCTCAAACGTATCTATAATTTCTTATGTTCCATGCTAGTTTTATGACATTACCTACATGTTTTGTTCATACTTTATATCGTTTTGATGCGTTTTCCGGAACTAACCTATTGACGAGATGCCGAAGGGCCAGTTGCTATTTTCTGTTGTTTTTGGTTTCAGAAATCCTAGTAAGGAAATATTCTCGGAATCGGACGAAATCAATGCCATGCATCCTATTTTTCCACGAAGCTTCCAGAACACCCGAGAGCCAGCAGAGAGGGGCCACAGGGCCACCAGATGACAGGGTGGCGCGGCCAGGGCCTGGGCCGCGCCCCCCTATTGTGTCACCGCCTCGTCAGCCCTCCGACTCCGCCTCTTCGCCTATTTAAGCCTCCTCGACCTAAAACCTCGAGACGGAAAAGCCACGGTACGAGAAACCTTCCAGAGCCGCCGCCATCGCGAAGCCAAGATCTGGGGGACAGGAGTCTCTGTTCTGGCACGCCGCCGGGACGGGGAAGTGCCCCCGGAAGGCTTCTTCATCGACATCACCGCCATCTCCATCAACACCACCGCCATCTTCATCACCGCTGTTGTCTCCTATGATAAGGAGAGAGTAATTCTCCCTCGAGGCTAAGGGCTGTACCGGTAGCTATGTGGTTCATCTCTCTCTCCCATGTGATCTTTATGTGATCATGAGCTTTGTGATCTAGTTGAATATCATCTATGTGCTACTCTAGTGATGTTATTAAAGTAGTCTATTCCTCCTTCATGATGTAATGTGGACAGTGTGTGCATCATGTAGTACTTGGCGTAGGTTATGATTGTGATCTCTTGTAGATTGTGAAGTTAACTATTACTATGATGGTATTGATGTGATTTATTCCCCCTTTCATAGCTAATGTTGACAGGCGCATGCTATGTTAATACTCGGTATAATTGCGTTGGTCTATCATGCACTCTAAGGTTATTTAAATATGAACATCGAATGTTGTGGAGCTTCTTAACTCCGGCATTGAGGTGTTCTTGTAGCCCTACACAATGAATGGTGTTTGTCATCCAACAAGAGAGTATAGAGAAAGTGGTATTTGTTTATTCAGTTATGTGATCAATGTTGAGAGTGTCCACTAGTGAAAGTATGATCCCTAGGCCTTGTTTCCAATACTGCAAACACCGCTTATTTACTGTTCTGTTGCATGTTTACTCGCTGCCATATTTTATTCAGATTGCTATTACCACTCGTATACATCCATATTACTTGTATTTCACTATCTCTTCACTGAACTAGTGCACCTATACATCTGACAAGTGTATTAGGTGTGTTGGGGACACAAGAGACTTCTTGTATCGTGATTGCAGGGTTGCTTGAGAGGGATATCTTTGACCTCTTCCTCCCTGAGTTCGATAAACCTTGGGTGATCCACTTAAGGGAAACTTGCTGCTGTTCTACAAACCTCTGCTCTTGGAGGCCCAACACTGTCTACAAGAATAGAAGCACCCGTAGACATCAAGCACTTTTCTGGCGCCGTTGCTAGGGAGGAAAGGTAAAAGGCACTCATACTCCGGTCCCAGGTAACTAAGTACTTTTCTGTTGCCGTTGTGTGTGTGCTCGAAGCTATTTCCTTTAGATCCTGCAATTGCATCTTTTTGTTTCTTGTTTACACTAGTTAGGCCTAATGGAGAACAACACAATGAGAGATCTTTATGAACTTTATCTTGAATTAGGACATGATGTGTTTGAAGAGAGAATTAAAAAACCCATGGAACTTTATATGCATGCTAATAGGAATGTTATTAGTATAAATGCTTTGAACACCATTGTTGCTAATGCTATGGAAAATTCTAAGCTTGGGGAAGCTGGTTTTGATGAGTATGACATTTTTAGTCCCCCAAGCACTGAGGAGAAAGTTTATGTTGATTATGATATGCCTCCTATTTATGATGATTATAATGATAGTGGTCTTTTGGTGCCGCCTACTATGGAGGATAAGTTTAATTATGATTACAATATGCCTCCTATATTTGATGATGAGAATAATAATGATAGCTACTTCGTTGAATTTGCTCCCACTACAACTAATAAAATTGATTATGCTTATGTGGAGAGTAATGATACTTTTATGCATGTGAATAAGAATGCTTTATGTGATACTTATATTGTTGAGTTTGTTCATGATGCCTCTGAAAGTTATTATGAGAGAGGAAAATATGATTGTAGAAATTTTCATGTTACTAAAACACCTCTCTATATGCTGAAATTTTTGAAGTTACACTGGTTTTATCTTCCTATGCTTGTTACTTTGCTCTTCATGAACTTATTTATTTACAAGATTCCTATGCATAGGAAGCATCTTAGACTTAAATGTGTTTCTAATTTTCTTCTTGATGCTCTCTTTTGCTTCAACTCTTATTTCTTGCGAGTGCATCATTGAAATTACTGAGCCCATCTTAATGGCTATAAAGAAAGCACTTCTTGGGAGATAACCCATGTGTTTATTTTACTACAGCAATTTTTGTTTTATATTTAAGTCTTGGAAGTTGTTACTACTGTAGCAACCTCTCCTTATCTTATTTTATTGCATTGTTGTGCCATGTAAAGTCTTTGATAGCAAGGTTCATACTAGATTTGGATTACTGCGCAGAAACAGATTTCTTGCTGTCACGAATTTGGGCAGGGTTCTCTGTAGGTAACTCAGAAAAATCTGCCAATTTACATGCGTGATCCTCAGATATGTACGCAACTTTCATTCAATTTGAGAATTTTCATCTGAGCAAGTCCAGTGCCTCTAAAAAATTCGTCTTTACGGACTGTTCTGTTTTGACAGATTCTGCCTTTTATTTCGCATTGCCTCTTTTGCTGTGTTGGATGGATTTCTTTGTTCCATTAACTTCCAGTAGCTTTGGGCAATGTCCAGAAGTGTTAAGAATGATTGTGTCACCTCTGAACATGTGAATTTTTGATTATGCACTAACGCTCTAATGAGTTTGTTTTAAGTTTGGTGTGGAGGAAGTTTTCAAGGGTCAAGGGAGGAGGATGATATACTATGATCAAGAAGAGTGAAAAGTCTAAGCTTGGGGATGCCCCCGTGGTTCATCCCTGCATATTTTAAGAAGACCCAAGCATCTAAGCTTGGGGATGCCCAAGGCATCCCCTTCTTCATCGACAACTTATCAGGTTTCTTCTCTTGAAACTATATTTTATTCGGTCACATCTTATGTGCTTTACTTGGAGCATCTGTTTGTTTTTGTTTTGTTTGAATAAATTCATGCTTGTGTGGGAGAGAGACACGCTCCGCTGTTGCGTATGAACACATGTGTTCTTAGCTTTGCTCTTAATGTTCATGGCGAAGGTTGAAACTGCTTCGTTCATTGTTATATGGTTGGAAACAGAAAATGCTGCATGTGGTAATTGGTATAATGTCTTGAATAATTTGATACTTGGCAATTGTTGTGCTCATATAGATCATGTTTAAGCTCTTGCATCATGTACTTTGTACCCATTAATGAAGAACTACATAGAGCTTGTTAAAATTTGGTTTGCATGATTGGTCTCTAAAGTCTAGATATTTTCTGGTTAAGGTGTTTGAACAACAAGGAGATGATGTAAAGTCTTATAATACTTACAATATGTTCATATGTGAGTCTTGCTGCGCCGTTTAATACTTGAGTTTGCTTCAAACAACCTTGCTAGCCTAGCCTTGTATTGAGAGGAATTCTTCTCGTGCATCCAAATCCTTGAGCCAAAAACTATGCCATTTGTGTCCACCATACCTACCTACTACATGGTATTTCCTGCCATTCCAAGCAAATACTTCATGTGCTACCTTTAAACAATTCAAAAGCTATTATCTCTTATTTGTGTTAATGTTTTATATCTCATGAGGAAGTATGTGGTGTTTATCTTTCGATCTTGTCATTTACTTCGGACAGACTTTCACAATGGACTAGTGGCTCATCTGCTTATCCAATAACTTTGCAAAAAGAGCTGGCAATGGGGTTCCCAGCCCCAATTAATTAACTTTCATTAATAATTCTCTTCACATGTTTTGCTCTGATTCATCAGTAAGCAACTTAATTTTGCAAATAGACACTCCTCCATGGTATGTGATTGTTGGAAGGCACCCGAGGATTCGGTTAGCCATGGCTTGAGAAAGCAAAGGTTGGGAGGAGTGTCATCCATAAATAAATAAAAAAACTAAACTAAAGTACATGTGTAAACAAAAGAGAAGAGGGATGATCTACCTTGCTGGTAGAGATAACGTCCTTCATGGGAGCCGCTCTTGAAAGTCTGGTTGATAAGGTAGTTAGAGTACCCGCTACCATTCGTTGACAACAACAAACACCTCTCAAAACTTTACTTTTATGCTCTCTATATGATTTCAAAACTTGAAAAGCTCTAGCACATGATTTAATCCCTGCTTCCCTCTGCGAAGGGCCTATCTTTTACTTTATTGTTGAGTCAGTTTACCTATTCTTTCTATCTTAGGAGCAAACACTTGTGTAAACTGTGTGCATTGATTCTTACATGTTTACTTATTGCACTTGTTATATTACTTTGTGTTGACAACTATCCATGAGATATACATGTTACAAGTTGAAAGCAATTCCTGAAACTTAATCATCCTTTGTGTTGCTTCAATGCCTTCTACTAAGAATTTATTGCTTATGAGTTAACTGTTATGCAAGTCTTATTGATGCTTGTCTTGAAAGTACTATTCATGAAAAGTCTTTGCTATATGATTCAGTTGTTTACTCATTGTCTTCATCATTGCTTTGAATCGCTGCATTCATCTCATATTCTTTACAATAATGTTGATCAAGATTATGTTGGTAGCATGTCACTTAAGAAATTACCATTGTTATCGTTTACCTACTCGAGGGCGAGTAGGAACTAAGCTTGGGGATGCTTGATACGTCTCAAACGTATCTATAATTTCTTATGTTCCATGCTAGTTTTATGACATTACCTACATGTTTTGTTCATACTTTACATCGTTTTGATGCGTTTTCCGGAACTAACCTATTGACGAGATGTCGAAGGGCTAGTTGCTGTTTTCTGCTGTTTTTGGTTTCAGAAATCCTAGTAAGGAAATATTCTCGGAATCGGACGAAATCAATGCCCAGCATCCTATTTTTCCACGAAGCTTCCAGAACACCCGAGAGCCAGCAGAGGGGGGCCACAGGGCCACCAGATGACAGGGTGGCGCGGCCAGGGCCTGGGCCGAGCCCCCCTATTGTGTCACCGCCTCGTCAGCCCTCCGACTCCGCCTCTTCGCCTATTTAAGCCTCCTCGACCTAAAACCTCGAGACGAAAAAGCCACGGTACGAGAAACCTTCCAGAGCCGCCGCCATCGCGAAGCCAAGATCTGGGGGACAGGAGTCTCTGTTCCGGCACGCCGCCGGGACGGGGAAGTGCCCCCGGAAGGCTTCTTCATCGACATCACCGCCATCTCCATCAACACCACCGCCATCTTCATCACCGCTGCTGTCTCCTATGATGAGGAGGGAGTAATTCTCCCTCGAGGCTAAGGGCTGTACCGGTAGCTATGTGGTTCATCTCTCTCTCCCATGTGATCTTTATGTGATCATGAGCTTTGTGATGTAGTTGAATATCATCTATGTGCTACTCTAGTGATGTTATTAAAGTAGTCTATTCCTCCTTCATGATGTAATGTGGACAGTGTGTGCATCATGTAGTACTTGGCGTAGGTTATGATTGTGATCTCTTGTAGATTGTGAAGTTAACTATTACTATGATGGTATTGATGTGATTTATTCCCCCTTTCATAGCTAATGTTGACAGGCGCATGCTATGTTAGTACTCGGTATAATTGCGTTGGTCTATCATGCACTCTAAGGTTATTTAAATATGAACATCGAATGTTGTGGAGCTTCTTAACTCCGGCATTGAGGTGCTCTTGTAGCCCTACACAATGAATGGTGTTTGTCATCCAACAAGAGAGTGTAGAGAAAGTGGTATTTGTTTATTCAGTTATGTGATCAATGTTGAGAGTGTCCACTAGTGAAAGTATGATCCCTAGGCCTTGTTTCCAATACTGCAAACACCGCTTATTTACTGTTCTGTTGCATGTTTACTCGCTGTCATATTTTATTCAGATTGCTATTACCACTCGTATACATCCATATTACTTGTATTTCACTATCTCTTCACCGAACTAGTGCACCTATACATCTGACAAGTGTATTAGGTGTGTTGGGGACACAAGAGACTTCTTGTATCGTGATTGCAGGGTTGCTTGAGAGGGATATCTTTGACCTCTTCCTCCCTGAGTTCGATAAACCTTGGGTGATCCACTTAAGGGAAACTTGCTGCTGTTCTACAAACCTCTGCTCTTGCAGGCCCAACACTGTCTACAAGAACAGAAGCACCCGTAGACATCACTCCGCCATCCATTAGGCACTTGGAGAAGTCATACCCATCGATGCGGCGACTTACAACCAAGGCATAACACTCTTTCGGATTGACAGTGGGGTGATCCTTCCTGTCAAACGTACACGGAGTTTCCGACCACCTGACGTACTGCGGCACAGCTGGGACTGTGGCGTTCAGGATCCGGAGAGCTAATTTGCTTGCACAGACTGTTGCGGTTCCGAGGAAGGTGTGGTACACGCCCGCGCTCTTTTTGTCGAAGGGTTTGGGTTTAGCTGCGGATCCACCTTTGGGATACAGCGAAGCATCGTCCTCATCCATCACCTCGGAACTGTCTTCCTCCTTGTCCTTGTTCTTGCCCTTCCCTCCGTTGCCGCATGGGCGGTGCTTCCGGGCTCGCTTGTATCCTACTTCCGGGTCAGATTTGAGATCATTGACCCACTTGCAGTTGCGGTTGGTGTGAGTGGACTTCCCTGTAGCCGGATCCAGATGGGCCAGGCAGGGCATGTCTCTGTACTCCTCATAAGTTTGGGGAGCGCGGGTTCCGGCGGCGGTGACCTCGTCACCACGCTGCGGGCCCCTTCCAGCTCCACCTCCGCGGCCGCGGCCTCTTCCGCCTCCTTGGCCTCCGCGCTGGAAAGCCATGGCGATCAAGTCGGATCCGCCACTTCTTGGGTCATCAGGGGGATTTTTCCGCTTGGTGCCGCTGCTGCTACCGTTATCACGGTTCTTCTTTTGCTGATGCAGGGAATTGCTGTAGCTGCTAGATCTCCGCTTGCGTCGTCATCGGCGGCAGTGTGATCGCTGGCGATGGTGATCATGTCATCCAAAGTCAGTTTATTTGCATTGACCAAGCAAGTAAGCTTGTGCCGCAGCAGTCCTCCTCTCTACAACCCACCAATAAAGGCGTGCATTGCTATGCGGTTATCAACGTTCTCGCATTCGTTCCTGGTTTGCAACCATCGGGTGAGGAAGCTCCTTGATGTTTCACCCTTCTTCTGGATACATTCCTGTAGGTCGCTTGTCGTGGAAGATCTCTTGTAGGTGCCCCTGAAGTGCTTCTCGAAGGCGTTCTTCAGGTCAAACCAGCAAACGATGGAGTTCTTCTCGAGGTCACTGAGCTAGATCCGGGCTGGACCTATAAGGTACAGTTGGAGCCTGCGGCAGGCGATGTTAGGGTTTCCACCGGTGAAGGTTACTGCATTGTAGTAATCCTCTATCCAGGTATCCGGCCTTTCGGTGCCATCATAATGCTTCAGGTTTCCGGGTAGCTTGAGGTTCATCCTTGGCTTTGGTTCCTCTCGAATCATCCTGCCAAAACACTTTGGGCCAATGTAATCAGTTTTGTACTCGTTGAGGCATTCCCGGGCATCGCGTGGTCCGTCATCCGGGTTTTTTGAGCGGGCGCGAGATCTCCGGCCACCGCCTCCGCCCCCCCTCCTCCACTTGGTGGTGGTGAGGGAGACCTGCGAGGGGGCCTGTAAGATTTTTTGCTTCCGCCCTCGGATTTCCGGCGATCTTCCCGCGGCTCGCTCCGGCTCCGGTGACTACCTTCACCTTGGTGATACTCTCCTCCGTCGTTCCGGCTTCGGCGGGGCTCCGGTTCGCGTTCCGCGTTCCGACTCCTCCTGGGCTCAGGTTTGCGATCATTGTTCCGGCTCCTTCTGGGCTCAGGCTCACGATCGTTGTTCTGGTTACGGCGAGGTTCCGGCGTACGCTCCCTGGTCCTCGGCGGCGGCATGTTGTCGCGGATATTGATTCCACCGGCCCCATGGGGCTTGGTGTTTCCGGCTGGACTACGGCGGCGAGGAGGCGGGGGACGCGGGTACCCGTTAGGCGGAGGTGACGGGTTCTGTTACTTGTTCCTACCAGCGTACATTGCATCCTTTCCCTTCTTCGGATCTGACGGAGGCATCTTTGATGGTACGGGGATCGGATTTGGATGTTCCCTGGTTTTTCTTCTGCGCTCCGTGGATCCGGTGCGCGATTCATCATCGGGATGGCGATTGGCGTGGGCGTCCTTCTGCGCGGTAGACACACAGTGATCCGGGTTGGATTCCAACCTGCGCGAAGTGTCGGCCTTGCTCTGCTGCTTCATTGCTGAGGCAACGAGCGTACGGACGTAGTCGATATCAATCTCCTCGTCCTTCTTTTTCAAGATCTCCGCAGCCTTTGTCATGTTATCCTTTGGAGTCGTGATTGGCTGTTGCTCAGTGGGGGTCGTGAAGGTGATCTTGCGGGGAGGTATAGCTTCCCGCCTGATTTTATCGGCCTCCTGCTGACATAGGCATCCCCAATGGGCCTGCCGAAGAAGGTACCCGGGGTTTACTGGAGGCCCACGGCCCGAAGTTTTACATAGTTTGGAAAGATAGAATTGTATTAGGAATATCAACATGTAAATATCGCGGGACGGTTCAGAAACCCTCCCGGACTCTGTAACTTGTACATCACGAAACCCTCGGCTCCGCCTCCTATATAAGGGGGAGTCGAGGGACAAAAAAGGATCGATCCATTGTTTCACGCAACCCTAGTTTTCATAGCAGTCGGGCACTTTTCCGGATGAAACCTTCGAGATCTACTTGCCCTCTACTTCCAACTAAACTCTAGTCTGCAACTTGTAGGCATTGATAAGTTAATCCCTTATCAATTGGCGCCGTATGTGGGAATTAGAGGCGACAAGGTTCTGATCTCGATGGCACGTTCGACATCATCAACATCTTCGGTAGCAAGCAACGCGATGGATCGAGGTAAACAGATCAAAACCGCTCTAGTCGATTTTGTTCCTCACCCACCCTCCCGTATGGATGCATATGCGTATCTGGAGGAGCCCATGGACATGGCGTTCGGAAAATTTCACTTCCGCATCGGGAAGGAAGGATCTCATCGTCTCGCAAGATCGGATTCAGCGAGATCAGGTGCAGCTGGTTCCGGTTCATCGAGATCGGTTTCATCGTTCGAGTCTGGCGATGAAGAGATTTCGTCGACAATCTCCACCAAGCTTGCATCAAGCGGCGAACTCATCAAGATCTTCAGCAACATATCCGTCGGGTCGTCTGCGGACTCAGATATAAGCAGCGACTCCGACAGCATCGGCGGTTTCGATTTCGTCGACAGATCTACTTCTATTCGTGAGGTTTTCGTCGATCTATATGACGGTGTCACTGATATCGACGACAATCAAGCTTCTACACATCACCAAATATATGCCATTGAGGAGGCAAGTCGAGCAGAGCCGGAAACATCGGAGGCTTTCGACGATGTGGGAAACCCGTATGTCGATCCCGCTGATCTCAGGCGAGGTTTAGGCACGAAATATGTTGGGCCCACACCGCGTCTGAGGGTTCAACTCCCGCAAACAGCGTGGGACAGAGCTGCAAGAGCCATGGATGGTACGGAACCATTGACCACAACTGCTACGGCGGAAGAATTGCAAGCGTATCAATACAGACTCGCCCGTGTCGGACGAGAATTAGAAAAACAGACAGCTGATCTGAATAGAAGAAGAGAGGCAGCTGCTGAATCAAGCAGGCGAAGGGCAGAGCTGAGCCGACAATCAGGTACTTCGGGAGATAGTTACAGAGCAGCTCGCAACAGAGCAAGATCTCGGCTGCAAAACATACCTGAGGCCAACAGGGAACACTTGATCCAAAACCTCGACATGTCCTTTATGTCGATCGACACAAGAGGGAACATTATCCCAAAAACCCCGGAAGCAGGATATATGGCGACACAGGCCTTCATACTGGCGAACAGGCCACCTGCAGGAGATCCAAGAGAGGCATTGTACAACATGGCTTTGGCAGGAGTAGGAGTCATGGGAACTGCGTTTGCAAGTACGAGCACACCTCCCGAAGGTGCCGCGAGACAAAATAGTCCACGACCTGCAGGAGCAGTCCAACCACCCCCAAGAACGTCGGCTAGAGACACAATAGCGCAGACACGGGTTGACAGGGCGCGGCAAGAAAGGAGAGAACATCGGCACTCACCTGAAGGGGATGACGAAGATCTGTGTGGACTCCCTTGTTTCACACGACGAGTTCGCAAAACGCGAGTACCGTCAGAATTCAAGTTGCCTGATAGTTATAAGAAATTCGACGGATTGCAAGATCCCGAGGATTGGTTGGTTGATTACTTTTTTGTGAGAGATTTATATCTCGGTCGCAATTTCACTTAGTCTAATAGCTAGATAGGCTGTTGTGAGTATGGACAAGTTAGATAGGGTGTTAATGTCACCTAGCTTGGATAATTCATTTCCTATGGTTCAAATCAAGAAGTTGGTGAGTGATGTCTCAGATCTTAGCCCATTGCTTCTTGTCTCGGGTGATTGTAAATGTATCCTTCCGAAAACATGTGAGTTTCAATTCTATTTAGCTTGACTTAAGCATGAGGAGTTACTCCATAAAGTGGGTGAGGTTTGGAGGAAACATGCGAGGTCATCTGATCCTATTTATATCCTAAATGAAAAACTTAACAGATTTAATAGACATTTCAAAGAATGGGGTTTTAGTCTATACGGGCATATCAAGAGGAGAAAAAAATACTCTTAGAGAAGATCTTGCTTGTTTGGAAGATGAAAAGGAATTGATTGTCTTGCCTTCTGATGATTTTATGAGGAAGACTGAGATCGTGGTTGAGCTTCATTGTATTTTTTTTGCTATTGAGGAACTTTATTGGTTACAAGGATCACATGAAAGGTGGTTGTTACAGGGAAATAACAACACTTCTTATTTTCATTGTGTATTGAATGGTAGGAAAAGGAAAAATTATATTCATACTCTTAAAGATGGTGATATTTGTATTGAGGGTACAAAAGATCTACTTGATCATGCGGTATCTTTTAACAAAAAAAACTTTTTGGGCCAGCAGCTGAAAACTTGGTTCATATGGTTGATGATCGATGGGGGTGTTATGACCAGAATTTGACCGAGTCAGAGGTGGGCCGCGATCAAGATGGGCTTGAAGAATATACATGGAAGAAATACGTGAATCGGCCTTATATGCAAAGTTTGGGCTAGTCTGCCCGTGTATCTGTAATATAGTAGGATACGTGTCGGTTAGATAGAGTTTGGCTCGTGCCCGGTTGGGATTATTCCCACGATTAGGAAGTCTGCGGACTATAAATATGTATCTAGGGTTTATGAAATAAACAACAATCACGTTCACCACAAACCAATCTAGGCGCATCGCCAACTCCCTTGTCTCGAGGGTTTCTTCCGGGTAAGCATCATGCTGCCTAGATCGCATCTTGCGATCTAGGCAGTACAAGTTTATTCGCTGTTCATGTGTTGCTCGTACTGAAGCCTTTTTGATGGCGAGCAACGTAGTTATCTTAGACGTGTTAGGGTTAGCATTGTTCATCGTATCATATGCTGTCGTCGTGCAACCCTGAGACGTCTAGCCGCCCTTACACCTATCTTAGGTGTAAGGGCGGCACCCCGCTTGATCATTATTTAGTAGATCCGATCCGTTATGGTTGCTCCTTGTTCTTCAAGGATTAGTTTAATATCTGCATAGTTAGGCCTTACAAACGGGTTGAAGGATCCAGTGGCGCGTAGGGTGTAGTTTGCTAGCCCTAGACAGGATGTTCCGGGGATCAACCTCGTGTTGGTTTTTAGGCCTTGTCTAGGGTCGGCTTACGATCACCGTGCGTGGCCGCCAGGCTCAATCACGAGTAGGATGTTCCGATTATGTGGTGAAAACCCTAAATCGTAGTAGGTCGTTTTAGCTTTATCTTGATCAAGCAGGACCACCATATATTCGTACACCCCGTGCGGATCATGGGTGGATCGGCTCTTTGAGCCGATCCACAGGACAACCTGAGAGCCGATCGAGGCTCGTATTTAATGTTTACGTGTATGCCATGCAGGAAACTAAGCGAGGCACATCCATCACCTTCCTGACCAGGTATAGGTCAGGTGGCACGCCCTTGCACCAGCATCGGATGTGCGTGCCGAGTCTTTGCGGGCCGTCGCTCGGAGGGACCAGGGCCAGCCGCAGTCCTGGGAGCCTCCCGGCTCTACTGTGTTGCCCGTCGCTGCTCGCCGGTGGGTTTCTGACCGCAACACATTCTGGCACGCCCGGTGGGACAATCTTCGACATCAACCGCATCGCCATCTACATCTGAGATGGCGGAGGGCACTCCAGTCACGTACGAGGATTTTGACCGAGGAGCTCAAGAAGAAGTATGACGAGGTCAAAGCGATACTCGAAGCCGACCTCATCGGCTTTTTTCACAGAACCCGCTCACATGGCATCAGGTGGAAAGGGTTCTCACCTGAAGGCGCGCTCGATGGAGTGGACCTGTCTGCCCCGTCAGAAGAACGCACCAGGTCCCTGCGTCAGGAGATTAACTTCATGGTAGCTCACTCGCTGCACCGCCATTCTGAGAGCCTGGTGAACACTTTGGAGCGTGTCGCTCTTCGGGTGATCCAGGAAATCATGAGGCATCAGTACTCTCCGTCAGGACTAGCTCTCGGGACTTACCAAGGAGAGATGCCACTCCAGTCCCGTCCACCGCTGCCATTCGCGTTGACAGCACCAGAAGTGCCGAATTCACCGGCATACGTCGTCTACAAGATCGGTGGTGACCCTAGTGACTATCAGTTCTTGCATGAGGCGCCTAAGGAGATCCCTCACGGATACACGTGCACATACGTGCCGGACTGCGAATCGGGCACTCACAAACCGGATCGCAACAGCAGGGGACTTGGAACAACAGGAGGAACTTCGGGAACAGATCTTGAGAAGCAGACGTGGCTAGCTAAGTATGCCACTCCGACAAACCTCCAGAGCTCAGCTCCTGCAGTTGGCTCAGAGCTGGAAAAGCAAGCATGGCTGGCTAAGTATGCCACTCCGGCGAATCTTCAGAGTTCGACTCCTGCAGCCAGCACCGCGGATCAGATCAGTACAATCCTGAGAGACCAGTTCGGCATGGTGCCGAAAAGGAGGACAATCGGCTATTCCAAGCCGTACCCCAACGAGTACGAGTTGATCCCGCTACCACCCAAATATCGGCTCCCTGATTTCTCCAAGTTTAATGGATCAGATGTTCCAGCTCCATCGAGCATGTGAGCCGATATTTGGCACAGCTGGGCACGATCTCAGCATCAGATGAGCTGCGTGTGAGGTTCTTCGCACAGTCCCTCACAGGATCGGCTTTCGGATGGTACACATCGCTGCCACCAGACTCAATCCGGACTTGGAAGCAGTTGGAAGAGCAGTTCCACATGCAGTATCACTCAGAGGCTTCCGAGGCTGGCATTGCCGATTTAGCACAAGTACGTCAGAAGCGCGGAGAAACAGTGTCAGAGTACATCCAGCGCTTCAGGACCATGAGGAACCGATGTTATTCGGTTCGTTTGACCGAAAAGGAAGCAGTCGAGTTGGCGGTGGTGGGTCTCGCATCACCGATCAAGGATATGGCTTCCCAAGCAGACTACCCTTCACTGGCGCACATGGTTCAGAAACTGTCATTATATGAGCAGCACCACCCAGAGCTGTACCAGGACAAATTCAAGCGTGCAGTAGTCCTGGTTGAGACAGAAGAAGATGAAGGGTCTGCGGGAGATCAAGAGGTAGCAGTGGCTGAATGGACTCGGGGGGCAACCCCATATCCTGCAAATGGGTTAAGCCACCAGGTCCGCCCAGAGGGTTTGATTTTGATGTAACTAAAATTGAGCAGATTTTTGACCTCTTATTTAAAGAGAAGCAGCTGAAGTTACCCGAAGGCCTCAAAATCCCCACGGTACAGGAGCTGAACGGGAAGCCATACTGCAAATGGCATAACTCGTTCTCCCATACCACCAACGACTGCAGGGTGTGGCGTCAGCAGATCCAAATGGCGATAGAACAAGGACGTCTAATTTTCAACCAGTACGCCATGAAAGTCGACACTCACCCCTTCCCCGCCGTTAACATGGTGGAGTGCACTTACCCTGGAGGGTGCCAGCCAGGATTCTCGTTCAACATCAACATGGTTGGACCTGGACACCACTCTGGTAAGGACGGAGACGAGGGCAGCTGCTCTCATAGCAAGGACACAGAGGAAGCCGTTCCACGCGATCGGCTCCGTCACGATGGCAAGCGCTACATCACAGAGGGAGAAGTGAGGAATGTGAGATATCAGCGACCTCTCTCTGATCACCTCCTCAACAAGTATGTGAGTCAATATGACCAACGCCGACGGCCCAACGACGATGATGAAAGAGATCGTCTGGTGATGCGTGTGGTTGGCACGTCCGTTGGGAACCCCAAGAGGAAGGTGTGATGCGCACAGCGGCAAGTTTCCCTCAGTAAGAAAGCAAGGTTTAATCGGACCAGTAGGAGTCAAGAAGCACGTTGAAGGTTGATGGCGGCGAGATGTAGTGCGGCGCAACACCAGTGATTCCGGCGCCAACGTGGAACCTGCACAACACAACCAAGATACTTTGCCCCAACGAAACAGTGAGGTTGTCAATCTCACCGGCTTGCTGTAACAAAGAGTTAACCGTATTGTGTGGAAGATGATTGTTTGCAGAAAACAGTAGAACAGTATTGCAGTAGATTGTATTTCAGTAAAGAGAATTGGACCGGGGTCCACAGTTCACTAGAGGTGTCTCTCCCATAAGACGAACAGCATGTTGGGTGAACAAATTACAGTTGGGCAATTGACAAATAAAGAGAGCATGACCATGCACATACATATCATGATGAGTATAGTGAGATTTAATTGGGCATTACGACAAAGTACATAGACCGCCATCCAACTGCATCTATGCCTAAAAAGTCCACCTTCAGGTTATCATCCGAACCCCCTCCAGTATTAAGTTGCAAAGCAACAGACAATTGCATTAAGTATGGTGCGTAATGTAACTAGTGACTACATCCTTGAACATAGCACTAATGTTTTATCCCTAGTGGCAACAGCACAACACAACCTTAGAACTTTCTGTCACTGTCCCAGGTGTTAATGCAGGCATGAACCCACTATCGAGCATAAGTACTCCCTCTTGGAGTTACAAGCATCTACTTGGCCAGAGCATCTACTAGTAACGGAGAGCATGCAAGATCATAAACAACACATAGCATAACTTTGATAATCAACATAACAAGTATTCTCTATTCATCGGATCCCAACAAACGCAACATATAGAATTACAGATAGATGATCTTGATCATGTTAGGCAGCTCACAAGATCCGACAATGATAGCACAATGGGGAGAAGACAACCATCTAGCTACTGCTATGGACCCATAGTCCAGGGGTAGACTACTCACACATCACACCGGAGGCGACCATGGCGGCGTAGAGTCCTCCGGGAGATGATTCCCCTCTCCGGCAGGGTGCCGGAGGCGATCTCTGGATCCCCGAGATGGGATCGGCGGCGGCGCGTCTCTGGAAGGTTTTCCGTATCGTGGTTCTCGGTGCGGGGTTTCGTCACGGAGACTTTTTATAGGCGGAAGGGCAGGTCAAGAGGCGGCACGGGGCCCCACACCACGGGGCCGCGCGACCAAGGGGGGCCGCGCCGCCCTATAGTGTGGCCCCTCCGTGGCCCCTCTTCGTCTCTCCTTCGGACTTACGGAAGCTTCGTGAGAAAATAGGCCCTGGGCTTTGATTTCGTCCAATTCCGAGAATATTTCCTTACTAGGATTTCTGAAACCAAAAACAGCAGAAAACAGCAACCGGCACTTCGGCATCTTGTTAATAGGTTAGTTCCAGAAAATGCACGAATATGACATAAAGTGTGCATAAAACATGTAGATAACATCAATAATGTGGCATGGAACATAAGAAATTATCGATACGTCGGAGACGTATCAGCATCCCCAAGCTTAGTTCTGCTCGTCCCGAGCAGGTAAAACGATAACACGAGATAATTTCTGGAGTGACATGCCATCATAATCTTGATCATACTATTTGTAAAGCATATGTAGTGAATGCAGCGATCAAAACAATGTATATGACATGAGTAAACAAGTGAATCATATAGCAAAGACTTTTCATGAATAGCACTTCAAGACAAGCATCAATAAGTCTTGCATAAGAGTTAACTCATAAAGCAATAATTCAAAGTAAAGGTATTGAAGCAACACAAAAGAAGATTAAGTTTCAGCGGTTGCTTTCAACTTGTAACATGTATATCTCATGGATATTGTCAACATAGAGTAATATAATAAGTGCAATAAGCAAGTATGTAGGAATCAATGCATAGTTCACACAAGTGTTTGCTTCTTGAGGTGGAGAGAAATAGGTGAACTGACTCAACATTGAAAGTAAAAGAATGGTCCTCATAGAGGAAAAGCATCGATTGCTATATTTGTGCTAGAGCTTTGATTTTGAAAACATGAAACAATTTTGTCAACGGTAGTAATAAAGCATATGCATCATGTAAATTATATCTTATAAGTTGCAAGCCTCATGCATAGTGTACTAATAGTGCCCGCACCTTGTCCTAATTAGCTTGGACTACCTGGATTATCACCGCAATACATATGCTTTAACCAAGTATCACAAAGGGGTACCTCTATACACTTTGTACAAAGGTCTAAGGAGAAAGCTCGCATTTGGATTTCTCGCTTTTGATTATTCTCAACTTAGACATCCATACCGGGACAACATAGACAACAGATAATGGACTCCTCTTTTAATGCTTTAAGCATTCAACAACAATTAATTCTTTTCTCATTAGAGATTTGAGGATGTTTGTCCAAAACTGAAACTTCCACCATGAATCATGGCTTTAGTTAGCGGCCCAATGTTCTTCTCTCACAATATGCATGCTTAACCATAAGGTGGTAGATCTCTCTTACTTCAGACAAGACGGACATGCATAGCAACTCACATGAAATTCAACAATGAATAGTTGATGGCGTCCCCAGTGAACATGGTTATCGCACAACAAGCAACTTAATAAGAGATAAAGTGCATAATTACATATTCAATACCACAATAGTTTTTAAGCTATTTGTCCCATGAGCTATATATTGCAAAGGTGAATGATGGAATTTTAAAGGTAGCACTCAAGCAATTTACTTTGGAATGGCGGAAAATACCATGTAGTATAGGTAGGTATGGTGGACACAAATGGCATAGTGGTTGGCTCAAGTATTTTGGATGCATGAGAAGTATTCCCTCTCGATACAAGGTTTAGGCTAGCAAGGCTTATTTGAAACAAACACAAGGATGAACCGGTGCAGCAAAACTCACATAAAAGACATATTGAAAACATTATAAGACTCTACACCGTCTTCCTTGTTGTTCAAACTCAATACTAGAAATTATCTAGACCTTAGAGAAACCAAATATGCAAACCAAATTTTAGCATGCTCTATGTATTTCTTCATTAATGGGTGCAAAGCATATGATGCAAGAGCTTAATCATGAGCACAACAATTGCCAAGTATCACATTACCCAAGACATTTATAGCAATTACTACATGTATCATTTTCCAATTCCAACCATATAACAATTTAACGAAGGAGAAACTTCGCCATGAATACTATGAGTAGGAACCAAGGACATACTTATCCATATGCTACAGCGGAGCGTGTCTCTCTCCCATAAAGTGAATGCTAGGATCCATTTTATTCAAACAAAACAAAAACAAAAACAAACCGACGCTCCAAGAAAAAGCACATAAGATGTGATGGAATAAAAATATAGTTTCAGGGGAGGAACCTGATAATGTTGTCGATGAAGAAGGGGATGCCTTGGGCATCCCCAAGCTTAGACAGCTTGAGTCTTCTTGATATATGCAGGGGTGAACCACCGGGTGCATCCCCAAGCTTAGAGCTTTCACTCTCCTTGATCATGTTGCATCATACTCCTCTCTTGATCCTTGAAAACTTCCTCCACACCAAACTCGAAACAACTCATTAGAGGGTTAGTGCACAATATAAATTGACATATTCAGAGGTGACACAATCATTCTTAACACTTCTGGACATTGCATAATGCTACTGGACATTAGTGGATCAAAGAAATTCATCCAACATAGCGAAAGAGGCAATGCGAAATAAAAGGCAGAATCTGTCAAAACAGAACAGTTCGTATTGACGAATTTTAAAATGGCACCAGACTTGCTCAAATGAAAATGCTCAAATTGAATGAAAGTTGCGTACATATCTGAGGATCATGCACGTAAATTGGCTTAATTTTCTGAGTTACCTACAGGGAGGTGGACCCAGATTCGTGACAGCAAAGAAATCTGGAACTGTGCAGTAATCCAAATCTAGTACTTACTTTTCTATCAACGGCTTAACTTGGCACAACAAAACACAAAACTAAGATAAGGAGAGGTTGCTACAGTAGTAAACAACTTCCAAGACACAAAATAAAAACAAAGTACTGTAGGTAAAAACATGGGTTGTCTCCCATAAGCGCTTTTCTTTAACGCCTTTCAGCTAGGCGCAGAAAGTGTGTATCAAGTATTATCAAGAGATGAAGTGTCAACATCATAATTTGTTCTCATAATAGAATCAAAAGGTACCTTCATTCTCTTTCTAGGGAAGTGTTCCATACCTTTCTTGAGAGGAAATTGATATTTTATATTACCTTCCTTCATATCAATGATAGCACCAACAGTTCGAAGAAAAGGTCTTCCCAATATAATGGGACAAGATGCATTGCATTCAATATCCAAGACAACAAAATCAACGGGAACCAGGTTATTGTTAATGGTAATGCGAACATTATCAACTTTACCCAAAGGTTTCTTTGTAGAATGACCAGCAAGATTAACATCCAAATAACAATTTTTCAGCGGTGGCAAGTCAAGCATATTATAAATTTTCTTAGGCATAACAGAGATACTTGCACCAAGATCACATAAAGCATTACAATCAAAATCTTTAATCTTCATCTTAATGATGGGCTCCCAACCATCCTCTAACTTTTTAGGAATAGAGGCTTCACGCTCTAGTTTCTCTTCTCTAGCTTTTATGAGAGCATTTGTAATATGATGCGTGAAAGCCAAATTTATAGCACTAGCATTAGGACTTTTAGCAAGTTTTTGCAAGAACTTTATAACTTCAGAGATGTGGCAATCATCAAAATTCAAACCATTATAATCTAAAGCAATGGGATCATCATCCCCAATGTTGGAAAAAATTTCAGCAGCTTTATCACAGGCAGTTTCAGCAGTTTTAGCAGTTTCAGGCAGTTTTTCGCGCTTTGCATTCGAAGTGGAAACATTGCTAACACCAATTCTTTTATTAGTATGAGTAGGAGGTGCAGCAACATGTGTATCATTAGCATTACTAGTGGTGGTAATAGTCCAAACTTTAGCTATATTCTTCTCTTTAGCTAGTTTTTCATTTTCTTCTCTATCCCACCTAGCACGCAGTTCAGCCATTAATCTTATATTCTCATTAATTCTAACTTGAATGGCATTTGCTGTAGTAGTAATTTTATTATGATGATTCTCATTAGGCAAAACTTTTGATTTCAAAAGATCAACATCAGCAGCAAGACTATCGACTTTAGAAGCAAGTATATCAATTTTCCCAAGCTTTTCTTCAACAGATTTGTTAAAAGCAGTTTGTGTACTAATAAATTCTTTAAGCATGGCTTCAAGTCCAGGGGGTGAACTCCTACTATTGTTGTAAGAATTCCCATAAGAATTACCATAGCCGTTGCCACTATTATAAGGATATGGCCTATAGTTGTTACTAGAATTGTTCCGGTAAGCATTGTTGTTGAAATTATTATTTTTAATGAAGTTTACATCAACATGTTCTTCTTGTGCAACCAATGAAGCTAATGGAACATTATTAGGATCAATATTAGTCCTATCATTCACAAGCATAGACATAATAGCATCAATCTTATCACTCAAGGAAGAGGTTTCTTCGACAGAATTTACCTTCTTACCTTGTGGAGCTCTTTCCGTGTGCCATTCAGAGTAGTTGATCATCATATTATCAAGAAGCTTTGTTGCTTCACCAAGAGTGATGGACATAAAGGTACCTCCAGCAGCTGAATCCAATAAATTCCGTGAAGAAAAATTTAGTCCTGCATAGAAGGTTTGGATGATCATCCAAGTAGTCAGTCCATGGGTTGGGCAATTTTTAACCAGAGATTTCATTCTTTCCCAAGCTTGAGCAACATGTTCAGTATCTAATTGTTTAAAATTCATTATGCTACTCCTCAAAGATATAATTTTAGCAGGGGATAATATCTACCAATAAAAGCATCCTTGCATTTAGTCCATGAATCAATACTATTCTTAGGCAGAGATAGCAACCAATCTTTAGCTCTTCCTCTTAATGAGAAAGGGAACAATTTTAATTTAATAATATCACCATCTACATCTTTATATTTTTGCATTTCACATAGTTCAACAAAATTATTAAGATGGGCAGCAGCATCATCAGAACTAACACCAGAAAATTGCTCTCGCATAACAAGATTCAGTAAAGCAGGTTTAATTTCAAAGAATTCTGCTGTAGTAGCAGGTGGAGCAATAGGTGTGCATAAGAAATCATTATTATTTGTGGTTGTGAAGTCACACAACTTAGTATTTTCAGCGTTGGCCATTTTAGCAACAGTAAATAAAGCAAACTAGATAAAGTAAATGCAAGTAAACTAATTTTTTTGTGTTTTTGATATAGTAAACAAGATAACAAATAAAGTAAAACTAGCAACTAATTTTTTTGTATTTTGATTTAGTGCAGCAAACAAAGTAGTAAATAAAACTAAGCAAGACAAAAACAAAGTAAAGAGATTGAGAAGTGGAGACTCCCCTTGCAGCGTGTCTTGATCTCCCGGCAACGGCGCCAGAAATTTGCTTGCTGCGTGTGGTTGGCACGTCCGTTGGGAACCCCAAGAGGAAGGTGTGATGCGCACAGCGGCAAGTTTCCCTCAGTAAGAAAGCAAGGTTTAATCGGACCAGTAGGAGTCAAGAAGCACGTTGAAGGTTGATGGCGGCGAGATGTAGTGCGGCGCAACACCAGTGATTCCGGCGCCAACGTGGAACCTGCACAACACAACCAAGATACTTTGCCCCAACGAAACAGTGAGGTTGTCAATCTCACCGGCTTGCTGTAACAAAGAGTTAACCGTATTGTGTGGAAGATGATTGTTTGCAGAAAACAGTAGAACAGTATTGCAGTAGATTGTATTTCAGTAAAGAGAATTGGACCGGGGTCCACAGTTCACTAGAGGTGTCTCTCCCATAAGACGAACAGCATGTTGGGTGAACAAATTACAGTTGGGCAATTGACAAATAAAGAGAGCATGACCATGCACATACATATCATGATGAGTATAGTGAGATTTAATTGGGCATTACGACAAAGTACATAGACCGCCATCCAACTGCATCTATGCCTAAAAAGTCCACCTTCAGGTTATCATCCGAACCCCCTCCAGTATTAAGTTGCAAAGCAACAGACAATTGCATTAAGTATGGTGCGTAATGTAACTAGTGACTACATCCTTGAACATAGCACTAATGTTTTATCCCTAGTGGCAACAGCACAACACAACCTTAGAACTTTACATCCTTTGTCCCGGTGTTAATGCAGGCATGAACCCACTATCGAGCATAAGTACTCCCTCTTGGAGTTACAAGCATCTACTTGGCCAGAGCATCTACTAGTAACGGAGAGCATGCAAGATCATAAACAACACATAGCATAACTTTGATAATCAACATAACAAGTATTCTCTATTCATCGGATCCCAACAAACGCAACATATAGAATTACAGATAGATGATCTTGATCATGTTAGGCAGCTCACAAGATCCGACAATGATAGCACAATGGGGAGAAGACAACCATTTAGCTACTGCTATGGACCCATAGTCCAGGGGTAGACTACTCACACATCACACCGGAGGCGACCATGGCGGCGTAGAGTCCTCCGGGAGATGATTCCCCTCTCCGGCAGGGTGCCGGAGGCGATCTCCTGGATCCCCCGAGATGGGATCGGCGGCGGCGGCGTCTCTGGAAGGTTTTCCGTATCGTGGTTCTCGATGCGGGGGTTTCGTCACGGAGACTTTTTATAGGCGGAAGGGCAGGTCAAGAGGCGGCACGGGGGCCCCACACCACAGGGCCGCGCGGCCAAGGGGGGGCCGCGCCGCCCTATAGTGTGGCCCCTCCGTGGCCCCTCTTCGTCTCTCCTTCGGACTTCTGGAAGCTTCGTGAGAAAATAGGCCCCTGGGCTTTGATTTCGTCCAATTCCGAGAATATTTCCTTACTAGGATTTCTGAAACCAAAAACAGCAGAAAACAGCAACTGGCACTTCGGCATCTTGTTAATAGGTTAGTTCCAGAAAATGCACGAATATGACATAAAGTGTGCATAAAACATGTAGATAACATCAATAATGTGGCATGGAACATAAGAAATTATCGATACGTCGGAGACGTATCATCTGGCTAGGGACGCCAAGAGACATCGTCGGCATGATCGCGACGAGGAGAGATATGAGCGCCACGCCAAGGAAAGGTCAAGAGAGCAAGACGACGAGGATAGGCACTGGGACTGTCCCTTCTTCGAATCGCTGGGATTCAGGAATGAGCCGATTGCCTACAATCGGCAACTGCCCAGAATATAGACAGAAGAAGAAGGATGCAGCTAACGTGTCCGTGTTCAAACGTCTAGGGCCTCTCCCGCCTCGGAACAAGCACGATGAGTCCTCTCGGGTGGAAGATCTCGAGGAATTGGAAGACGATGACAAAGAAGAAGATAAGTACCACCGGCCAAGGTGGTGCCCTGATGGACTCAGCCGTTCCCAAAAGCGTAGGGTTCAGCGACTACGTGGTTTGGAGGAAGCCGAAAGGTTGTACCTGCACACGTGGAGGAAGGCGCGGCCTGATCTGGCCGCTAAAATTCAGCGAACCCTGGACGAAGAAGGTCGGCCACAAAGGAAAGAGCGGCGCCCCAGACAAAAGAAAGCCGATGATGAAACATCGGCTGGCACAAACATGGTGTTCATCCTTCCGATGGAGTTTAGTGCTCCAGGATTAGACGAAGCACCTGTGGCACAACTTGACTGCGGCCCACGGCCAGTTATCTTTGAGAAGCCACGAGAAAGAAGCTACAGGCATCTGAAGGCCCTGTACTTGCGAGGTTATATTGATGGGCAGCCTGTCAACAAGATGCTTGTGGACACCGGAGCGGCAGTCAACATTATGCCATACTCCATGCTACGTCGGTTGTGACGCTTTAGCGCGGATCTGATCAAGACCAACGTGACGCTGAGCGATTTCAACAGCCAAGCGTCTGACGCACAAGGTGTTCTGAACGTGGATCTGACCGTAGGAAGGAAAACCATCCCTACAACGTTCTTTATTGTCGATAGCAAGAGCACCTATGCTGTCCTGCTAGGAAGAGATTGGATCCACGCCAACTGTTGCATTCCATCCACGATGCACCAATGCGTAATACAGTGGGATGGAGATGAGGTAGAGGTCGTCCATGCAGATGACTCAGCCGAGATTTCAATGGCTGGCATGAACGCTTGGGAGACAACAGGCCAAGAGCCACTCTCAGGCATCAATTTAGACGACTGTGAGCGCATCGACGTGATAAAGGATGGGGTTAGGCTGGTCTTATCCACCGGCCTGACCGTATAGTAAGAACAAACCTATGGGCAAACGTGGCGAGGCCGATCCTTGGGATCGGCCCCAAAGATCTATGGAGGAACATTGCAAAACCTTCATTGAGAGATTCAATCAACATGGAAGCCGATTCCAGCAATCGGCCAAAATTATCCTCACCATACGTTCTGCCTGTGCTCAACATCGACCTAATGGGCAGCGGTTTTACGTCGGCTGATGAGAGTCAACATTAATCCTAACGGAGCCGACGTTCAAATACAGTGCCTTGGCTAACTACAGAGCCGATATCCGCAGTTACCTGGCAGATTCGGCTCGGGGGGCACCTAATCAGATGAACATGTGCGATACATGTGCAGTGAAATATTGGGGGCCGATAGAAAATCGGCCAGTAAAAAAAATTCTCATGGTATACAGCCGATGCACGGGCATCGACTTTAGAGCTAAGAAACAAAGCCGATGCACAGCCATCGACTCTAGTTCAATTACACAGGATCTACCCGCTGCGTATTCAAGACGCGGATTTTCACCAAGTCGGTCTTCAGTTCAGCTGTGAGGCCTTCTGCTTCCTCGAGGGAGTGAACAATGAGAGCTTCCTCAGCTGCAATGGGCCGATTTTGGTGCCTGAACTTTCTCTTCGAGGACTTCCAACCCTTTGCGCCAGTTCAGCAGTACTGTCAGAAGCGTCAGTTTTGGCATACAAGGCAGCCTTTTGTTCATTAAGCCGTTGGTGTTTCGTCTACAATATCGGCTTGCAACGGAAGAAAAGGCGATCGATGGGGGCAAGTTTGGCTGGCTCTGCACGGTGGCTGTCTCAGAATTACCTGGGTTCAAAGCCCTTTGTCTGATCTATGCATCCTCACCGCTATTCTCGCCTTGACTGAGGCTCGGGGGGCAGCTGGCCTGGTAGATGCTCTATTTTTAGGAGCCGATTGGGGTGTCATCGGCTGGTCCTTCGTCGCAACCTTCTTTAAAAATGGTGAGTTCTTGCAGAAGAGATCACTGGAGCTGGTGAGAGGAATTTAAAGGCTCTCTTGAAAGCAAGGGTCTTCCACATTATCCACCAGAGCTTGAAGTCATCAGTCGAAGAGTTGAAGGATAGTTTGTGAAGGACCGATGCGTTGCCATCGGCTTATTGAGCATTGGCTAAGTGAACAAATCGGCAAAATCAGTATGAGGGGAAATCGGCTAAATTAGCTTAAAGGAAATCGGCAGAATCAAATTGGGGGAAATTCTTCATTGCTAAGCAGGATTTCTTACATAAAGAGCTGATTGCTCTCAAAAGGAAGTACTAGGGGATACATTGCCCCATCTACCACTACTGATCCTATGCTAAGGGTCCTATCTACGGGCCGTCGCTGCCCTCGTCGTCGCCATCGTCGCCGCTGTCGGCGCTACTCCCGGCGGGCTCGTCGTCGCTGCTGCAGCGGCCGCCGGCAGGGCCCTCGTTGTCCTCGTCCTCCTCATCAGCGTCGTCGTCGTTGATGTCGAAGTCGCTGAGGTACCCCGGCCAGGGGCAGAAGCGCTTGGCCGGCGGTTCGTCGGAGGAGGTGTCGTCCTCCTCCTCCTCCTTCTCCTCCTCCTCCTCATCGGGGGAGGTGAAGTCATCACAGGAGAAGCGATCGTCATCGCTCTCCTCATCCGTTTCCCCGTCGGCGAGGAAGCGGAGGTCACTTTCCCCGTCGGTCGAGGACTTGTCGTCCTCAGACCAGACGGAGAAATCGTGACTGGACTCCTCCCCGGCTTCGATGGCACGGCGGATGTTGGCCGCATGGGCCTCCTCCGGGTTCCATTCCGGCGTCGGCTCGCGGGAGGAGGAGGATTGGGTGGAAAGACCCGATGAGGCAGAGGAAGAAGAAGACATGGTGGCGCAGGAGGGCTTTTGGAGTGCTAATGCGAAGGGGATGAAGAAGCAAACTGTTTGGAGCGGTTAAATAAAAGGGGATATAGTGGAAATTCAATGCCACAGCAGTTTCCGAGGAAGTGGTGCCCAATAAAAAAAAACAACAATTTTGCCAGGACACGCGGAAGTGGAAGGGGCAAGGCATCATGATGAAGGATACTGCGACGGTTCTGCCACGACATGACCCGACGAAGAAAGAGCGGAGTGATTTTGGAATTATCAATTCCAAAACCAGGGGGGCATGTGTTATCACCAGAATTTGACCGAGTCAGAGGTGGGCCGCGATCAAGATGGGCTTGAAGAATATACATGGAAGAAATACGTGAATCGGCCTTATATGCAAAGTTTGGGCTAGTTTGCCCGTGTATCTGTAATATAGTAGGATACGTGTCGGTTAGATAGAGTTTGGCTCGTGCCCGGTTGGGATTATTCCCACGATTAGAAAGTCTACGGACTATAAATATGTATCTAGGGTTTATGAAATAAACAACAATCACGTTCACCACAAACCAATCTAGGCGTATCACCAACTCCCTTGTCTCGAGGGTTTCTTCCGGGTAAGCATCATGCTGCCTAGATCGCATCTTGCGATCTAGGCAGTACAAATTTATTCGTTGTTCATGCGTTGCTCGTACTGAAGCCTTTTTGATGGCGAGCAACATAGTTATCTTAGACGTGTTAGGGTTAGCATTGTTCATCGTATCATATGCTGTCGTCGTGCAACCCTGAGACGTCTAGCCGCCCTTACACCTATCTTAGGTGTAAGGGCGGCACCCCGCTTGATCATTATTTAGTAGATCCGATCCGTTATGGTTGCTCCTTGTTCTTCAAGGATTAGTTTAATATCTGCATAGTTAGGCCTTACAAACGGGTTGAAGGATCCAGTGGCGCGTAGGGTGTAGTTTGCTAGCCCTAGACAGGATGTTCCGGGGATCAACCTCGTGTTGGTTTTTAGGCCTTGTCTAGGGTCGGCTTACGATCACCGTGCGTGGCCGCCAGGCTCAATCACGAGTAGGATGTTCCGATTATGTGGTGAAAACCCTAAATCGTAGTAGGTCGTTTTAGCTTTATCTTGATCAAGCAGGACCACCATATATTCGTACACCCCGTGCGGATCATGGGTGGATCGGCTCTTTGAGCCGATCCACAGGACAACCTGAGAGCCGATCGAGGCTCGTATTTAATGTTTACGTGTATGCCATGCAGGAAACTAAGCGAGGCACATCCATCACCTTCCTGACCAGGTATAGGTCAGGTGGCACGCCCTTGCACCAGCATCGGACGTGCGTGCCGAGTCTTTGCGGGCCGTCGCTCGGAGGGACCAGGGCCAGCCGCAGTCCTGGGAGCCTCCCGGCTCTACTGTGTTGCCCGTCGCTGCTCGCCGGTGGGTTTCTGACCGCAACAGGGGGAAAATGAAAAACTTAATGATATTGATAGTGAGGATCTAACTAGGCCATTTTAGATAGATGAAATTAAAACTTCTCTTTTTTCCATTGATGTGAATAGAGCACTAAGAACTGATAATATCCCCATTCATATTTTTCAGCATTGTTGGGACATAGTGGAAAATGATATCATGCTTGTGTTTTCTACTTTTTCACTGGAACTCTCGATGTGCAAAGACTGAACTATGGTGTAATTACCTTTTTGCTTAAAGTCTCATGTACTGATAAAATTCAGCAATACCGCCCCATGTGTTTTCTTTGATGCTTATATAAGTGGCTAACAAAAACTTTCTATATGAAGGATCAATTTATTTTTGGGATGGTAAGTTGGTTAAAAAAACTCGATGCTTGGATTGGAAATTCTATGTCTTGTGGTGGCAGAACTATTATATTGGACATTAGCCTTTAGGGTGTGCTTACTTATCACATGTCCATGTTCTATTTGAATGAAACTTTCATTTAGAAGGCGAAAAACGTAGAAGGATTTTTTTTGGCAAAGGAAACAAGGTAAAAAAAACGGTATCACATGGTCAGGTTGTCTATGATTTGTCGATATAAGAGCAAGAGTGGTTTGGGTGTAAAAGATTTGAGAAATATGAACATCAGTCTCCTTTGTAAATGGATATGCCGTTTAGAAATGCGAGATGGTTTATGGCAGAAAATAGTGAAAGAGAAATATCTAAGGGAAGATACAGTGACTTCGGTGCAAGCTAAATTTAATGACTCTGCATGCTGGGAAGTCGTTGTTAAAGTCAAAGATATATACATGAAAAAGTGAGGCTAAACAAAGTCTATCCAGTGTGTTTTACAAACATTCTTGGGGTGGAAATATTCCTATTTGTGAGTATTTTCCTATTTTGTGTGACTTGTGTGAGAATCAAGATAGTACTATTGATAAATTCAGTGAGCTTCAGTTTGAGTTTCCTTTTCGGAGACTCCTGCAGGGTGATGCCCTGGATCAATGAAACAAGATTCTCCTGGAGTTCAACCAGTTGGGTTCCTCTGACAATCCAGACAACGTATCTTGAGCCCTTGGAAAATCATTCAAATTTACTACTAAGTCAGCTGGAGAAAAATCTTTCGGGTCACCATAATAAATGGATTTGGAAAGCTTCTACGCTTTATTTTTTTATGTGGCAACTATTTCTTGATGCTATTTTAACTCGTGATAGTATGAAAAAAAGGAAGTGGCTTTGTTCTCCCATTTGCTCTTTTTGCGGTGATAATGAATTTGCTCAACATATTTTCTTGAGTTGTTCTATTGCTAAAGTAGCTTGGTGGTGCTTTGGGCAAAGTTGTGTGGGTAGAGTGTTGACGCTGGAACCTTTGGCAAGCATTCATATGGTTCTACTCTATTATACCTCGCGGTGATTGCTTTAATATGGTATTGCAGCGGCGTGTCTGGTGTTTGATCTATTCGCAAGAAAGTCTGTTTTGAAAGGAAAGACAGCCGTCACCTGTGAAAATAAACCTAGCCGCCTCCACTTCAGCCTCCCCCGTAGATCGGTTCCCCCTCCTCCGGCCGTCTTCCTCGGTGTCGGGAGGAGTGGGGAACCCGATCTATGCATGAAGTTTTCAATAAAAGTAGTATTTGCAATAGTTTATGTTAGGGTTTTGGTAGCCATCTTCTTGTTGGTTTCCCCGCAATCGAAATGTTATTGTCTGCAATAAGTGATCTTCGGCCTTTCGTTCGACGACGAGATCTTCTTCGCGGTGTCAATGGTGGTGTTGGAAGATACAATTTTCTAGGTATGGGCCTTCAGATCTTGCTTCGCCAGATCAATTTTGGATCTTTTCTCATGGTTGCCGTGAGGAGGATTATCCTTACAGTATTTGTCTCGGTTGCTACGTCCTCGACAATGGTGATTCGTACTCTTGGTTCTCCAACGACGTTGACAAGGCTGGTCGATTGTTATTCCCTGACATACTAGTGTTGGTGCTATTGCCGATGTTGATTGACTACTTTAATAATTGTGCGCGTGCACGCAACCTTGCCATTACGGCTCAAATTAAAATTATGAGAGAATCTCCGTTGGTATTTACAGGTCTATGGGTTGTTATCTATCTTTGGCTGCCTTCAGAAAATTACAAGATTGTGTCTTGCAAGAAGAAAGAGTTTGAAGATTGCGAAGATTTGCTAGTATCTTTTAGGTTTTATTTTGTAGCCGCTGGAGACAACTTATGTATCTCTACCATGTACAATTTGTTACTATAAATATACGTGGTACTGATTGTCAAAAAAACAATCAGTTTTGAAAGTGTGTGCTCCGGAATCCGGAATAAAAGTTGGTCAGGTTACGCAAGCACATATAGCTGAGCACAGGCTCTCCTCGTGTTTTTTTTTTTTGCGAGAAATCCACCGATCTATTAATAATCATCAACAGTAGTACAAATAATCCAAAAAGTAAAGAAAATTACAAATTGGTACTCGAACCACCTAGCGACGACTACAAACACTAGCACGAGCCGAAGGCGCGCCGCTGTCCTCGCCCCTCCATCGCCGGAGTCAGGCAAAGCTTGTCGTAGTAGAGCTTGTTGTAGTAGACAGACGGGAAGTCGTCGTGCTAAGGTCCCAAAGGACCAGCGCACCAGAGCAGCAACCATCGCCAATGATGACAATCGTAGATCAGAAGAGACTGACATGAAACCACACCAACAAAAACGAAAACCGACCGGATCCCAGGAGATCCGACGGGCACACAACTCCACGCGTCCTCCGTCAGCGCTAGATGCACCACCGGAGCGAAGATAGGACGGGGAGGACCTTATTCTGACTTCAGGATGTAGCCACCGCCTCACCATCCCAAAAAAGAGACTAAAAATCAAACTAAATTATGAACGAAAACTCCCCGCCGGCGAGGGACCGTGATCCGCCACACCTCCAAGGCCCCAAGGCCACCGGAGGCGGAGCGGACCGACGATATCGCCGGCGAGGAGGACGGAACCCTAAATGGGTTTGTGACTTTTCCGCCGCCTCCTGGGTTGCGTACCGGTTCGTACTCCTGCTCAGGCTCTCCTCGTGTTATATGCACTAAATTTCGCTAGGACCAGTTGACAATATACACTTGTTTTTAGAAACGTAAAGTCGTCGCAAAGTACTCCATACTCTAATACTCAACACTCAACAGAAGTACACATGCACAACGTGCACTATATATGTCAGCTGGCCAAAAACCATCAATTGCACCACGCTTCCAAGGTGCTACCATCCAAAGCCAAATAAATACGATGTTAGTTCCGTCTGCGGTGCATATGCGTGTGACGGCCTTTAGTTTTACGCATTCACCACGGTTTAGTTGTTAATTAACGAACCGTACCCGTGCGACATCAGCACATGCAACAATTAGTTGGTCTGGATTCAGTTAACAGGCCGTACGGACACCTGTACGTACTGGCCCCGTTTCACCCTGCTAACCCATGTCGCTTCTGAATCAATCGCCCGTCTGCGATCCTCACCTGCGCACACATGCAGTGTATCCACGGTGGCCGTGATAGCTGATAACCACACGTTCCCGGAAGACAAGAACAAGGCGTCGACAAACGGTGATAAATCCGGCCGGGGAGCACGTACGGCAGGTTGTTATTACAGGCAGCCAGCGACACAAGCACGTGTCCGGGGTATCCTAAGACCAATTACTTAACTCACGCCGTGCAGGCTCACAATCCCCCTTACCTTTCTATCTCCATTTCTCCACCCCTCCTCTCTCGTTGATAGTCCAACTGGTCGCCCTGACTCCTCTCCCTCTCCACCGGCAGCCTTGCTGGCCGGAGTGGGTGAGGGAGTGGAGGCTGGCCCTCTCATGCAGACAAATGTAGTGGTCGGTGTAGCAGTACGTGTTTTTTTCCATGTGGAGAATGGTGTTACGCTCAGGGTCGGCTCTAGGATTTGGCGGGCCCCAGGGCGAATTTTATAAATGGGCCCAATTTAGGCTGCGTGTTTGCTAGATGAGCCTAATTTTTTTTCTTCTACCTTTTTCTATATGCACTGTACCGGAAATAATGGACCCCGTTTTGGTAGGGCCCTGGGCCGTCGCACTTCTTGCCCTGGGCTAGAGCCGGCCCTGGTTACGCTGAGGAGAGGTTCCTCTTGTTGTTGCCACCACACGGTGATGTGAGGTCGACGCAGCTGCTACCCGGTGGATCACCATGGCGGTGGCTTCGCATGGGGGATGGATCCGAAGAAGCCTTGTTCAATAAGTGTGTGGGAGCTTCTATTGTTGAAGATGTTGCTAGATCTAACCGTCTCGACGACAACAGGGATGGTGAGGCTCCAAGGTCTGAAGCTCCTAGTCCTAGGGATGTTTGTGGAGTTACTATGTACGATGGAGTTCATGAGCGATCGCAAGCTCGAGCTCCCGCTAGCTTCCGCCGAAAGGAAGGCCACTCTGCCTTCTGGTAGTTGATGCACCAGAGTATCTTCGTCCTCCTGGTCGCCATGTCATTAATATGGGAGGATCTTCCTAGACGGCATCGTACATCCCCTAAGTGGGGGAGTCCTGACGGCGAGGTGGGTCACCACTCTTAGAAGTCTCAGATCTGCGGCGGAGAAGATGGGCTCAATAGCTTTTTTTTTCCTTTTCTTTCTAGGGTTCTTATTGCAAAAACGGGAGGGTCAGGTTGTGAACTTTTTTCTCTTTAGTAAACCGGGCAAGAGCTGTGAGTTTGTGACCGCTGGAGACACTTTCTCCCATCATCTTTAGAGAAAAGAAATTGCAGAACTGTAGACGCATGGTCGGGCTAGGGTCAGGGCCCATTGTGCTGTTGCGACGTCCTTTCCTGTGGCTCCATGCATCGCTAGCTAGGTGGCGGCAGAGTGATGTAGCTCGCGCGCACGGTCACCAGCACCTGTCCTACTCGTACGAGCGCACGGACGGATGGCGTCGGGAGGGAGGGCGAGCGGGGCCGCGTCGGCGCGCGCGTGATCCGCGCAGGCAGCGTTGCCGTCCGACGGAAAGGTTGCGCAGCGCCGGCGGTCCACCCACCGACGCGAACAGATCTAGCCCCCGGCCGCGGACGGAGGTCGATCCAGAAGTAGCTGGAAACCACGCTTCGATGGACCGGCTTCTCAGCTTTGCAAGTGATCGAACTCTCCATCTTGTCAGGCCAAGCCGCGCGTCGAGGTAGGCCCGGATCGATGCTCATCAACACTGCTGATCGATCAACCAATTGGGCGCGCAGCTAGCGGTTGGTCGCGGCCGGCCGGACCTAGGGACAAACCATCGGCGCGACGCGAGCGCGACGGTTCACACGCGCAGTTTGTTAGCGCGCGACTAATTGGGCTGCATGCATGCACACTCCACCCGGCGTCGCGACGCAAACAGTCCACTGATTTCATCTCTGTGCTCCATCGATCGTTCGATCGCCTAGCTAGTTAGCTGGCGTTAACTGAGCAAAAAAAGTATCCAACAAAGAATTCCGTGCATGCGTGTGCATACTCCGGCAACACAAAAAACCTGGGCTGGGCGTCGACGACTACAAGCCAGAACGCAACACGAGCACGAACGTCCATCCGCGGCGCGCGGCGCCGGCCACGAGCCAAGCCGGGGGTTCTTGCCTACATTTGCGGCTTTCCCACCCACGGTCGGCCAGCTTGCCTGTAGTCCACTCCTGCAGGTCGAGCATGGACCTCATGGACATACATAATTTGCTGAGCTGCTCCACCTTGGTCGCATGGCCCTCCCGGACCTCCCCGACGTCGTCCACGTACATTGCTCACAACCGTACGTACGGATCGAGACAGCCAGCCAGGGGGTACGTAGGGCATGCATGTACGGCCGTACGGGGCCTAGCCCGCTGTGTCGGCCAGATCTCCCCGTGCGACCGTGCCACGGATCGGCACTGTGGGCACGGACGCGCGCGCGCATTGCCTGCCGGCCTCATGCGTGCCACGTAAAATAACGTATCCAGAGAGTAAAACAAGCTTCATAAATCGCGATCATGGTGGGCGTGTACGTCGATCGTCCACATATGCCGATCCAGTAGCATAATGTAGACGAGATCCGTGTCGGACGGGCTGGTGAGGGGATCTCGGACAGTAAGGATGTGTTCGGTAGCTCGGGGGAGCACAGATTTTCCCATCTCAACCGAGATATTCGAGAGAGAACGTGTTTGTTAGGTCGGGTCGGGCCTTCTCAGCACTGGCGACCTCATACGAAAAACGTCTCAGAGCCAGGCTGAGGAGCGAAGCTCAAATCGAGCTTCCCTCCTCGCCCGGGCTCTCCTCATCCCGCGAAACACTGTTTCGGGCCCCATCGCACCCCCAGACCCCCACCCGACCCGTTCATTCGCCCCCTCGCACCCCTCGTCCTCGTCTCGCTTCCCACCCGCGCCCCAACCTCCTCCTCTCCCGTCGCGAGCAGGAGCACGGAACCATGCCGCCGCCTCCCTCCCGCCGTCTCGACGACGCGCCACCCGCGCCCCCAACCTCCTCCTCTCCCGTCGCGAGCAGGAGCAGGAGCACGGAACCATGCCGTCTCGACGACGCGCCGCACCGCCAGGAATCCGCCGCGAGGACGCGCCGCCAGGAAGACGCCGCACCGGCCAGGACGACGCGCCGCACCGGCAGGAAGCCACCGCGACGCCACCAGTGCTCCGCCAGGACGCCGCCACCAGTACAAAGGACCCGATTGCTTTTTGATTTTTTTTCTTAAGGACCTTTGTATAATTTTTTCCACCCAGCACGTCTCACCCTATACAACCTTTGCCAAACACCATCTGAACTCGCCATCTCTCAACTGATACAGGCTAACAAACAAGCAACAAATCTGAGTTGAACATGTATGAGATCAACATGTATGAGGGGAGATAGAGAATCTGAGATGAGCGGGGCTACCAAACACACCCTAACTGTCGGGGGGATCGATCGGCCGCTTGTCGTACGTGTACGGGGCTGTACGCCGGTAGCATACCATGTGCCCGGAGAAATCAATGTCCATCAACACGCAATTACAGGTCGTTTTTCGCCACATCCGTAGATCGGATAATCTTCCGGCAACCCTACCAATCGTTTTATTAGGAGCCTACGATGATGATGATGATACAGTGGACTTCCGGATACTTTGTGCAAGAGAATTAACCTATGGTTAGATTTGACACTTTGGTGTCCTATAAATATGAAATATTTTTCAGTGAGAGGCGACGTGACTTCGTCAATCTCAAAACCCGCAAGATTTTTCAGTGGGAGGCAACGTGCCCGTTGACAGTGAGGCGCATGTGGTGACTTCGTCAATCTCAAGATCTGTCAGATCAAGTTCATGAACCAGTCTCGCGGAGGTGCGCGCTCATAGGGGCAGGGCGTGCGTGCGTGCGTTCACATATGTGAGTGTATGTACATATTATAAGCGTTTGGGCGTCTGTAGTGTGTTTCGCAAAAAAAAAATGCTTTGTAAGATGGGACGTGACCCCCCAGCGCCCTACTACTAGTACCTCACCTGATTTTACGCTATTTATTTTTCAAAAATTAATATTTTTAAACTTAGTCAATTTTTTACAAAAAATAACAATATATATGATATCAAATTACTATATTATTAAACTACATGTCAATATTAATTTCATATTTTTTAGGAATTAGTCATAATAAATAAAATTTAACTTAAAACGTGTTGTAAGGTACACTTATTTGAGGGCATCTCCACCAAGATGATGATCCAAAAGAGCAACTCATTCGGCCCGTTTGGGTCGGCCCACGCATAGATAAGGGGTTACAGTCCGGTTTAGGTCAGGGGTGCGTCTAGGGGCCCAACGCATGTTGACCTCCCCAATTTGTTGCAAGGATTGACAATCTACTTCTAATGGCAAAGGGACACTAATGGCGACGTAACGTCGCCAAACCCGTCGACGGCTTTCCACGCGCGCCGTGGATAATGTAACATCCCAGGTTTAGAGGCAAGAAAATGAGAGAACACCAGAGTGTGCATTGTATTCATGTATAGAAAATCCGAGGAATTTTCGCACTTTTGTTTAAAACTGTTAAGTGATCGGGATTTCTCTTACATCGGTGGAATTGAGTTAGTCATCAATGTGAGTGCGACAAATTTCGACATGATCTTTGTGAATTCATGTGTTTTGTGGGGGGACAATTTGAATTCAGATTCAAATATGAATGATAAGAATTAAAATTAAATTTTGAATTGGAATTTGTATTCCAAACAAGAACTTTCTAATAACAATTCAAACAATAATTGAATTGGGAATCAAGACAATGATCATAAAGAATAAAAATTTAAGAATAGAGAAATTACAACTTTATTAATATTAACACAATAATACAAAGTCTTTACAAAATGAATAAAGAATAAGTATAATTACAATTGCAATCCTAGGGATAAGAAAAGTAAATTAAATCCTAAATTAAATGTCGGAGATCTTCATCTCTTGTTTAAGTAAGTCCCTGCAAAACAACCAAAGAAAAACCCAACAGAGAAGTAAAGCCAAGTGGCTTGGTTAGAAATAAAGAGAAATGAATATTTTCCAGCCAATGCATATCCATGAGGGGGGAGTGTACCAGGTTAGGACTTGCACCATACAAGCAAGCAGCACACACACATGTTTGCATGTATGTGTTGTCGATCACAAGCAGCAAGGGGAGCAGAGTATAAAAGCATGCTTGTGGAGTTGTGGTAGATGCCTTAAGAACTACACCTCTATCCAATTCATCGACCAGACCAAGAACACAAGAACAATAGTTTTTCTCCATCCAGGACATCAAACCATCTCAGGAAATATTCCAGTTCATCCAACCAAGAACCAGCATGGTGGTATCCTAGAACGTGATTAAGCAGGAGCTAGGAGGAGATGCAGTATAACAAACAGTAGATCAAGGTCATGATCACAAGCTATTCCACTCTGCTA
Source organism: Lolium perenne (assembly GCF_019359855.2). NCBI lineage: Eukaryota > Viridiplantae > Streptophyta > Magnoliopsida > Poales > Poaceae > Lolium > Lolium perenne. Next base: position 296,671,228 of record NC_067250.2, on the reverse strand, counting down.
CAACATGTTGATCCATTGATTTAATATAAGCATCTCAGCATACTAGCTTGCACAGCTAGAATCAGGGAAAATAAAGAGAAGAATATACCACACTCCATCAAACCACCCTTCAACTAGATTTTCATCTAGGAGGATGGAGAGAGAGATTTTCTCTCATATCTGCATAGTAGTGCTATGCCAAGCTCATCACCGAGAATTTAGGTCAAATATTAATATTTGTTCTTATCCAAGTTTTTGCCTCAGCCTTTGCATCATTGGCTAAAGCAAGCATCTATTTATCCATTAAATTTACTCAAGCAACATCAGGAGCTTGGAATGAACAGTTAACATTGATCATATAGCTTTGACCAATGTCTAATTCATATTTTACACACGCACCTACATCACCAAATCCTATTCATACATATGTATCATGTGCACACTCATCTGAGGCACCACAGGATAGATATGATAAGTAGAAAGCACATGGGCACTTATGAAAAGGAAGAAAAGACATTAAATCTAAGCTATAAGAGCATCAGCTTAAGCTCTCAAGCCAACCAACTATTAAAGCATCTAAATCTAGCAAGAAGAGCATTTGTTCTTATCAATTTAACCATACAACATAGATGTGCCCAAGGATTGGACAAAGCTTTCCTGTAGCCACCAACAGAATTCCATGATCAAATCATGTATGCACATGATTTAGAAAGTACCAGCAACACCCATAAGATACTAAAACATCCGAATAGCCATAGATCTAGTATATATTGTATATGTTCTTATCAAGTATACACTGTAGGGGCATAAGATACTAAACACATCCAAATATGCCTGGATGAATAACTCATCCAAACAGGAGCATAACAGATAGATAGCAACTGGTAGAGTAGCCATTTATTAATCAATTTAATACATGAAGTTACTTAGGGTCTAGGAGTAACTGTCCAGTACCACTTACTGTCCAGTTCTATAAGCAGCTAGTAATACATAACTCACTCCAAAAATTACTTAGGGTCCAGAAAATAAATTTCAAACCAACCAAGTAGAACCTAGGTAGTAGTATTTAACACATAAAGTAAATCATGTAACTGCAAGAAAGGGTAGTTGAATCTTGCAGGTCTAAGCCCATTAAGATAAAGTACAGATGGCTAACTAGAGTATTTCAGTGACTGAACTTTCCAGGTTCAGTCAGTCAACAAACCATCATGTCATGGATAAGAAAATTATCCAAATGGAGGTATCAACCATAGCACAAGGCAGTGAATATATGGATCAAAGCATTGCCAGATCAAGCCACAACTCACAGGGAATAATAATCCTTTCCTCCACTACTTGGGCATGATTTATTTAGCCCCACTATACACACATATATACCACCAGTAGCACAAATAGAGCACTAGTAATGGTGCAGCCAAACACTATAACCATGAAAAGAGATGGGAGAGGTTTAGCTCACAGTGTCGTACCAGAGGTAGCGAGGTAGGCGACGCCAGGGTTGCGTCTGCGACACCGTCCAACTAGGGTTGCGTCCGCGGCACCGTCCAACCGGCGCCGAGGAGGAAGTAGTCACCACCATCACCACACCGTCCCACCAGTACATCAACCACCACCACCACGACCACGTTGTCAATCACACCACCACCATCACCACATCTCCTGTACCATGATCACAACGGCTAGGGGCCAGAGAGGCGGGCGCGGTTGCGCGGCAATGGGAGAGAGCGTAGCGGAGGCAGAAAGTGGGGAGGATGGAGAACATCAGGGCGGAGCTATGCCGCTACCAGCGATGGCATGCAAGGCCGGCGATGGACGGGCCAACCGGGGGTTAAGCTAGGGTTAGCCGCAGAACTGTGTGCGGGTGCAGAACGACGTCATGGCGGAGGGTGTTAGCGGAGGAGTTCGTGGTGGGGTCGCGTCGACCGACGGTGAGGACATGAGAGGCCAGAGGTGGTCAAATCGATCGGCCACCGCAAGGGTTCATGGAGTCATGGGTGGGCGACCTAGGCTAGGGGAAGCAAATCGAATTTGGAGGCTGATAGAGCTCGTTGAGGTGAGCAAAACCCCATCACGATGGTGCCTGGGTTGGTCGGGACCAGCCGGGGGCGAGTGGCAACGCCGCAGAGACATGGAGGTCACGAGAGAGAGGGGTCGTGTGCGTGCGTGTGGGAGAGGTGAGCGAGAGAGAGAGGGGTCGGGTCGGGGTCTTGACCGTGCTCGACCAGCTCGACTAGGTCGGACCAGGTTTGGGCCAAAGCATCTCGGGTGAGGCCAATGGGCCAACCCATCTAACCATTTAGCTATTTGTATTTATTTATTTATCTATTGAATAAATCAATTTATGAAGAAATTTAAATATAAATAAATTTTTCATAAAATTAAGAATTTCTAAATACAAGTGAAAACAGAAACAAATACCACAAAAGCCAAAGAAAAATAATATTAACTTTTCACTAATTTTAGAAAATAAATTCTTAAATCTTAAATTATTAAGACATAAATATTAAAGATATAATCTTTTTATTTCTATTTTTCACATCAAGAAAATAGTAAATATTTCTTTGTATTAAAATTTTCATATAATATAACAATTGTTTCTTCATGTTTATGCTTAACCATATAAAAACCCTAATTGATCATTACTTCAACATATAATCCCAAAACCTAGAAAAGAATTAAAAGATATACCCTTATTGCAACTTGATACGTCTCCGACGTATCGATAATTTCTTATGTTCCATGCCACATTATTGATGATATCTACATGTTTTATGCACATTTTATGTCATAATTATGCGTTTTCTGGAACTAACCTATTGACGAGATGCCGAAGGGCCAGTTGCTGTTTTCTGCTGTTTTTGGTTTCAGAAATCCTAGTAAGGAAATATTCTCGGAATCGGACAAAATCAACGCCCAGCATCCTATTTTTCCACGAAGCTTCCAGAACACCCGAGAGTCGCCAGAGGGGAGCCCTGGTGGGCCCAGGAGGTAGGCCGGCGCGGCCCAGGCCCTAGCCGCGCCGCCTTACCCCCTCACCGCCTCTTCGCCCCTCCGACTCCGCCTCTTCGCCTATATAAAGGTCCTCGGCCTAAAACCTCGAGAGGAAAAGCCACGGTACGAGAAACCATCCAGAGCCGCCGCCATCGCGAAGCCAAGATCTGGGGGACAGGAGTCTCTTTTCCGGCACGCCGCCGGGACGGGGAAGTGCCCCCGGAAGGCTTCTCCATCGACACCACCGCCATCTTCATCAACGCTGCTGTCTCCCATGAGGAGGGAGTAGTTCTCCATCGAGGCTCGGGGCTGTACCGGTAGCTATGTGGTTAATCTCTCTCCCATGTACTTCAATACAATAATCTCATGAGCTGCCTTACATGATTGAGATTCATATGAGTTTTGTATCACAATTCATCTATGTGCTACTCTAGTGATGTTATTAAAGTATTCTATTCCTCCTGCATGGTGTAATGTGGACAGTGTGTGCATCATGTAGTTCTTGGCGTAGTTTATGATCGTGATCTCTTATGGATTGCGAAGTTAACTATTACTATGATGGTATTGATGTGATCTATTTGGTTATGTTGATCTATCTTGCACTCTAAGGTTATTTAAATATGAACATTGAATATTGTGGAGCTTGTTAACTCCGGCATTGAGGGTTCGTGTAATCCTACGCAATGGTGTTCATCATCCAACAAGAGAGTGTAGAGTATGCATTTATCTATTATGTTATGTGATCAAAGTTGAGAGTGTCCACTACACTAGTAGGAAAACCCTTATAGGCGGAGCTTAGTTCTGTGGCACACCTCAAAATATGCGCCACAGAAATTTATTTTGTGGCGCACCTAGCACGGTGCGCCACAAAAATAGCTTAATTTTGTGGCGCACCAGCGAGCCATGCGCCACAAAAACTTGGTGGGCCCCACATGCTGTCACCCCCAATCATTGGTTTCACTATTTCTATGGCGCACGGACCACCGTGCGCCACAAAACTAAGCTTATCTGTGGCGCACGGCCATGTTGCGCCACAAAACTAAGATATTCTGTGGCGCACTGCCACTGTGCACCACAAAAATAAGCTATTCTGTGGCGCAGTTTCCCTGGTGCGCCACAGAAATAAGGTATTCTGTGGCGCACTCTTTTTGGTGCGCCACAGAATTAGCGAACCAAATCTACAAAAGTGAGCCAACCTCCCACCTACCACACTACACAAGCCATTCTTCTTCCTCCATCTAGCTCGTCCCCCCCTTCTCTCTCATACCATTTTGACTCTACTTTTCACTTGTTTGGGTATTTATTACACTTACTTTGGTTGATACTTAATTGGAGTTGAGGAGAAGGCTCTCCATACTCTCTCCTCCTCTCGAACTCATCGATCGCGGTCTCGTCTCGGTATCGAATCTAGAAGGTGAGTAGTTGGAGGAGACATACATATGCTTGGAGGAGACATGCATATGCTTGTAGATCTTGTGTGGCCGTCGTGTGTATGGATGCTTGTTGCAGGTGAATCGCTTGTGTGTGTGCCGGTGTGGTGCATGGATGTTTGCCGAAATGTTGATTCATTTCCGTTTCGGCAAATTTTGCACTACCCATATGTCCTACTTTGAGGAGAGGTCATGCCGAATTTTTCCGCTCCATGTAATACCTTGAGGAGAGGTACGGCCCATGCATGTGTGTGCATTTGGTGCGGTTCTAATTTCCTGTTCTATGTATACCATTTGCAGGCAAGCATGGTCCTCTCGATGAGTTCCGCTCGAATCTCTAGAAACAAGATAGACGCGAAGGAGGACATGATTCGGAACAATAGGCGCCAGATAAGATGTCCGTGTCGATCATGCAAACTCGAGCACTGGATCAACCCTGATTCCGGACAACTGGAGGAGCACCTGCTGAGGCGCGGTTTCATGCAAGACAACCAGGCGCGACCGGCCCCATCAAATGGTGCGCATGAAGACCATGTCGAGCGAGATGACTATCATCATGAAGAAGACTATCATCATGCCGACGGGGACTATCATCATGAAGAAGAAGTCGGCGGAGAAGATCATCATGAAGAAGAAGATGCCGACGGAGAACATCATCATGATGAAGAAGAAGATTCCTGCGCGACCCCGCTAATTTCGGCCTTGCGGGACTCTCATGTTCAAGATCTTCTCCTCCAGGAGACGAGCAACGATAGAGTTGCAGCTAGAGAGAGAGCCAAGCTATCGCAAATGGAGAAAGACGGGATGATTCCGATCTTTCCTGGGTGTCGTCCGCAGGATACGCGCTTGCATGTAACGCTTGATTACTGCGCAGATGAAGACGCAGAACAAGTGGACCGATTCCAGCTTCAGCAAGAACTTAAAATTCTGGCACGATCGTCTCCCGGAGGGGAACACATTGCCAAGTAGTACCGAGGAGGCCAAGAAAGTCGTGTGTCCCCTTGACCTACCGCACGAAAAATATCACGCCTGCATTAATGATTGTGTGATTTATAGGTGCGAGTACAAGGACAGAACCACATGTCCGGTGTGTGGCCACGGACGGTACAAGGTTGGGAACAAGAAGGTACCTCGAAAAGTGGTATGGTACTTTCCTATCACTCCCCGTCTGCAGCGGTATTTCGTGGACCCTAAGGAAGCAAAGCTCATGCAATGGCACGCGGAAAGGCAGAAGCCCGAAGAAGATCCGGTGATGGGCTATATGCTGACACACCCTTCGTACGCCGGACGGTGGCAAGCATTGGACATCGCCTTCCCTAGGTTCGGGCGACGCAAGGAACATCAGGCTGGGTATGAGCACCGATGGACTCAATCCGTTCGGCAACCAGAGTAGCACGCATAGCACCTGGCCTGTGTTTGTATGGCCTTACAACCTACCCCCGTGGCTGTGCACCAAGCAAAGGTACATACACCTGAGTATTCTCATTCAGGGGCCGAAACAACCAGGTGTCGACATGCATTTGTATCTCGGGCTGCTGAAAGAGGAGTTAGACACGTTGTGGAAGACGCCACCCCGTACGTGGGACGCCTACACTAGAACTTATTTCGATATGAGAGCCGCGTTGATCACGACGGTCACGGACTATCCTGGTTACGCATATGTATCTGCCCAAGTCGGCCACGGATTCAACGGCTGTGTAAAGTGCATGGACGATACCCCGCATCTACAACTACCAAGGGATCCCGGGTCCTCGAAAACCGTCTACCCAGGTGCTCGAAGGTGGCTTCGCTTGGATCACCCGTGGAGAAAACGCGGTGATCTGTTCAATGGTAAAGATGAGCCCGATGGACCCCCACGCCCGAGGAGCGGCGCAGAAATCGATGATCTTACGAAAAATTGGAAGGAGTGCCCAGCCGGGAAAGAAGCGACCGAAGCCGCAGCCGCTGCTCGGTGTATGGAAAGCGAGGTCTGTTTTCCACGACTTGGAGTACTGGAAGGTCCTCCACACGCCCCACAGCCTCGATGTCATGCACATTACGAAGAACGTTACCGAGAGTCTGCTTGGCACTCTTTGCAACTCAGAAAAGTCCAAGGATGGACCGAAAGCAAGATACGATCTTAAACATTTTGGCATCAGGAAAGATCTTCAAGCCCCCGATACTGACGATGACGATGATGATGATGATGATGATGATGATCAGACGGAAGGGACTCAACGTCTCCGCAAAAGGGCTAAGAAGAACGCGGTGCAGCTTCCCGCTGCCTGCTTCACAACGAGTCCGGAGGAGCTCGAGCAGTTTTTCAGGTGCCTCCTAGGAGTGAAAGTTCCTCACGGTTACTCGGGGAATATAAGCGAGATATACGGACGTAGCGAAGAAGAGGTTCACCGGGATGAAGTCTCACGATTGCCACGTGCTAATGACGCAGATACTTCCCGTTGCGATCCGAGGCATAATGGACGAGCACGTCCGTGATACGCTGTTTGGCCTTTGCAACTTTTTTGACGTTATCACCAGGAAGTCGATCGGCGTGAGGCAGCTCAAGATGCTACAGGATGAGATCGTTGTGATACTATGTGAGCTCGAGATTTACTTCCACTTTGCATTCTGTGATATATGCGTCCATCTCCTTCTCCATGTCGTTGAAGACATCAAGCAGCTCGGCCCAACGTTCCTCCACAACATGATGCCTTTCAAAAGGCAGAACGGTGTCATGAAAGGATACGTTCGCAATAGGGCCCGTCCAGACGCAAGCATGGCCAAGGGGTTTCTAACCTACGAGTGCATCTCCTTCTGCCAGAATTATCTAAGCACCGAGGACGACGAGGATCATGTTGGTCTACCCCCCAGGACGCACCTCGGGAGGCTCGCTGGAGTCGGTCACCGCGAGGGCTACCGCTCAGTCCATGTCGGCATTGAAAATCGACGCGACGACTTTGAGAGGGCTCACCGGGTCGCGCTACAACACTTAAAACTGATCGAACCTTTCATGCAAGAGCACAAAAGCATGGTCGAGCAGAATTACATCGATATGGGCCGGCCGAGGAAGATGGGAGACATAACCAAAAAGCACAACTCCAGCTTCACGCGTTGGTTCAAGCAAACTCAACTGGTTGAAGCACAGAGAAAAAGGCCTTCTACCGAAGATGAAAAACTCATATACACCTTATCACAGGGACCCGCGCATAACGTAAGGACCTATCAGGGGTACGACATCAACGGTTACAGATTCTACACCGAGGAAAAGGACAGAAATAGTGAAAATCAAAACTCAGGAGTAACTATGCTGTCATACGCCGATGACGAGACTAATGTCAAGGAAAGATTTTTTGGAAGGATCGAGGAGATATGGGAGCTCAATTACTGTGGAGAGACGGTGCCAATGTTTCGTGTGAGATGGGCCAAGAAGGTCGAAAAAGAAGGCCGATATTTCACAACCATGGTTATACCCGATGCAAAATCGAAGAACGCATCCGCGAAAAATGAGCCATGGGTACTCGGTAGCCAAGTTGACCAATGCTTCTTCATCACCGATCCGTCGAGGCCTAGCCGTGTTGTCGTGAGGAGGGGCAAGAGGAGCATCATAGGAATGCAAGGAGACGCCAACGAGGAAGACTTGGACAAAAACGGTGACCCGAAGATGGAGGAGGAATTCGACAGGCACTTCGACATGCCTACTACTAGTAAAGTAAGAAGGAAGACCTCCCTACCCTCTAAAGGTTGTCCGTTCACGCGAAGAAATCTCAAGGTGGCCGGCATAAAGTATTCAACCGCCAACAACCGAAAGGGCAAGAAGATTGCGAAGAGACGCTAGAGCTCGGAGCCGGGACGAAGAAGATCTTTTTTTGGTCTATCACATGTGTGTGAGTGTGTGTGTTAGACAAGTACATGCATGTTTGTGTGAGAGAAACAAGAACATGTTTGTATGAGACAAGTAATTTATAATTCCCTACTAATTACTAAATAATGTTGTGTTATTTATTGTATTTATTGAAATGTAACTAAAATATGAAAAAAGGAACAAAAATTGTGTGGCAGCCAGGGTTCGAACCTGGCTACTAACTGCCTAACATTGGCCTTAACCACTAGACTAGTGCTATGTATCTGTCAGGACACAGCAGTAAACCGTTTTGTTTTGCCAAGTGTCTAAATTCTGTGGCGCACTCCCCATTAGGTGCGCCACAGAAATAAGGAATTCTGTGGCGCATGTCAGTGCTGATGCGCCACAGAAAGCTTAATTCTGTGGCGCACTTAGAGGGATGCGCCACAGAATTTGTACACTTAGTGAAATAACTCGATCAACAGCAGTTTCTTCCCCACTCAGTCACTCACAACCCTAGCACCGCACTTCTCTCTCGCGCAACCGCCACCACCGCCTAGCGCCGTCGCCACCGCCTAGAGCCACCGCCTAGCGCCGCCGCTGCTGAGGAGGAGGACGCCCGAGCCGCCGCCGCTACCGAGGAGGAGGAGGACGCCCGAGCCGCCGCCGCCACCGAGGAGGAGGAGGACACCCGAGCCGCCGTCGCCGAGGAGGAGGAGGAGGATAGCGCCACCACCACCGCTTGATCCCCGCCACCGCCACCCGTTCGGTGAGAGCTCCTCTCCCCTGTCCTCCCCACTCCCCTGTCCCCTGCCCTAATTCCCTCTCTGGCTAGCCTAGTTGCTATGGATTGCTTGCAATGTTGCTATGGATTGCTCAAATGTGCATCTCCTTGCAATGCTGCTATGGATTGCTCAAATGTACATCTCCATTAGTAGTTTGGTTGGTTCAATAAAATGCATCAGTAGCAAATGAATGCAGTAGTGCTGCTGTAGTCAAATAGAATTTCAAGAAAAACTAGGTTGTAGTGCTGCTGTAGTCAAATAGGTTGTAGCAAAACAAAAAAAAACTAGGTTGTAGTGCTGCTGTAGTCAAATAGAATTTGAAGAATACCTCAATTTGCTTTGTAAGAGAGAGTCAAAAGAGGGTTAGTATGAATGCAGTAGCAAATAAAAATGAACAAGCTAATGTTGTAGCAAATGAATGCAGTAGAAACTTAGCAGATAAAAAGCTACTTGCTATCAAGAATAATGTTGTAGCAAAATAAATGTAGAAACAAATGACCTATATCTACTTTGGTGGCATGCTGTAGTGTAGTATGTATATGTTATTGCTAGGATTTGTTAGCAATTCTTGGTGAAAGCTAATGATGCTACTGGTTTAAATGGAAATGATGAAATGATGCTATGCTGAAATGATGAAATGTACAAGCTAGAAATTGATTTAGGTTCTCTTGTTCATGCAAATGATGCTACTGGTTTAAATGTAAATGCAAATGATGTAGTCAAATGCTATTTAATTTATTGCTTTCTATTTTTTTTAATTCATTGGTTGCTGTTTTTTTAATTCATTGCTTGCACTAGAGCTAATAAAGTTCTTGCTATTTCTCTGTTGACAATCATAATGCAGTATTTGTATGATGAAACTTCATTTATATGAAGCATATAATGGATGCATAAATCATGCCTGGTAGTGACTAGATGAATGTTGTAAAAGAAGAACACCTAGCAAGATAAGATATATCTAAATAAATTTTCAAAGATAAAAAAGCCACTGCCTACTATTTGAATGCATATCATCATTGGAATGCAGTGAACCAACCACTGCCTAGTTGATTTTGAATTACTGCTAGGATTTGTTGGCAGTAGCAAATGAATGCAGTAGAAATTTAGAGATAAAAAAGCTTTTGAAGAATATTCCTGAACCATCAGTACATGATGTGGACAGTAGCAAGAACCATCAGTAATGCAGTAGCAAGAACCATCAGTACATGCATTGTCTCTCCTGACCAAATATGACAGATTTTGAAGAATATTCCTGAACCAAAAATGGACGGGCTCTCTCGACCCATTTTGGGGAATATTCCCAATGGCTTGTCTCTGACCGATTTTGGAGATTTTTCTCCGTCTTGTGGATTGACATCACAATTCAAAAAAAGAAACTGATGGCATTGTCCTATGTAACACAACTGTTCAGCTTGTGTTCTCATACCCTCTGTGCATGCCCTCCATCCTATATAAATGCCTAGTGTAGTGAACCTGAAAACCACACCAAACATGGACAACCTGTCCTAGAATGCAAAGAGGAGGAGCACTGGCTCCCTTGGTGCCTCTGGCTCTAGGGATGCCACTCTTTCCAAGACTTTTTCTATGGGTAGGGCAGACAAGGAGTTGCTAGTGTATCGTAGGAGAAGTGTGCAAGAGAGGGAAGCTTCTGCTGCCAGGTTCAGGGAAGAAGAAGAAGCAGCAGATGGCTTGAACCAGCTAGGTGTGTTCACATACACTACACAAGTTCTCCCAGTTCCAAAATCCAGACCTAAGGGCATGATCAAACTGAAAAAGTATAAGCATCAGTTGAGGGAAGGAGGACCCACAGAGGTGTTGCCCTACTATGTAGAACCAAATCTTGAAGAAAAGGTTAAAGCTGGAGTTATCTTGTGCTGGCTGAGGAAGGGCATGAAAAAAATCAAAGATTTGGTATCGTAGTTTGTTGTAGTTAGTTGTAGTTTCAGCCATCTAGTTTTAGTGTGTCATAGGTTGTCTGAATAATTATGTAATGTAAGGGTTGATGTAATGCTTCCATGCAATGATGAATAAAAGGGTTTATGTAATGCTTCTATGCAGATGGTAGGAAATAATGTATGTAATGTAAGGTTAAATGATGCTCATGCTCAAATGTTGGCAGTAGCTACTGGTTGGCTTGCTCTATGCTGCCTTTTTAAATTTAAGTAATTATCTACTAAAATTTGATTAGCTATTGGTATAATTCTCTTTGAATTTATAAAAAAATTATGAGTAATAGCATTTTCATTTGAAGTCACTAGCTACTGCCTTTTGTAATGTATATTTATGAGTAATAGCATTTTCATTTAAGTCACTAGCTACTTCCTTTTGTAATGTATATTTATGAGTAATAGCATTTTCATTTGAAGTCACTAGCATTTCCATATGATGCTCAAGCTTCTGCTATTTAATTATATCTGGAATAATAGCATTTTCATTTGAAGTCACATGTTGGTAGTAGCTACTGGTTGGCTTGCTCTATAAGCTTGTATGCTTGTTTATGCTCTATAACCAAGTTGCATAGCTATTGGTTAAGAAGAAGCATATAATGCTACTAGTACATGAAATGCTACTATTTGAATTCATTTATGAAATGATCATGCTCATGCTCATGCTCATTATCTTGTATATGCTTTTGTGCAGTTCTCTATATGCTGTACCAATGGTACTGCCCATATATAATGAATTAATGTTAGCTAAAAACTTGAAGTGCAGTTCTCTGGTTTGAAGTGCTAGCTTTAATGTACTCTGGTTTCTGTAGTGCTCCAGGTTGTGTAGTGCTCCAGATTGTGTAGTGCTCCAGGTGGTAGTGCTCCAGGTGGTAGATGCTCTAGGTTAAGAAAGTCATTGTTGTTGTACTGCTCCAGGTTAAAAAAATATGCTGAAATAGATGCTCCAGGTTTATGTTGGCTTTTGTTTGATGTATTGTAGATGGGCAACTTTGTATGGTCGATATATGGTGGATATGTTGGATATATGGTGTATATGGTGGATATTTTTGCAGGGATTTCATTGAGTTGCCCATTTCTCCCGAAGCGTTGATTAACTTCCGTTTCGGTTGAGAAATGGGCACTCCTACATAGAAAAATTAGCAAAAGTCATGCCGAATTTTTTTGTTGACTTTTTTACTAACTTGTTGCCTCTTTTTAATGAAGTGCAAATAAACATGTCGGGCAGCACTTCTAAGCCCAGGAGCCAGAACGAAGAAGTGAGAGAGGCCAACAAGGACTTCTGGGAGTGCTACGAGTAGCCCCGGAAGGCCGCCGCCGAGTCGCCCGGCGATGAGGAAGAGGGCCGGGACGCCGCCTCCGAGGGAGAGGGCCAGGAGGCCGCCGACGACACCGACGAGGGCCGGGACGCCGCCTCCGAGGGAGAGGGCCGGGGGGGCGCCGCCAACACCAGCGACGATGACGATAACTGGGACGCCGTTGCCGAGACCGGTGAAGAGACGACCGGTGAAGAGAACGCGGCCAACCGCATGGAAGGTGATAGCGGCGGCAACCCTCAGGAGGGTAAGAAGAAGAGGACGGCGAGGAGGCCAAGGAGGGATCGGAGGCCGCAAGTGCTCGCCAACGTCACCGATCATTTCACGGTAGTCTCTGAAAGTGGCCTACCCTTGGAGTCTTCGTGGGTTGCCAAAGGGTACGGCATGCAACTAGGGTGCATCGTCCGTGAAACCGTGCCGATCCTAACTCAGGACCTCAGAAGCAAGGAGAACGAGGGTCTCGCCCAATCCCTCCTCCAGAAGCTTCACCAACGATACACGTTCCCGGAGCCGTTCAATAAGAAGGTGGAATCTTTAGCTCTCACGAAGATGAGCACCGCCTTGAGAAGCTGGAAGAACCGGCTGAAGAAAAAGATCGATGCCGGTGCAAGCTGGGAGAGGATAAGTACCAAAGAACCGTCGCTCTCCTTAGAAGACTTTAATGCATTCAAGTCTTACTTAGAGAGTGACACTGTTAAAAAATGGACCGCCTGGGGGAAGAAAATGCGGGAGTTGAACTTAGGGACCCACCATTGCGGAAGCGGCGGTTACCGAGGAAAACAGCCCACTTGGGACAAGGAGGATGCCGAGATGGTACGTCTGGGGAAAGAAAACCCCTGGCATAAAATCCAGGATGAACAGGCTAGGAACTTTGTCCGGTCCCGCTACTACTTAGATTGGAAGACGGGGGAATTTATTACAGATCACGAAGACGTGAGGGATTTCGAGAAGTACCTGGTAAGGATAGTTCTATATTATTTCGCTCATCTTATCAGGCAATGAAGCCAAATGGGCTAACCTTAAGTTCCTTTGTCTGAAGGATGAAGAGTTGACGAAGGCTGGCCCGTCGTCCCAGGGGTCGACGGAACCGTGGGACACGCCTTTCAACAGGGCGATGAACAAATACAAGGAGAGGGAGCTGGACAAGCCACCGACGTCGGGTGGCCGTGTGTCCGGCTTTGGCACAAGTATGAAGCTATCCGAGTACTACGGATCGGATGCCAAGACGAGAAAGCTGGAGAGGAGGTCGTTGGCTAAGGATAAATCTGAGGTTCAGGAGCTGAAGAAGAAGGTGGAGTCACTAGAGAAGCTGGTGGCCGAAAAGCCTGTGGAGAACACGGAGATGATGAACAAGTTATTGGACGAGAAGATCCGACAGATCATCCCCCCTGGGTTGATGGAGGGGTTAGCTGCTTGGAATGCGGGAGGTCAAGTGGGGCCGATACATGTGCCCAGCATCAGCGGCAGCAACTCAAGCTTCCACGTGTCGCCGACGGTGCCGCTCCACCCGACGCCGGCGTCGGGGCTCCACCAGACGCCGCCGCTCCACCCGACGCCGCAGCTCCAACTGGTCGCATCGACGCCCCCAACCGCCGCCCTTGTATCGACAGTACCCGAGATCGACGCCATCAAGGAGGTAAACTCATTAGTTACTCCTTCACGTCATCTTCTTTAACTATATATGCCTTTCGTGACTGCCATCTCACGATGCCCAACATGGCGCCCCTGACTCAGGATGAACCATGCATATTTCTGCAAGCGGTGGAGCCCGGCGGCAAGTTGGTGGAAGTTGCTAGCGGCCATGTCATGGCTTCCCGCATTATGCACGGCGCTAGATTGGCGGAAGACGTGGCGAAGGTCAAGTTGGTAATGGTAGTGCCGGAGTACCGCTACGCCATGCCCCCTTTCAACCTCCGGGCACAGACGAAGGCGACGTTTTGACCCTTGGGGATTGCACCTCATGGGTTATGAAATGGCCGAAGAACCAGATTCGTCTGGGGGGGGGGGTCTTCCGAGTGCTAAGAAAAGCACCGGCGCCACCTCCCCTATCATCCGGCCCAAGATCGCCAGCGCCGATGACACCCTTAAGGAACCGGCGGTCGCCGCCCCCACTACCCTGAAGGAACCGGCGGTCGCTGCCGCCACCCAGAAGGAACCGACGATCGCCGCCACCACCACACGCCACAACCAGTTGTTGGGAACGCTACCGCAACGACCGTCAACTAGACGCACGGTACGCCAAGCGGCGGCATCGCAACCGCCACCACCTAAGGTCCAGGACATGGCGCCACTTGATGGCAACGATGCAGATGATGATGATGACATCGATGCCTACATCAACACTGGCGCCTGCAGCCAAGATATGTACATGCCTCTGATGACCCACAAGTATAGGGGATCGCAACAGTCTTCGAGGGAAGTAAAACCCAATTTATTGATTCGACACAAGGGGAGACAAAGAATACTTGGAAGCCTTAACAGCGGAGTTATCAATTCAGCTGCACCTGGAAACAGACTTGCTCGCAAGAGTTTATCAGTGGTAACAGTTTTATAGCAGTAGCAGTAGTGAAATAACAGCAGCAGAGTAACGAAGACAGCAGTAGTGATTTTAGTAAACAGCAGGATTAAAATACTGTAGGCACGGGGACAGATGACGGGCGTTGCATGGATGAGAGAAACTCATGTAACAATCATAGCAGGGCATTTGCAGATAGTAATAAAACGGTGTCTAAGTACAAAGCAATCAATAGGCATGTGTTCCATATATAGTCGTGCGTGCTCGCAATGAGAAACTTGCACAACATCTTTTGTCCTACCAGCCGGTGGCAGCCGGGCCTCAAGGGAAACTACTGGATATTAAGGTACTCCTTTTAATAGAGTACCGGAGCAAAGCATTAACACTCCGTGAACACACGTGATCCTCACATCGCTACCATTCCCTCCGGTTGTCCCGATTTCTGTCACTTCGGGGCCATCGGTTCCGGACAGCGACATGTGTATACAACTTATAGGTAAGACCATAAACAATGAATATCATGATGAAACAATAACATGTTCAGATCTGAGATCATGGCACTCGGGCCCTAGTGACAAGCATTAAGCATAACAAGTTGCAACAATATCATCAAAGTACCAATTACGGACACTAGGCACTATGCCCTAACAATCTTATGCTATTACATGACCAATCTCATCCAATCCCTACCATCCCCTTCGGCCTACAGCGGGGGAATTACTCACACATGGATGGGGGAAACATGGCTGGTTGATGTAGAGGCGTTGGCGGTGATGGCGGCGATGATCTCCTCCAATTCCCCGTCCCGGCGGAGTGCCAGAACGGAGACTTCTGGCTCCCGCGACGGAGTTTCGCGATGTGGTGGCGTTCTGGAGGGTTTCTGGCGACTTCCACTTCTCTCTGTGCGTTTTTAGGTCGAGGCCGATAAATAGTCCGAAGGAGGGCGTCGGAGGCCGGCCGAGGGGGCCACACCACAGGGCCGCGCGGGCCCCCCCTGGGCCGCGCCGCCCTATGGTGTGGGGCCCTCGAGCCTCCACCTTAATTGTCCTTCTGGCTCCGTCATTATTCTGGGAAAATAGGGCCTTCTGCATAAATTCCGAGGATTTTCCCAAAAGTTGGATTTCTGCACAAAAACGAGACACCAGAGCAGTTCTGCTGAAAACAGCGTTAGTCCGTGTTAGTTGCATCCAAAGTGCACAAATTAGAGGCAAAACAATAGCAAAAGTGTTCGGGAAAGTAGATACGTTTTGGACGTATCAACTCCCCCCAAGCTTAGCTTATTGCTTGTCCTCAAGCAATTCAGTTAACAACTGAGCGATAAAAGAACTTTCACGAACACATTTGCTCATATGATGTATATATTCTCATGCTATGGCTAATACTTAAGCAGTTCATAATGAGACACATGCAAATAAGATCATCTAACAGCTATGTCAATCATGAAGAGGTACCAACAATTAATAATAAGCATCATGAATCATGTATATAAGCATGATTGCAATGTTCATAAGAGAGTATGATAAAGTGGTATCTCGCTTGCCTGTATTTGATTGGCAAAACATAAATGCCCGGGCACCTCTGGAGTTCATAGAAAGACTAGAAGTAGTGATTGTCAAAAGATAAATGCATCAAAGTTATGCCACAATCAATCATATTTTGAGACAAGCATATTATACTAAGAATGACAGTTGTGCTCTCAAGATAGTGCTCAAAGAAATAATGGAGACACAACATAAAAGTAAAAGATTGACCCTTCGCAGAGGGAAGCAGGGATTAACATGCGCTAGAGCTTTTCATTTTTATGAATCAGGAGTAAAATTATTTTGAGAGGTGTTTGTTGTTGTCAACGAATGGCAATGGGTACACTAACTACCTCGCCAACCGGACTTTCAAGAGCGGCTCCCATGAATTATTGTATATTTATATGGCACTCCTTCCAACCTTTCTTACACAAACCATGGCTAACCGAATCCTCGGGTGCCTGCCAACAATCTCATACCATGAAGGAGTGCCTTTTTATTTTATTCTTATTATGATGATGACACTCCCCCCAACCTTTGCTTACACAAGCCATGGCTAACCGAATCCTTCGGGTGCCGTCCAACAATCACAAACCATGGAGGAGTGTCTATTTAAATTAATTAATTTGGGACTGGGAATCCCATTGCCAGCTCTTTTTGCAAAGTTATTGGATAAGCGGATGTGCCACTAGTCCATATGAGAGTCCGTCAAAAGTAAATGACAAGGTTGAAAGCTAAACACCACATACTTCCTCATGAGCTATGAAACATAAACACAAATTGAGAAGCATTTTGAAGGTTTTAAAGGTAGCGCATGAGAATTTACTTGGAATGGTTTGAAATGCCATGCATAGGTATTTATGGTGGACACGCTGGAATAACTTGGTTTTCATGTGGTTGGAAGCACGAGCAGCGTTCCCGCTCAGTACAAGTGAAGGCTAGCAAAAGACTAGGGAGCGACAAATCAAGAGAGCGAATCGTCATAATCATGCTTGCGGCAAAATAAATTAATGGAGGCATAAAAGTGATACAAGAACTCTGAAGCAATATAGATCATCGAGGCTTAATTGACTTTTTGTTCAGTCATATGCATGCGTGAGCATGTGCCAAGTCGATATAAATGAATTATTCAGAGGAGGATACCACAATGCCATACTTACTTATGAATAAAACAATGCAAGCAAACATCCATGACATGCTACTCATATTAATAGATTGGAGCTAAACATGAGAGATCATAAACTACTAGACTTTCTCAAATAACATATACCTCACGTGAACCAACTAAGCATGCTCACATGGATGAGTATATGTACAAAAATGAAAACAGATAGAGTTCATACCAGCCTCTCACCACAATCCAATTGTCGTAGATCGTCATTATTGCCTTTCACTTGTGTAGCTTGGATAATATGAAATGAAAACCACGCTCCAGCCACCGAAGACCATTGAACTTATAAAGAACTTTACAAACCAAAGAAGAACAGCAAATATTTTTGGTGTTTTTGAATTGCAAATAAGAACAAAAGGAAACAAGCAAACAAAGCAAAATCTTTTTGGGTTTTCTTATAGCAAACTGGCAATAGCAAATAAAGTGAAACAAATGCAAGAAACCAAAGCAAACAAATGGTGAAGAGAAACAACAGAAATATTTTTGGTCTTTTTGTGTTTTGGGAAGGAAACAAAGCAAAAAACAAGAAATAGCAAACTAAAAGAAACACAGAAAAACGAGATGGCAGAAATCTGCCAAAACCTGACAGCAGTACAGAAATCGATTTTTACAAAAATCTTACGTTGCTCAGCTCGAAAAGTGTTCAACTAATGAAAGTTAGATAACAACCTGGGGAACCTGCACAAAAATTGGCAGCTCAAAATAACGTTCTAGCTGTGCGCACGAATTTTTCTAATAACAGTCCAGAATCTGTTTTCAGGCAGCACTTCCCCAAATATCATCTCCCTCTCATTAGAAAACCACTCAAAGAGACTAAACAAGTATCCAGCAATCAAAATATGCAAAGAATGAGTGATGCTGGTATACCTCCCCCCAAGCTTAGGCTTTTGGCCTAAGTGGAGATCAACCCCATCGAGGGTCTGGGTTCCATGCCGATGAATCATACGTGGAGTAGTCATAATAAGGTACCGATGCAGAAGAAAAGCGTGGAGGCTCCATATGCCCAACATGTTGATGTGAGGAACTTGCTGCATCGGATGATGAGTCGAGGTGTTCCTCGACCTCCGTGTCGTCTCTTGCATGATGGCCTCCTCCTTCTATGTGTGCACTCAGCGCACCTTCGGTGACTGACCAATCATTCCTGGAATCAAGGTTAAATAGAACAGGCGCAGGCAATTTTACTAGTTTTTCAGTTTTCTTAGTTAATCTCCAAGTTTTCTTATAAAATGTCTTCTTGTAAAACAGGTTACCCAAGTTGGAGGAATCAGAAACGAATTCATGTTTAATCATAGAGGCTATGTCAAGTTTTTCTATGGGGAATGGAATATCAAAATGATGAGGTTCTACATTATGAAAAGCTAGTAAACGAGAGGCGATGAGACCTCCACAAATTCCACCTTTCTCGCGGTTAGTAGTAATCCTATAAGCTATCAATGCCCCCAAATTATAAGTCCTACTACCTTGCAGTGCCGCAGCTAGAAAAGCTAAATCCGGGATAGATAGTTTACCTCCAATCTTTTTAGCAAGAACGCATTTAGTAATAAAATAGGCAAATTAGCGGATAGCCGGGAGCTGAATGCTAGTGATTTTACCACTATCCTCTGAGAAACTCCTTCCATAGCAAATCATCTTGAAGAGGTTTAAGAGTTCTTGAGGCGATCCCCTTATCTTCTCGCACGATCCCCATTGTGGTACTCTAATTGCTGCACAAAAATCACTAAATGGCAAGTTGACAGCTTTATTATAAATCTTATACTGAACCGTGGGGTTAGATCGCGACCAATCGAATTTAAAGTCCTGCACAACAGACATAGTTAATTTTGCATATTGTCTTGGCTCTCCTTCAACAAAATCACTCAGCCCTGCATGAGAGATTAGAGTTTGAACATCTTGTAAAATCCCCGCACTTCTCATAAAGTCCACGCATGGGTAGTAAGAGGGGTATACTCCCTCTTCACGATTGACTCGCATAACTTGTTGGACTTCCAATTCTTGTTGGTTCAAGTGATATCTATTCCACTCCATTTTCTGAAATTTCAACAAACAATATAAAAATTTGATTTGGTGACATATAATTGTGGGAAACTACCATAGGAACTTGCTAGAGTACTAATCATGCATCAAAACTAGTTTCTACCACTTAGAACAAGCATGCAAGCTCACTAAACATGTTACCTACAGCAGCAAAATATTCAAGATATACTCAACCAAACAAAATTCTACTTGGATGGGTGGAGGAGTCACATACCAAGGAGCAAATGTGCCAAATTTCAGCAAGAAATCTGGGCTGAGCAAAGAGATCGAAATCTGGAGCTCTTGAGCAAAAACGCGAGTGAGAGGAACCTGGTACGAGTTTTTTCGGGAGAGAGAAGGTGCTGGGAGAAAGAGATGACAAAGTGGGGCAAGGAGGGGCCCACACCACATGGTGGCGCGGCCACCTCCTAGGCCGCGCCGGCCTGTAGTGTGGCACCCTCTGGTGCCCCACAGGTCATCCTCTGGTGCTCCCAGGTGCCTCGTCGAAAAATAGGACCAACGGTATAATTTTTGTGAATTTTTGAAAACTTTGAAAAATGCACATTTCTGGGTATTTAGTTTATTATTACTGGCCAGGAATTTTTTTGAAATCTTCAATTAGCTAAGGAACTTTGCAAATTAAAAGTGCTACAGCAACTAGAGCAAGTAGAGGAAGAAAGAGATGTTGTTTACCTCCTCTATGCATATAAAAGGTATTTGTTAACAAGGTTGATCAAGTCTTGCCACCAAATAAATTTTACATAGCATAAGAAGAAATAAACCTCAAATCAATCATGTTACCTTGAATTGTATTGATATGGATCCAATCACGAGAGTTTGATATTCTTCTTTAGGCTCATATATAGGACAATCAATAGTTCCCACTTTAATACTTCTCACATTAGTAATAGTATTGACTCCACATACTTTATCAATCTTCTTGGGGAAATAGACGGTATGCTCCTTATCATCAACATTAAAAGTAACCTTTCCTTTATTGCAATCAATAACAGCCCCTGCGGTGTTAAGAAAAGGTCTCCCAAGAATAATAGACATATTATCATCTTCAGGCATTTCCAACACAACAAAATCAGTTAATATCAAGCAGTTAGTAGTAACTTGAACAGGAACATTCTCACATATACCAACAGGAATAGCAGTAGATTTATCAGCCATTTGTAAAGATATATCAGTAGGTATCAACTTATCTAAGTAAAGTCTCTTATAAAGAGAAAAAGGCATAACACTAACACCGGCTCCCAAGTCACATAGAGCAGTTTTAACATAATTATTCTTAATAGAACAAGGAATAGTAGGTATACAGGTCGCCCAACTTCTTTGGAATTTTGCCATTGAAAGAGTAATTAGCAAGCATAGTGGAAATTTCCTCATTGGGGATTTTCCTTTTGTTAGTAACAATATCTTTCATATACTTTGAATAAGGAGGCAATTTAATAGCATCAGTCAAAGGGATTTGTAAGAATAAAGGTTTCATCCAATCACAAAATTTATTATAGTGTTCTTCTTCCTTTGATTTTAGTTTCTTAGCAGAAAAAGGCATTTGCTTTTGCACCCAAGGTTCTCTTTCATTACCATGTTTCTCAGCAATAAAGTCTTCTTTAGTGTACTTTTTATTTTTAGCATGCTTTTCAGGTTCTTCTTCAACCTCTTCTTTATCAGGAGTATCATTCTTATCATTATCTTTATCATGTTCATTACCACTTTCAGTTTCAGCATCAGAAATAGAAATACTATTAGGATCATTAACAGGTTCAGAGGATTCTACAACATTTTTATGTTTCTTCTTCTTTTTCTTCCTAGAATGAGCACTAGGTTCAATGCGTTGAGAATCTTGTTCAATTCTTTTGGGATGCCCTTCAGGATATAGAGGATCCTGGGTAGAGACACCACCTCTAGTTGTTACTTCATAAGCATGTTTCTCTTTAGAATTATTCCCTAACAAGTCATTTTGCACTTTAGTGAGTTGATCAATTTGCGTTTGAATCATATGAAAATGTTTAACAAGCATCTTAACATCATTGGAGGTTCTCTCCACAATACCATGCAATTCACTAATAGCTCGAGAATTTTCCATTAAATGATTCTCTACTCTCATATTAAAATTTTCTTGCTTAACAATATAATTATCAAACTCATCTAAGCATTGTGCAGGAGGTTTCGAATACGGAATATCTTCCCTAGTAAAGCGCTGAAGGGAGTTTACCTCAATCAGGGATGAAGGGGGAATTATCTCACATATATCTTCTATGGGAGGAAGGTTCTTCACATCTTCAGATTTAATACCTTTCTCCTTGAGAGACTTCTTGGCTTCCCTCATATCTTCATCATTTAATTTAATTAAACCCCTCTTCTTCAATATTGGCGTTGGAGTTGGTTCAGGCGTAGTCCAATCATCATGATTCCGGCTTATTTTAGCCAATAATTCTTCAGCGTCGTCTGGAGTTCTTTTCCTGAAAACACAACCAGCACAACTATCCAGCTATGCCCTAGACTCAATGGTTAGTCCACTATAAAATATATCAAGTAAATCATGCTTTTCCAAATCATGGTCAGGCTGAGCTCTAATAAGAGAGCAAAATCTCGCCCAAGCCTCAGGCAATTTCTCTTCATCTCCCTGGTCAAAATTATAAATTCTCTGCAAAGCAATATGTTGAGCACTAGCAGGAAAGTATTTGCGGAAGAAAACATCAAGCAATTCTTTTGGACTTCTAATAGAATTAGGTGGCAAATTATTATACCAAGTTTTAGCGTCATCCTTTAATGAGAATGGAAAGATTTTAGCAACAAAGTAAGTACGCATCTTGACATCATCAGAAAACAAGCTACTTAGAGTAGATAACTCAGTCATGTGTTCAACAGCACTTTCTTTTTCAGTACCACAAAAGGGTGTTTTCTCAACAATAGCTATATGAGATAGATCAAGAGAAAAATCATAATCTTTATCCTTAATGTTTATGGGAGATGTGGCAAACTTAGGATCAGGAGACAGTTTATATCTAACAACATGTTCTGCAAGCAACTTTTTAATTTTTCTTGCATCAGTAGTAGCATTGCATTTTTCAATAAAATCATCATTAAGCTCCACATAATCTTCATCAGGATCATCACTAAAATAATCAAGTTCAGGTGAATTAACAGGTGTAGTAGCATTAGGAGTTTCAGTATTTTCAATTTGTCTAGACTTAGCAATTGTAGCATCTAGAAAGGATCCCAATGAACCACTATCATCAATCACAGCAGAAATATTATCAATATTATGAGAGTTTTCAGATTCAGCAGACGTACCCGCATGCGAAGCATGCGGCGGTGAAACAAGTTTATCAATCACAGATGGTGAATCAAGTGCAGCAGAGGTATTCAGAATTGTACCTTTTCTTGTAGTGGATGGCAATATGGCGATCTTAGTATCGCGAGGTTTACCCATGATGGAGAATTTGCAGCGAACAATATTAATCCAAGTGAACTTCCAAATAAAGCTATGCTCCCCGGCAACGGCGCCAGAAAATAGTCTTGATGACCCACAAGTATAGGGGATCGCAACAGTCTTCGAGGGAAGTAAAACCCAATTTATTGATTCGACACAAGGGGAGACAAAGAACACTTGGAAGCCTTAACAGCGGAGTTGTCAATTCAGCTGCACCTGGAAACAGACTTGCTCGCAAGAGTTTATCAGTGGTAACAGTTTTATAGCAGTAGCAGTAGTGAAATAACAGCAGCAGAGTAACGAAGACAGCAGTAGTGATTTTAGTAAACAGCAGGATTAAAATACTGTAGGCACGGGGACGGATGACGGGCGTTGCATGGATGAGAGAAACTCATGTAACAATCATAGCAGGGTATTTGCAGATAGTAATAAAACGGTGTCTAAGTACAAAGCAATCAATAGGCATGTGTTCCATATATAGTCGTGCGTGCTCGCAATGAGAAACTTGCACAACATCTTTTGTCCTACCAGCCGGTGGCAGCCGGGCCTCAAGGGAAACTACTGGATATTAAGGTACTCCTTTTAATAGAGTACCGGAGCAAAGCATTAACACTCCGTGAACACATGTGATCCTCACATCGCTACCATTCCCTCCGGTTGTCCCGATTTCTGTCACTTCGGGGCCATCGGTTCCGGACAGCGACATGTGTATACAACTTATAGGTAAGACCATAAACAATGAATATCATGATGAAAAAATAACATGTTCAGATCTGAGATCATGGCACTCGGGCCCTAGTGACAAGCATTAAGCATAACAAGTTGCAACAATATCATCAAAGTACCAATTACGGACACTAGGCACTATGCCCTAACAATCTTATGCTATTACATGACCAATCTCATCCAATCCCTACCATCCCCTTCGGCCTACAGCGGGGGAATTACTCACACATGGATGGGGGAAACATGGCTGGTTGATGTAGAGGCGTTGGCGGTGATGGCGGCGATGATCTCCTCCAATTCCCCGTCCCGGCGGAGTGCCAGAACGGAGACTTCTGGCTCCCGCGACGGAGTTTCGCGATGTGGCGGCGTTCTGGAGGGTTTCTGGCGACTTTCACTTCTCTCTGTGCATTTTTAGGTCGAGGCCGATAAATAGTCCGAAGGAGGGCGTCGGAGGCCGGCCGAGGGGGCCACACCACAGGGCCGCGCGGGCCCCCCCTGGGCCGCGCCGCCCTATGGTGTGGGGCCCTTGGGCCTCCACCTTAATTGTCCTTCTGGCTCCGTCATTATTCTGGGAAAATATGGCCTTCTGCATAAATTCCGAGGATTTTCCCGAAAGTTGGATTTCTGCACAAAAACGAGACACCAGAGCAGTTCTGCTGAAAACAGCGTTAGTCCGTGTTAGTTGCATCCAAAGTGCACAAATTAGAGGCAAAACAATAGCAAAAGTGTTCGGGAAAGTAGATACGTTTTGGACGTATCAGCCTCCTATGGATGAACAAGCCTTCCGCACACACGGCGATCAACTTGGTCGTCCCCCTACAGTGACGAAGCAGCGCCTGGTCTTCACGGGTCTTTCTCAAGACACTCCTCCGGAGGCTGGCAATCCATCTCAAGTCAAGCCTGCTACCGTTTTCAGCCCTAACACGCTGCGTAAGACGATCATCGGGGAGCCACCCAAATCAACCCCAGCGACCTCAGAAGCACCACCAGCACCCGAAGCACCACCAGCACCCGAAGCACCACCATCTGCACCACCAGCACCCCCAGTAGGTCAGGTGAAGAAGACAAGGAAGAGAGGAGCCAAGAAGGGCGCATCTTCGAGCCAGCCTGCTCCTAAGAGGATCCGGGCCGACGACATGGTACCACCTACACCGGATGGCTTGCCCCGGTGTCATGAAGCTGGTAAACTGATACTGCCTCCGGACATGGAACACCTCGCAAGTGGACCAATGCTCCCTTTGCAGAACACTATTATTTATCTAGAGAGCGTCCTAATAACCCACAAGTATAGGGGATCGCAGCAGTCTTCGCGGGTAGTAAAACCCAATTTATTGATTCGACACAAGGGGAGACAAAGAACACTTGGAAGCCTTAACAGTGGAGTTGTCAATTCAGCTGCACCTGGAAACAGACTTGCTCGCAAGAGTTTATCAGTAGTAACAGTTTTATAGCAGTAGCAGTAGTGAAATAACAGCAGCAGAGTAACAGAGACAGCAGTAGTGATTATAGTAAACAGCAGGATTAAAATACTGTAGGCACAGGGATGGATAACGGGCGTTGCATGGATGAGAGAAACTCATGTAACAATCATAGCAGGGCATTTGCAGATAATAATAAAACGGTGTCGAAGTACAAAACAATCAATAGGCATGTGTTCCAATTATAGTCGTACGTGCTCGCAATGAGAAACTTGCACAACATCTTTAGTCCTACCAGCCGGTGGCAGCCGGGCCTCAAGGGAATCTACTGGATATTAAGGTACTCCTTTTAATAGAGTACCAGAGCAAAGCATTAACACTCCGTGAACACATGTGATCCTCACGTCACTACCATCCCCTCCAGTTGTCCCGATTTCTGTCACTTCGGGGCCATTGGTTCCGGACAGCGACATGTGTATACAACTTGCAGGTAAGACCATAAACAATGAATATCATGATGAAATAATAACATGTTCAGATCTGAGATCATGGCACTCGGGCCCTATTGACAAGCATTAAGCATAACAAGTTGCAACAATATCATCAAAGTACCAATTACGGACACTAGGCACTATGCCCTAACAATCTAATGCTATTACATGACCAATATCATCCAATCCCTACCATCCCCTTCAGCCTACAGCGGGGGAATTACTCACACATGGATGGGGGAAACATTGTTGGTTGATGGAGAGGCGTCGGTGGTGATGGCGGCGATGATCTCCTCCAATTCCCCGTCCCAGCGGAGTGCCAGAACGGAGACTTCTGGCTCCTGAGACGGAGTTTCGCGATGTGGCGGCGTTCTGGAGGGTTTCTGGCGACTTCGACTTCCCCCCGTGCGTTTTTAGGTCGAGGGCGATAAGTAGTCCGAAGGAGGGCGTCGGAGGCCAGCCGAGGGGGCCACACCACGTGGCCGCACGGGCCCCCCCTGGGCCGCGCCGCCCTATGGTGTGGGGCCCTCGGGCCTCCACCTGACTTGTCCTTCTGGCTCCGTGAGTCTTCTGGGAAAATAGGGCCTTCTGTATAAATTCCGAGGTTTTTCCTGAAAGTTGGATTTCTGCACAAAAATGAGACACCAGAACAGTTCTGCTGAAAACAGCGTTAGTCCGCGTTAGTTGTATCCAAAACACACAAATTAGAGGCAAAACAATAGCAAAAGTGTTCGGGAAAGTAGATACATTTTGGACGTATCAACTCCCCCCAAGCTTAGCTTATTGCTTATCCTCAAGCAATTCAGTTAACAACTGAGCGATAAAAGAACTTTCACGAACACATTTGCTCATATGATGTATATATTCTCATGCTATGGCTAACACTTAGGCAGTTCATAATAAGATGCATGCAAATAAGATCATCTAACAGCTACGTCAATCATGGAGAAGTACCAACAATTAATAATAAGCATCATGAATCATGTCTATAAGCAGGATTGCAATGTTCATAAAAGAGTATGATAAAGTGGTATCTCACTTGCCTGTATTTGAATAGCAAAACATAAATGCTCAAGCACCTCTGAGGTTCATAGAAAGACTAGAAATAGAGATTGTCAAAGATAAAAGCATCAAAGTTATACCACAATCAATAATATTTTGAGACAAGCATATTGTACTAAGAATGACAGTTGTGCTCTCAAGATAGTGCTCAAAGAAAGGATGGAGACACAACATAAAAGTAAAAGATTGACCCTTCGCAGAGGGAAGCAGGGATTAACATGCGCTAGAGCTTTTCATTTTTAAAAGCAGGAGTAAAATTATTTTGAGAGGTGTTTGTTGTTGTCAACGAATGGTAATGGGTACACCAACTACCTCGCCAACCAGACTTTCAAGAGCGGCTCCCATGAAGGACGTTATCTCTACCAGCAAGGTAGATCATCCCTCTTCTCTTTTGTTTACACACGCATTTTGGTTTTATTATGGGTGACACTCCCCCCAACCTTTGCTTACACAAGCCATGGCTAACCGAATCCTCGGGTGCCTTCCATCAATCACATACCATGGAGGAGTGTCTATTTGCAAAATTAAGTTGCTTACTGATGAATCAGAGCAAAACATGTGAAGAGAATTATTAATGAAGTTTGATTAATCGGGGCTGGGAACCCCATTGCCAGCTCTTTTTGCAAAATTATTGGATAAGCGGATGTGCCACTAGTCCATAATGAAAGTCCGTCAAGAGTAAATGACAAGGTTGAAAGTTAAACACCACATACTTCCTCATGAGCTATAAAACATTACACAAATTGAGAAGCATTTTGAAGGTTTTAAAGGTAGCGCATGAGAATTTACTTGGAATGGTTTGAAATGCCATGCATAGGTATTTATGGTGGACACTTTGGAACAACTTGGTTTTCAGGTGTTTGGAAGCACGAGCAGCGTTCCCGCTCAGTATAAATGAAGGCTAGCAATAGACTGGGGAGCGACAAATCAAGAGAGCAGTAACTGTCATAATCATGCTTGCG
Organism: Lolium perenne; assembly: GCF_019359855.2. Taxonomy (NCBI): domain Eukaryota; kingdom Viridiplantae; phylum Streptophyta; class Magnoliopsida; order Poales; family Poaceae; genus Lolium; species Lolium perenne. The sequence continues at coordinate 296,643,638 of NC_067250.2, read as the reverse complement.
GCAAAATAAATTAACTTAGGCATAAAAGTGATACAAGAACTCTGAAGCAAATTAAATCATCGAGGCTTAGTTGACTTTTGTTCAGTCATATGCATGCGTGAGCATGTGCCAAGTCGATATAAATGAATTATTCAGAGGGGGATACCACAATGTCATACCTACTTATGAATAAAACAATGCAAGCAAACATCCATGACATGCTACTCATATTAATAAATTGGAGCTAAACATGAGAGATCATGAACTACTAGACTTTCTCAAATGACATATACCTCACATGAACCAATTAAGCATGCTCACATGGATGAGTATATGTACAAAAATGAAAACAAATAGAGTTCATACCAGCCTCTCACCACAATCCAATTGTCGTAGATCGTCATTATTGCCTTTCACTTGTGTAGCTTGGATAATATGAAATGAAAACCACGCTCCAGCCACCGAAGACCATTGAACTCAAAATGAACTTTACAAACCAAAAAAGAACAGCAAATATTTTTGGTATTTTCGAATTGGAAACAAGAACAAGAGGAAACAAGCAAACAAAGTAAAATCTTTTTGGATTTTCTTATAGCAAACCAACGATAGCAAATAAAGCAAGACAAATGCAAGAAACCAAAATAAACAAATGGTGAAGAGAAACAACAGAAATATTTTTGGTCTTTTTATGTTTTAGGAAAGAAACAAGGTGAAAATAAGAAATGGCAAACTAGAAGAGTCACATAAACACAAAGCAGCAGAAATTCGTCAAACTTGACAGCAGTACAGTACTCGATTTTTAAGAAATTCTTCCACTGCTCAAATCGAACAGTGTTCAACTAACGAAAGTTAGATAACAACCTGGAGAACATGCTCAAAAATTGTCTTCGCAAAATAACGTTCTGGCTTTTTTTGAGAATTTTTATGGTGACAGCCCAGAATCTGTTTTCGATCAGCACTTCCCCAAATATCATCTCCCTCTCATTAGAAAACCACTCAAACAAACTAAACAAGTATGTACAAGTATCCAGCAATCATAATATGCAAAGAATGAGTGATGCCGGTATACCTCCCCCCAAGCTTAGGCTTTTGACTCTTCTTGATCACATTATATCACCCTTCTCTCTTGACCTTTGAAAAACTTCTGCCGCACCAAATTTCTCATAAACTTCATTAGAGGGGTTAGTACTCAAAAACTTTAATCTACTTTAGTCCTGTAGTGACACATTGCAAGAACTCAATAAAACATTAGCTACAGCTCTCCATGTCTAGAAAGCCTTACTTAAAGTCTACAAGAGATAATGCAAAAAACAGAGACAAAATCTGCCAAAACAGAACAGCTAGTAAAGACGAATTTTTAAGAGGTACTTACGTTGCTCAAATCAGAAAACTCAAAACTAATGAGAGTTGCGTACATATCTGAGGATCACTCACGTAAATTGGCAGATTTTTCTGAGTTACCTACAGAGAGACCTACTCAAATTTGTGACAGATAGAAATCTGTTTCTGCGCAGAAATCCAAATCTAGTATCAACCTTCTATTAGAGACTTTACTTGGCACAACATTGCAATAAAATAAAGATACAAAGGTATTGCTACAGCGAGTAAAACAAGTGGAGGAAGAAAGAGATGTTGTTTACCCCCTCTATGCATATAAAATGTATTTGTTAACAAGGTTGATCAAGTCTTGCCACCAAATAAATTTTACATAGCATAAGAAGAAATAAACCTCCAATCAATCATGTTACCTTGAATTGTATTGATATGGATCCAATCATAAGATTTTGATATTCTTCTTTAGGCTCATATATAGGACAATCAATTGTTCCAATTTTGATAGTTCTCACATTAGAAATAGTATTGACTCCACATACTTTATGAATCCTCTTGGGGAAATAAACGGTATGCTCCGTATCATCAACATTGAAAGTAACCTTCCCTTTGTTGCAATCAATAACAGCCCCTGCGGTGTTAAGAAAAGGTCTCCCAAGAATAATAGACATATTATCATCTTCAGGCATTTCCAACACAACAAAATCAGTTAATATCAAGCAGTTAGTAGTAACTTGAACAGGAACATCCTCACATATACCAACAGGAACAGCAGTAGATTTATCAGCCATTTGCAAAGATATATCAGTAGGTATCAACTTATCTAAATAAAGTCTCTTATAAAGAGAAAAAGGCATAACACAAACACCGGCTCCCAAGTCACATAGAGCAGTTTTAACATAATTATTCTTAATAGAACAAGGAATAGTAGGTATACCTGGGTCGCCCAACTTCTTTGGAACTTTGCCATTGAAAGAGTAATTAGCAAGCATGGTGGAAATTTCCTCATTGGGGATTTTCCTTTTGTTAGTAACAATATCTTTCATATACTTTGAATAAGGAGGCAATTTAATAGCATCAGTCAAAGGGATTTGCAAGAATAAAGGTTTCATCCAATCACAAAATTTATTATAGTGTTCTTCTTCCTTTGATTTTAGTTTCTTAGCAGGAAAAGGCATTTGCTTTTGCACCCAAGGTTCTCTTTCATTACCATGTTTCTTAGTAATAAAATCTTCTTTAGTATACTTTTTATTTTTAGCATGCTTTTCAGGTTCATCTTCAACTTCTTCTTTATCAGAAACATCATTCTTATCATTATTATTACCATTATCATGTTCATTACCACTTTCAGTTTCAGCATCGGAAATAGAAATACTATTAGGATCATTAACAGGTTCAGAGGATTCTACAACATTTTTATGTTTCTTTTTCTTTTTCTTAGAAGGAGCACTAGGTTCAATTCGTTGAGAATCTTGTTCAATTCTTTTGGGATGCCCTTCAGGATATAGAGGATCCTGGGTAGAGACACCGCCTCTAGTTGTTACTTCATAAGCATGTTTCTCTTTAGAATTATTTTTTAGTAAATCATTTTGCACTTTAGTGAGTTGATCAATTTGAGTTTGAACCATTTGAAAATGTTTAACAAGCATCTTAACATCATTGGAGGTTCTCTCCACAATATCATGCAAATTACTAATAGCTTGAGAATTTTCCATTAGATGATTCTCTACTCTCATATTAAAATTTTCTTGCTTAACAATATAATTATCAAACTCATCTAAGCATTGAGCAGGAGGTTTTGAATACGGAATATCTTCCCTAGTAAAGTGTTGAAGGGAGTTTACCTCGATCATGGGTGAAGGGGGAATTATCTCACATATATCTTCTATTGGAGGTAGATTCTTCACATCTTCGGATTTAATACCTTTTTCCTTAAGAGACTTCTTAGCTTCCCTCATATCTTCATCATTCAATTCAATTAAACCCCTCTTCTTCAATATTGGCGTTGGAGTTGGTTCAGGTATATTCCAATCATCATAATTCCGGCTTATTCTAGCCAATAATTCTTCAGCTTCGTCTGGAGTTCTTTTCCTGAAAACACAATCAGCACAACTATCCAAATATGCTCTAGATTCAATGGTTAGTCCACTATAAAATATATCAAGTAGATCATTCTTTTCTAAATCATGTCCAGGTCGAGCTCTGATAAGAGAGCAAAATCTTGTCCAAGCCTCAGGCAATTTCTTTTCATCTCCCTGGTCAAACCTATAAATTTTCTGTAAAGCAATATGTTGAGCACTAGCAGGAAAGTATTTTCGAAAGAAAACATCACGCAGCTCAGTTGGACTTTTAATAGCACCAGGAGGCAAATTATTATACCAAGTTTTAGCATCATCCTTTAATGAGAAAGGAAAAAATTTAGCGACAAAATAAGTACGCATCTTAACATCATCAGAAAACAAGCTACTCATAGAAGAAAGTTCAATCATGTGTTCTACAACACTTTCTTTTTCAGTACCACAAAAGGGTGTTTTCTGTACAATAGCTATATGAGATAGATCAAGAGAAAAATCATAATCTTTATCCTTAATGCATATAGGAGATGTGGCAAATTCAGGATCAGGAGATAACTTATGTCTAACAGTATATTGTGCGAGAAACTTTTTAATTTTTCTTGCATCAGTAGTAGCATTGCATCTATTAATAAAATCATCATTGAGCTCCACATAATCCTCATCAGGATCATCACTAGAATAATCAAGTTCAGGTGAATTAACAGGTGTAGTAGCATTAGGAGTTTCAGCATTTTCAATTTGTCTAGACCTAACAATCGTAGCATCTAGAAAGGATCCCAATGAACCACTATCATCAAGCACAGCAGAAATATTATCAATATTATGAGAGTTTTCAGATTCAGCAGAAGTACCCGCAAGTGAAGCTTGTGGCGGTGAAACAAGTTGACTTATCACAGATGGTGAATCAAGTGTAGCAGAGGTACTCAGAGTTGTACCTTTTCTTGTAGTGGATGGTAATATGGCGACTTTAGGATCGCGAGTTTTACCCATGATGGAGAATTTGCAGCGAACAATATCAATCCAAGTGAACTTCGAAATAAAGCTATGCTCCCCGGCAACGGCGCCAGAAAACAGTCTTGATAACCCACAAGTATAGGGGATCGCAGCAGTCTTCGCGGGTAGTAAAACCCAATTTATTGATTCGACACAAGGGGAGACAAAGAACACTTGGAAGCCTTAACAGTGGAGTTGTCAATTCAGCTGCACCTGGAAACAGACTTGCTCGCAAGAGTTTATCAGTAGTAACAGTTTTATAGCAGTAGCAGTAGTGAAATAACAGCAGCAGAGTAACAGAGACAGCAATAGTGATTATAGTAAACAACAGGATTAAAATACTGTAGGCACAGGGATGGATAACGGGCGTTGCATGGATGGGAGAAACTCATGTAACAATCATAGCAGGGCATTTGCAGATAATAATAAAACGGTGTCGAAGTACAAAACAATCAATAGGCATGTGTTCCAATTATAGTCGTACGTGCTCGCAATGAGAAACTTGCACAACATCTTTAGTCCTACCAGCCGGTGGCAGCCGGGCCTCAAGGGAATCTACTGGATATTAAGGTACTCCTTTTAATAGAGTACCGGAGCAAAGCATTAACACTCCGTGAACACATGTGATCCTCACGTCACTACCATCCCCTCCGGTTGTCCCGATTTCTGTCACTTCGGGGCCATTGGTTCCGGACAGCGACATGTGTATACAACTTGCAGGTAAGACCATAAACAATGAATATCACGATGAAATAATAACATGTTCAGATCTGAGATCATGGCACTCGGGCCCTAGTGACAAGCATTAAGCATAACAAGTTGCAACAATATCATCAAAGTACCAATTACGGACACTAGGCACTATGCCCTAACAATCTAATGCTATTACATGACCAATCCCATCCAATCCCTACCATCCCCTTCAGCCTACAGCGGGGGAATTACTCATACATGGATGGGGGAAACATTGCTGGTTGATGGAGAGGAGTCGGTGGTGATGGCGGCAATGATCTCCTCCAATTCCCCGTCCTGGCGGAGTGCCAGAACGGAGACTTCTGGCTCCTGAGACGGAGTTTCGCGATGTGGCGGCGTTCTGGAGGGTTTCTGGCGACTTCGACTTCCCCCCGTGCGTTTTTAGGTCGAGGGCGATAAGTAGTCCGAAGGAGGGCGTCGGAGGCCAGCCGAGGGGGCCACACCACGTGGCCGCGCGGGCCCCCCCCTGGGCCGCGCCGCCCTATGGTGTGGGGCCCTCGGGCCTCCACCTGACTTGTCCTTCTGGCTCCGTGAGTCTTCTGGGAAAATAGGGCCTTCTGTATAAATTCCGAGGTTTTTCCTGAAAGTTGGATTTCTGCACAAAAACGAGACACCAGAACAGTTCTGCTGAAAACAGCGTTAGTCCGCGTTAGTTGTATCCAAAACACACAAATTAGAGGCAAAACAATAGCAAAAGTGTTCGGGAAAGTAGATACGTTTTGGACGTATCACGTCCTTCTTAAAGAAAAGGATCCAAATTACCCGGTGTTCACGGTCAAGGTGCCGTCCGACCAGAACTTCGTCAATGAAGACCCCGCGGATATCTTCTTCATAGCGTTCGAGGACGTCTTCAACCTATTTCACTCGAAACGGCTCGACTATAACTTGGTCCGCCTATACGCGATCAATCTTCAGATGAAGATCAACAGAGAGAGACCCCGCCACATCACGGTAGCGGATCCCTACTACATGCACGATAGCCAGCTCCAGGACGGCTCAAGGACACGGACCAAGGCGGTGCGATACCTCCAGAACTTCATGCTCATGTACAAAGAGAGCAACACCATTCTTCTGCCTGTCTTTCCCGAGTAAGTACACATCCGCTCACGGCCGTCGTAACTTATGCTTTCTTATATATTTCTTCCATTGCCGATCATTTCCAACATTCCATTTCAATTGCATGTGTTGAGCAGGGACAAATACTGCACACTCATCATCCTAGATCCGAAGTGGTCACTAGCCCAGTATTTCGACTCGTCGAGTACGACGACGAAGAAAGACTACAAGAGAATAAGGGGTGTTCTCGATGAGGCTATCCTTGGCTACTCCAAAAATGGAGGCACCTTCGACAAAAATGGGAAACATATCAGGCCGGACACTAAAAAGCCCGGGTTCAAGCACGTGATCGACTTCCCTTGTGTCAAGCAGCCAGCTGGCAGCATTAAGGAGGCCTTCTATGTCCTCCATCACCTTAAAGGGTTTATCGAGGATGCAGAGATGATGTCTTTGCCACCTAGTAAGCGAGACCCCGTTAAAATGTCGAGGCAAATCAATGATGATGATCTTAGAGAAGACTTCCATCGCATCCAAGTAAAGCTCTCGGAAATTATCTTACAAGATGTATCCAACTCATCGGGGCTCTTACACCAACTCAGAGGGTTGTCTAAGAGGGATATCGAAGAACGCCTACATAGGCAGGGTGATGGAAGGACGTGTACGACGAAGGACTTGTACAAGCCGTTCCCGGAGCCGCTCAAGAAGACGTCTCGTTGACCGAGGCCGGTGTGCCTAGCATTACTTTGAATCGATGGACAATTTGTACAGGGTTGTAAACTAAACTTGCTTAATTTGCTCGAAACGGTGGTCGTCGTTGTTGGACTTCAATTACTATTGTAGTCGTTATCGTTGAACCATATTACTTATGTGATACAGATGCTATATGTCTTTTAGGTTTATTATTATTTCCTTGCTTTAATTCTTGTGAATATGTATGCATGTGAACCCTCTAACTCTTTCCATTGCGTTATATACTAATATTCCTTGTGTCCATAGAGATGACGTACTACGTCGTGTTCGAGGGGCGGGTTCCAGGAGTGTACGAGAGTGGGAGGAGTGCAAGAAACAGGTGCACAAGTTCAGCGGCAACTGCTACAAAGGGTACCCGACTAGACACGAGGCGGTTGCCAAGTGGAGGGCGCACCAAGCGAACAAGAGCAAGATGAAGACCTTCCTTGTGCTCTCGCTCTTGCTCACCATCGTCGCGGCGGTACTCTATTTCATCCTAGTGTAGGCGGCGGCCGGTGTCACTTCGTTTGTATCTTGAGATGATGAGAACTTTCTTAATTTGCATCGATTATGAGTTGTATGGAGCTATATGTATAACTCGATCGGGCTATAAGTAATGTGATGATGATGTGATGATTATATATGTCCATATTATATCTTTCTATATTATATCAGTATATAACCTGTATACGGTGTATAAAACCAGTATAAAACCTGTATAATACACCAGGGAGCACAAAATCGAGTATACCTGTAGATTGTTCTGTGGCGCACCAAAACATAATTCTGTGGCGCACCCATTTCTGTGGCGCAGCTACAACTCATGCGCCACAGAACTACCTATTTCTGTGGCGCACAGGACCCAATACGCCACAGAAACCTTAATTCTGTGGCGCACAGCCAGATGCGCCACAGAAACCTTATATTTGTGGCGACGTTTCTGTGGCGCACCACCCGTGCGCCACAGAAGCCCATTTTCGTGCGCCACTGATGAGGCTTTTCCTACTAGTGCTAGTGAAAGTATAATCCCTAGGCCTTGTCCCTAAATACTGCTATCGCTGCCTGTTTACTGTTTTACTGTATCTGTACTGCCTGCCATATCACCACCATCCATCACACGCCAGTCCTGGGCAAAGCACTTTTCTGGTGCCGTTGCTACTGCTCATATATATTTATACCACCTGTATTTCACTATCTCTTCGCCGAACTAGTGCACCTATTAGGTGTGTTGGGGACACAAGAGACTTCTTGCTTTGTGGTTGCAGGGTTGCATGAGAGGGATATCTTTGACCTCTTCCTCCCTGAGATCGATAAAACTTGGATGATCCACTTAAGGGAAACTTGCTGCTGTTCTACAAACCTCTGCTCTTGGAGGCCCAACACTGTCTACAAGAATAGAAGCTCCCGTAGACATCAAGCACTTTTCTGGCGCCGTTGCCGGGGAGGAAAGGTAAAAGGCACTCATACTCCGGTTCCGTGTAACGATACTTTCTCGGCGCCATTGTGTTTGTGCTCGAAGCTATTTCCTTTAGATCCTGCAATTGCATCTTTTTGTTTCTTGTTTACACTAGTTAGGCATAATGGAAAACAACAAAAATATGAGAGATCTTTATGAACTTTATCTTGAATTAGGACATGATGTGTTTGAAGAGAGAATTAAAAAACCCATGGAACTTTATATGCATGCTAATGGGAATGTTATTAATATGAATGCTTTGAACACTATTGTTGCTAATGCTATGGAAAATTCTAAGCTTGGGGAAGTTGGTTTTGATGAGCATGATCTTTTTAGTCCCCCAAGCATTGAGGAGAAAATTTACTTTGATGATACTTTGCCTCCTATTTATGATGATTATAATGATAGTAGCCTTTTGGTGCCACCTACTATGGAGAGTAAACTTGATTATGATTACAATATGCCTCCTATATTTGATGATAGCTACTTTGTTGAATTTGCTCCCACTATTACTAATAAAATTGATTATGCTTATGTTGGGAGAAGTAATAATTTTATGCATGAGACTCATGATAAGAATGCTTTATGTGATAGTTATATTGTTGAGTTTGCTCATGATGCTACTAAAAGTTATTATGAGAGAGGAAAATATGGTTGTAGAAATTTTCATGTTACTAAAACACCTCTCTATGTGCTGAAATTTTTGAAGCTACACTTGTTCTATCTTCCTATGCTTGGTACCTTGCTCTTCATGAACTTGTTTATTTACAAGATTCGTTTTCATAGGAAGCATGTTAGGCTTAAATGTGTTTTGAATTTGCCTCTTGATTCCCTCTTTTGCTTTAAATACTATTTCTTGCGAGTGCATCATTAAAATTGCTGAGCCCATCTTAATGGCTATAAAGAAAGAACTTCTTGGGAGATAACCCATGTGTTTATTTTGCTACAGTACCTTTGTTTTATATTTGTGTCTTGGAAGTTGTTTACTACTGTAGCAACCTCTCCTTATCTTAGTTTTGTGTTTTGTTGTGCCAAGTAAAGTCGTTGATAGTAAGGTTCATACTAGATTTGGATTACTGCGCAGAAACAGATTTCTTTGCTGTCACGAATCTGGGCAAAATTCTCTGTAGGTAACTCAGAAAATTATGCCAATTTACGTGAGTGATCCCCAGATATGTACGCAACTTTCATTCAATTTGAGAATTTTCATTTGAGCAAGTCTGGTGCCTCAGTAAATTCGTCTTTACGGATTGTTCTGTTTTGCCAGATTCTGCCTTTTATTTCGCATTGCTTCTTTTGCTATGTGGGATGGATTTCTTTGTTCCATTGACTTCCAGTAGCTTTGAGCAATGTCCAGAAGTGTTAAGAATGATTGTGTCACCTCTGAACATGTGAGTTTTTGATTATGCACTAACCCTCTAATGAGTTTGTTTCGAGTTTGGTGTGGAGGAAGTTTTTAAGGGTCAAGAGAGGAGGATGATATACTATGATCAAGAAGAGTGAAAGCTCTAAGCTTGGGGATGCCCCGTTGGTTCATCCCTGCATATTTCAAGAAGACTCAAGCATCTAAGCTTGGGGATGCCCAAGGCATCCCCTTCTTTATCGACAAATTATCAGGTTCCTTCTCTTGAAACTATATTTTTATTCGGTCACATCTTATGTACTTTACTTTAAGCGTCTGTTTGCTTTCGTTTTTGTTTTTGTTTGAATAAATGCTTGTGTGGGAGAGAGACACGCTCCGCTGGTTCATATGAACACATGTGTTCTTAGCTTTTAATTTTCATGGCGAAGGTTGAAACTGCTTCGTTAATTGTTATATGGATGGAAACGGAAAATGCTACATGTAGTAATTGGTAAAATGTCTTGGATAATGTGATACTTGGCAATTGTTGTGCTCATGTTTAAGCTCTTGCATCATATACTTTGCACCTATTAATGAAGAAATACATAGAGCATGCTAAAATTTGGTTTGCATAATTGGTCTCTCTAAGGTCTAGATAATTTCTAGTATTGGGTTGAACAACAAGGAAGACGGTGTAGAGTCTTATAATGTTTACAATATGTCTTTTATGTGAGTTTTGCTGCACCGGTTCATCCTTGTGTTTGTTTCAAATAACCTTGCTAGCCTAAGCCTTGTACTGAGAGGGAATACTTCTCGTGCATCCAAAATCCTTGAGCCAACCACTATGCCATTTGTGTCCACCATACCTACCTACTACATGGTATTTCTCTGCCATTCCAAAGTAAATTGCTTGAGTGCTACCTTTAAATTTCCATTCTTCACCTTTACAATATATAGCTCATGGGACAAATAGCCTAAAAACTATTGTGGTATTGAATATGTACTTATGCACTTTATCTCTTATTAAGTTGCTTGTTGTGCGATAACCATGTTCCTGGGGACGCCATCAACTACTCTTTGTTGAATATCATGTGAGTTGCTATGCATGTTCGTCTTGTCTGAAGTAAGGGAGATTTACCACCAAAATGGTTAGAGCATTGCATAATGTTAGAGAAGAACATTGGGCCGCTAACTAAAGCCATGATCCATGGTGGAAGTTTCAGTTTTGGACAAATATCCTCAATCTCATATGAGAAAATTAATTGTTGCTACATGCTTATGCATTAAAGAGGAGTCCATTATCTGTTGTCTATGTTGTCCCGGTATGGATGTCTAAGTTGAGAATAATCAATAGCGAGAAATCCGATGCGAGCTTTCTCCTTAGACCTTTGTACAGGCGGCATAGAGGTACCCCTTTGTGACACTTGGTTAAAACATGTGCATTGCGATGATAATCCAGGTAATCCGAGCTAATTAGGACAAGGTGCGGGCACTATTAGTATACTATGCATGAGGCTTGCAACTTGTAGGATATAATTTACATAACACATATGCTTTATTACTACCGTTGACAAAATTGTTTCTTGTTTTCAAAACCAAAGCTCTAGCACAAATATAGCAATCGATGCTTTCCTCTTTGAAGGACCTTTCTTTTACTTTTATGTTGAGTCAGTTCACCTATCTCTCTCCACCTCAAGAAGCAAACACTTGTGTGAGCTGTGCATTGATTCTTACATACTTGCATATTGCACTTGTTATATTACTCTACATTGACAACTATCCATGAGATATACATGTTACAAGTTGAAAGCAACCGCTGAAACTTAATCTTCCTTTGTGTTTCTTCAATGCCTTTACTTTGAATTATTGCTTTATGAGTTAACTCTTATGCAAGACTTATTGATGCTTGTCTTGAAGTACTATTCATGAAAAGTCTTTGCTATATGATTAATTTGTTTACTCATTGCATTACCATTGTTTTGATCGCTGCATTCATTACATATGCTTACAATAGTATGATCAAGGTTATGATGGCATGTCACTCCAGAAATTATCTTTGTTATCGTTTACCTGCTCGGGACGAGCAGAAACTAAGCTTGGGGATGCTGATACGTCTCCGACGTATCGATAATTTCTTATATTCCAAGCCACATTATTGATGATATCTACATGTTTTATGCACACTTTATGTCATAATTATGCGTTTTCTGGAACTAACCTATTGACGAGATGCCGAAGGGCCAGTTGCTGTTTTCTGCTGTTTTTGGTTTCAGAAATCCTAGTAAGGAAATATTCTCGGAATCGGACAAAATCAACGCCCAGCATCCTATTTTTCCACGAAGCTTCCAGAACACCCGAGAGTCGCCAGAGGGGAGCCCTGGTGGGCCCAGGAGGTAGGCCGGCGCGGCCCAGGCCCTGGCCGCGCCGCCTTACCCCCTCACCGCCTCTTCGCCCCTCCGACTCCGCCTCTTCGCCTATATAAAGGTCCTCGACCTAAAACCTCGAGAGGAAAAGCCACGGTACGAGAAACCATCCAGAGCCGCCGCCATCGCGAAGCCAAGATCTGGGGGACAGGAGTCTCCGTTCCGGCACGCCGCCGGGACGGGGAAGTGCCCCCGGAAGGCTTCTCCATCGACACCACCGCCATCTTCATCAACGCTGCTGTCTCCCATGAGGAGGGAGTAGTTCTCCATCGAGGCTCGGGGCTGTACCGGTAGCTATGTGGTTAATCTCTCTCCCATGTACTTCAATACAATAATCTCATGAGCTGCCTTACATGATTGAGATTCATATGAGTTTTGTATCACAATTCATCTATGTGCTACTCTAGTGATGTTATTAAAGTTCTTGGCGTAGTTTATGATCGTGATCTCTTATGGATTGCGAAGTTAACTATTACTATGATGGTATTGATGTGATCTATTTGGTTATGTTGATCTATCTTGCACTCTAAGGTTATTTAAATATGAACATTGAATATTGTGGAGCTTGTTAACTCCGGCATTGAGGGTTCGTGTAATCCTACGCAATGGTGTTCATCATCCAACAAGAGAGTGTAGAGTATGCATTTATCTATTCTGTTATGTGATCAAAGTTGAGAGTGTCCACTAGTGAAAGTATAATCCCTAGGCCTTGTCCCTAAATACTGCTATCGCTGCCTGTTTACTGTTTTACTATATCTGTACTGCCTGCCATATCACCACCATCCATCACACGCCAGTCCTGGGCAAAGCACTTTTCTGGTGCCGTTGCTACTGCTCATATATATTTATACCACCTGTATTTCACTATCTCTTCGCCGAACTAGTGCACCTATTAGGTGTGTTGGGGACACAAGAGACTTCTTGCTTTGTGGTTGCAGGGTTGCATGAGAGGGATATCTTTGACCTCTTCCTCCCTGAGATCGATAAACCTTGGGTGATCCACTTAAGGGAAACTTGCTGCTGTTCTACAAACCTCTGCTCTTGGAGGCCCAACACTGTCTACAAGAATAGAAGCTCCCGTAGACATCACAACTCTATTTAAAACTCTAAACCCTAACCGGATAGTGATAATGATTGTCTTAAACAAATAATTTTAGGATCTTTAAGAAACCAATAAAATCATATTTATATTCTACTTATAAACTCTACAAAATAAATAAATTGCATATCCATTCCTTATTAGAGTTATACAAGTTCCTTTTTCCAATAATGTTTTCATTTCATATACTTATGTTGAGTTCGCCTTATATGATCTAGTAATGATAAACCTTAAATTTTAGTTCCATGTCATCAACTTTAAACCCCATTATTTAGAATAACCATGATGATCAACTAAAATAGCAATGCTTTGTAGCAACTCACTTTATATATTCATGCTCAACTAAAACCTAGAAGTATTAGAGGGTTATGAATCACCTAGTTTAGGAAAACATTATGGATTATTTAGTGAAGCATATGAGAAGGCATAGTGAACCCTAATGGTTAACTCATGACACCACCTTGATCACCATGCTTTGATATAATATCCTATGGTCAATCGTGGTGATAACCATATATGTAGTACTTTGCTTTGTGATCCCTGTTTAGCTAAACCATACCAATACTTGTTGAGTATGCCCACATCATACTTAGGAACCAACTTATTTCTACTTAGAGAATTAAATGAATCCACTAGCAAATCCTGGAAACCAAAAGACCTTGTTTGAACATACTTTTGTTCATTGAGAAACATGTTCTTCAAGAGTTATTCTTTTAAAGTTAATAACAAGTAAATATTAACCATGTCCTATAGGACTTAAAATGGACAACTGCTCTTTACCTACTAAAATTATATCAACCACTATTCCAATGTGTGCTAGTATGATTATTCTGATGCATTATATCACTTGTTTATGATACTAAGATAACCAAACCGTAATAAGAACCTTGTTTGAGAACCATTCTAAAAGTAGAACACAACCTAAAGAAATCTTTACAACTCACCCAATCCTAAATCATCGGGGTTAGGTTACGCTCGGGGCGATTGCATCTCATACTATGCATTAAAGCATCTTTGCAAGTTATTTAAACATTGTCCTTACCGGATGATGACGCGTAAAGCACACGCCCGTTGGGAACCCCAAGTGGAAGGTGTGATGCGTACCGCAGCAAGTTTCCCTCAGTAAGAAACCAAGGTTTATCGAACCAGTAGGAGATGAAGGCCACATGAAGGTTGTTGGCGGAGGAGTGTAGTGTGGCGCAACACCAGGGATTCCGGCGCCAACGTGGAACCTGCACCACACAATCAAAATACTTTGCCCCAACTTAACAGTGAGGTTGTCAATCTCACCGGCTTGCTGTAAACAAAGGATTAAATGTATGGTGTGGAAAATGATGTTTGTTTGCGAAGAACAGTAGAGAACAATGATTGCAGTAGATTGTATTCAGATGTAAAAGAATGGACCGGGGTCCACAGTTCACTAGTGGTGTCTCGCCAATAAGAAATAGCATGTTGGGTGAACAAATTACAGTTGGGCAATTGACAAATAGAGAGGGCATAACAATGCACATACATATCATGATGACTAATATGAGATTTACTTAGGGCATTATGACAAAGTACATAGACCACTATCCAGCATGCATCTATGCCTAAAAAGTCCACCTTCGGGTTAGCATCTGCACCCCTTCCAGTATTAAGTTGCAAACAACAGACAATTGCATTAAGTATGGTGCGTAATGTAATCAACACAAATATCCTTAGACAAAGCATTGATGTTTTATCCCTAGTGGCAACAGCACATCCACAACCTTAGAACTTTCTGTCACTGTCCCAGATTCAATGGAGGCATGAACCCACTATCGAGCATAAATACTCCCTCTTGGAGTCACAAGTATCAACTTGGCCAGAGCCTCTACTAGCAACGGAGAGCATGCAAGATCATAAACAACACATATATAATAGATTGATAATCAACTTGACATAGTATTCCATATTCATCGGATCCCAACAAACACAACATGTAGCATTACAAATAGATGATCTTGATCATGATAGGCAGCTCACAAGATCTAACATGATAGCACAATTAGGAGAATACAACCATCTAGCTACTGCTATGGACCCATAGTCCAAGAATGAACTACTCACACATCAGTCCGGAGGTGATCATGGTGATGTAGAGTCCTCCGGGTGATGATTCCCCTCTCCGGCAGGGTGCCGGAGGCGATCTCCTGAATCCCCCGAGATGGGATTGGCGGCGGTGGCGTCTCTGGAACTTTTTCCGTATCGTGGCTCTCGGTAATAGGGTTTTCGCGACGGAGAGTTTAAGTAGGCGGAAGGGCAGAGTCGGAGGGCTGACGAGGGGCCCACACCATAGGCCGACACGGGCCCCATGCTGGCCGCGCCGCCCTATGGTTTGGCTGCCTCGTGGCCCCACTTCGTATCCTCTTCGGTCTTCTGGAAGCTCCGTGGAAAAATAAGACCCTGGGCGTTTGTTTCGTCCAATTCCGAGAATATTTCCTTTGTAGGATTTCTGAAACCAAAAACAGCACAAAACAGGAACTGGCCCTTTGGCATCTTGTCAATAGGTTAGTGCCGGAAAATGCGTAATAATGATGTAAAGTGTGTATAAAACATGTGAGTATTGTCATATAACTAGCATGGAACATAAGAAATTATAGATACGTTTGAGACGTATCAAGCATCCCCAAGCTTAGTTCCTACTCGCCCTCGAGTAGGTAAACGATAACAAGGATAATTTCTGAAGTGACATGCTATCATAATCTTGATCAATACTATTGTAAAGCATATGAGATGAATGAAGTGATTCGAAGCAATGGTAAAGATAATGATTAAACAACTGAATCATATAGCAAAGACTTTTCATGAATAGTACTTTCAAGACAAGCATCAATAAGACTTGCATAGGAGTTAACTCATAAAGCAATAAATTCTTAGTAGAAAGTTTTGAAGCAACACAAAGGAAGATATAAGTTTCAGCAGTTGCTTTCAACTTCAACATGTATATCTCATGGATAATTGTCAACACAAAGTAATATGATGAATGCAAATAAGCAAGTATGTAGGAATCAATGCACACAGTTGACACAAGTGTTTTATTCTAAGATAGAAAGAAGTAGGTAAACTGTCTCAACATAAAGTAAAAGAATGGCCCTTCGCAGAGGGAAGCATGGATTACTATTTTTGTGCTAGAGCTTTTATTTTGAAAACATAGAAACAATTTGGTCAACGGTAGTAATAATTCATATGTGTTATGCATAAGACATCCTATAAGTTGCAAGCCTCATGCATAGAATACCAATAGTGCTCGCACCTTGTCCTAATTAGCTTGGATTTACATGGATTATCATTGCATAACATATGTTTCAACCAAGTGTCACAAAGGGGTACCTCTATGCCGCCTGTACAAAGGTCCAAGGAGATAGATCGCATTTGATTTCTCATTTTTGATAAATCTCAACTAAGGACATCCATACCGGGACAACATAGAAAACTGATAATGGACTCCTCTTAAATGCATAAGCATTCAACAACAGATAATATTCTCATACGAGATTGAGGATTAATGTCCAAACTGAAACTTCCACCATGATACATGGCTTTAGTTAGCGGCCCAATGTTCTTCTCTAACAATATGCATACTCAAACCATTTGATCATGATAAATCACCCTTACTTCAGACAAGACGAACATGCATAGCAACTCACATGATATTCAACAAAGGTGTAATAGTTGATGGTGTCAACAGAAACATGGTTACCGCTCAACAAGCAACTTATAAGAAATAAGATACATAAGCTACATATTCTTTACCACAATAGTTTTTAAGGCTATTTTCCCATGAGCTATATATTGCAAAGACAAGGAATGAAATTTTAAAGGTAGCACTCAAGTAATTTACTTTGGAATGGCAGAGAAATACCACATATTAGGTAGGTATGGTGGACACAAATGGCATAGGTTTTGGCTCAAGGATTTGGATGCACGAGAAGTAATCCCTCTCAATACAAGGCTTTGGCTAGCAAGGTTGTTTGAAGCAAACACAAGTATGAACCGGTACAGCAAAACTTACATAAGAACATATTGCAAGCATTATAAGACTCTACACTGTCTTCCTTGTTGTTCAAACACCTCACCAGAAAATATCTAGACTTTAGAGAGACCAATCATGCAAACCAAATTTCAACAAGCTCTATGGTAGTTCTTCATTAATAGGTGCAAAGTACATGATGCAAGAGCTTAAACATGATCTATTTGAGCACAACAATTGCCAAGTATCAAATTATTCAAGACAATATACCAATTACCACATGAAACATTTTATGTTTCCAACCAAATAACAATGAACGAAGCAGTTTCAACCTTCGCCATGAACATTAAAAGTAAAGCTAAGCACACCAGTGTTCATATGAAACAGCGGAGCGTGTCTCTCTCCCAAACAAAGAATGCTAGGATCCGATTTTATTCAAACAAAAAAAAACAAAAACATACAGACGCTCAAGTAAAGCACATAAGATGTGACGGAATAAAAATATAGTTTCACTAGAGGTGACCTGATAAGTTATCGATGAAGAAGGGGATGCCTTGGGCATCCCCAAGCTTATATGCTTGAGTCTTCTTGAAATATGCAGGGACGAACCACGGGGGCATCCCCAAGCTTAGACTTTTCACTCTTCTTGATCATATTGTATCATCCTCCTCTCTTGATCCTTGAAAACTTCCTCCACACCAAACTCAAAACAAACTCATTAGAAGGTTAGTGCATAATCAAAAATTCACATATTCAGAGGTGACATAATCATTATTAACACTTCTGGACATTGCACAAAGCTACTGAAAGTTAATGGAACAAAGAAATCCATACAACATAGCAAAAGAGGCAATGCGAAATAAAAGGCAGAATCTGTCAAAATAGAACAGTCTGTAAAGACGAATTTTTTAGAGGCACTTAACTTGCTCAGATGGAAAAGCTCAAATTGAATGAAAGTTGCGTTATCTGAGGATCACTCACGTAAATTGGCAGATTTTTCGGAGTTACCTACAGAGGGGGCTACTCAAATTCGTGACAGCAAGAGATCTGTTTCTGCGCAGTAATCCAAATCTAGTATTGATACGTCTCCGACGTATCGATAATTTCTTATGTTCCATGCCACATTATTGATGATATCTACATGTTTTATGCATACTTTATGTCATATTTATGCATTTTCTGGAACTAACCTATTAACAAGATGCCGAAGAGCCGATTCTTTGTTTTCTGCTGTTTTTGGTTTCAGAAATCCTAGTAAGGAAATATTCTCGGAATTGGACGAAATCAACGCCCAGGGGCCTATTTTCACACGAAGCTTCCAGAAGACCGGGGAGTCAACGAAGTGGGGCCATGAGGCGGCCATACCACAGGGTGGCGCGGCCCAGGTCTTGGTCGCGCGGCCCTGTCTCCTGGGCCCCTCGTGACGCCCCCTGACCTGCCCTTCCGCCTACAAATAGCCTTCGTCGTGAAACCCCCAGTACCGAGAGCCACGATACGGAAAACCTTCCAGAGACGCCGCCGCCGCCAATCCCATCTCGGGGGATTCAGGAGATCGCCTCCGGCACCCTGCCGGAGAGGGGAATCATCTCCCGGAGGACTCTACGCCGCCATGGTCGCCTCCGGAGTGATGAGTGAGTAGTCTACCCCTGGACTATGGGTCCATAGCAGTAGCTAGATGGTTGTCTTCTCCTCATTGTGCTTAATTGTCGGGTCTTGTGAGCTGCCGAACATGATCAAGATCATCTATCTGTAATGCTATATGTTGTGTTTGTTGGGATCCGATGAATAGAGAATACTATGTTATGTTGATTATCAATTTATGTCTATGTGTTGTTTATGATCTTGCATGCTCTCCGTTATTAGTAGAGGCTCTGGCCAAGTTTTTGCTAGTAACTCCAAGAGGGAGTATTTATGCTCGATAGTGGGTTCATGTCTCCGTGAATCTGGGGGAGTGACAGAAACCTCTAAGGTTATGGATGTGCTGTTGCCACTAGGGATAAAACATTGATGTTATGTCCGAGGATGTAGTTATTGATTACATTACGCGCAATACTTAATGCAATTGTCTGTTGTTAGCAACTTAATACTGGAAGGGGTTCGGATGATAACCTGAAGGTGGACTTTTTAGGCATAGATGCATGCTGGATAGTGGTCTATGTACTTTGTCGTAATGCCCAATTAAATCTCACTATACTCATCATAATATGTATGTGCATGGTCATGCCCTCTCTATTTGTCAATTGCCCAACTGTAATTTGTTCACCCAACATGCTATTTATCTTATGAGAGAGACACCTCTAGTGAACTGTGGACCCCGGTCCAATTCTTTATACTGAAATACAATCTACTGCAATACTTGTTCTACTGTTTTCTGCAAACAATCATCTTCCACACAATACATCTAATCCTTTGTTACAGCAAGCCGGTGAGATTGACAACCTCGCTGTTTCGTTGGGGCAAAGTACTTTGGTTGTGTTGTGCAGGTTCCACGTTGGCGCCGGAATCCCTGGTGTTGCGCCGTGATACGTCTCCGACGTATCGATAATTTCTTATGTTCCATGCCACATTATTGATGTTATCTACATGTTTTATGCACACTTTATGTCATATTCGTGCATTTTCTGGAACTAACCTATTAACAAGATGCCGAAGTGCCGATTCTGTTTTTCTGCTGTTTTTGGTTTCAGAAATCCTAGTAACGAAATATTCTCGGAATTGGACGAAATCAACGCCCAGGGGCCTATTTTTCCACGAAGCTTCCAGAAGTCCGAAGATGAGACGAAGAGGGGCCACGGGGTGGCCAAACCCTAGGGCGGCGCGGCCCCACCCCTGGCCGCGCCGGCCTATGGTGTGGGCCCCCCGTGCCGCCTCTTGACTTGCCCTTCCGCCTACTTAAAGCCTCCGTGACGAAACCCCCAGTACCGAGAGCCACGATACGGAAAACCTTACTGAGACGCCGCCGCCGCCGATCCCATCTCGGGGGATCCAGGAGATCGCCTCCGGCACCTCGCCGGAGAGGGGATTCATCTCCCGGAGGACTCTACACCGCCATGGTCGCCTCCGGAGTGATATGTGAGTAGTCTACCCCTGGACTATGGGTCCATAGCTGTAGCTAGATGGTTGTCTTCTCCCCATTGTGCTATCATTGTCGGATCTTGTGAGCTGCCTAACATGATCAAGATCATCTATCTGTAATTCTATATGTTGCGTTTGTTGGGATCCGATGAATAGAGAATACTTGTTATGTTGATTATCAAAGTTATATCTATGTGTTGTTTATGATCTTGCATGCTCTCCGTTATTAGTAGATGCTTTGGCCAAGTTGATGCTAGTAACTCCAAGAGGGAGTATTTATGCTCGATAGTGGGTTCATGCCTCCGTGAATCTGGAGGAGTGACAAGAACCACTAAGGTTATGGATGTGCTGTTGCCACTAGGGATAAAACATTGGTGCTATGTTCAAGGATGTAGTCACTAGTTACATTACGCGCAATACTTAATGCAATTGTCTGTTGTTAGCAACTTAATACTAGAGGGGGTTCGGATGATAACCTGAAGGTGGACTTTTTAGGCATAGATGCAGTTGGATGGCGGTCTATGTACTTTGTCGTAATGCCCAATTAAATCTCACTATACTCATCATGATATGTATGTGCATGGTCATGCTCTCTTTATTTGTCAATTGCCCAACTGTAATTTGTTCACCCAACATGCTGTTTGTCTTATGGGAGAGACACCTCTAGTGAACTGTGGACCCCGGTCCAATTCTCTTTACTGAAATACAATCTCTTGCAATACTTGTTCTACCTGTTTTTACGCAAACAATCATCTTCCACACAATACGGTTAATCCTTTGTTACAGCAAGCCGGTGAGATTGACAACCTCACTGTTTCGTTGGGGCAAAGTACTTTGGTTGTGTTGTGCAGGTTCCACGTTGGCGTCGGAATCCCTGGTGTTGCGCCGCACTACATCCCGCCGCCATCAACCTTCAACGTGCTTCTTGGCTCCTCCTGGTTCGATAAACCTTGGTTTCTTTCTGAGGGAAAACTTGCTGCTGTCCGCATCATACCTTCCTCTTGGGGTTCCCAACGAACGTGTGAATTACACGCCATCAAGCATATTTTCTGGCGCCGTTGCCGGGGAGATCAAGACACGCTGCAAGGGGAGTCTCCACTTCTCAATCTCTTTACTTTGTTTTTGTCTTGCTTAGTTTTATTTACTACTTTGTTTGCTGCACTAAATCAAAATACAAAAAAATTAGTTACTTGTTTTACTTTACTTAATATCATGCATGTTTTTATTTCACTAGTTTGGCATAATGGACAAGAATGAGCTTCTATTTCTATTTCCTGATTTAAAATATGGATTGTTTGATGCGAAAATTAAAAAACCTATGGAATCTTATTTGCATGCTGGTAGTAATATTAGTATGAACGCTTTGAACACCATTGTTGATAATAATATAGAAAGTTCTAAGCTTGGGGAAGCTGGTTTTCATGATCTTTTTATTCCCCCAAGCATTGAGGAGAAAATTTACTTTGATGATACTTTGCCTCCTACTTATGATAATGATATTGGTCTTTTAGTACCGCCTGTTATGGAGGATAAATTTGATTATGATTACAATATGCCTCCTATATTTGATAATGAGAATAAAAATGATAGCTACTTTGTTGAATTTGCTCCCACTACCACTAATAAAATTGATTATGCTTATGTGGAGAGTAATGATACTTTTATGCATGTGAATAAGAATGCTTTATGTGATACTTATATTGTTGAGTTTGTTCATGATGCCTCTGAAAATTATTATGAGAGAGGAAAATATGGTTGTAGAAATTTTCATGTTACTAAAATGCCTCTCTATGTGCTGAAATTTTTGAAGCTACACTTGTTTTATCTTCCTGATCTTGTCATTTTGCTCTTCATGAATTTATTTGTGTACAAGATTCCTTTTCATAGGAAGCATGTTAGACTTAAACGTGTTTTGAATTTGCATCTTGATGCTCTCTTTTGCTTCAAATAATATTTCTTGCGAGTGCATCATTAAAACTGCTGAGCCCATCTTAATGGCTATAAAGAAAGAACTTCTTGGGAGATAACCCATGTGTTATTTTGCTACAGTACTTTGTTTTTATTTTGTGTCTTGGAAGTTGTTTACTACTGTAGCAACCTCTCCTTATCTTAGTTTTGTGTTTTATTGTGCCAAGTTAAGCCGTTGATAGAAAAGTAAGTACTAGATTTGGATTACTGCGCAGTTCCAGATTTCTTTGCTGTCACGAATCTGGGCAAAATCCCCCTGTAGGTAACTCAGAAAATTATGCCAATTTACGTGAGTGATCCTCAGATATGTACGCAACTTTCATTCAATTTGGGCATTTTCATTTGAGCAAGTCTGGTGCCATTTTAAAATTCGTCAATACGAACTGTTCTGTTTTGACAGATTCTGCCTTTTATTTCGCATTGCCTCTTTTGCTATGTTGGATGAATTTCTTTGATCCACTAATGTCCAGTAGCATTATGCAATGTCCAGAAGTGTTAAGAATGATTGTGTCACCTCTGAATATGTCAATTTATATTGTGCACTAACCCTCTAATGAGTTGTTTCGAGTTTGGTGTGGAGGAAGTTTTCAAGGATCAAGAGAGGAGTATGATGCAACATGATCAAGGAGAGTGAAAGCTCTAAGCTTGGGGATGCCCCGGTGGTTCACCCCTGCATATATCAAGAAGACTCAAGCGTCTAAGCTTGGGGATGCCCAAGGCATCCCCTTCTTCATCGACAACATTATCAGGTTCCTCCCCTGAAACTATATTTTTATTCCATCACATCTTATGTGCTTTTTCTTGGAGCGTCGGTTTGTTTTTGTTTTTTGTTTTGTTTGAATAAAATGGATCCTAGCATTCACTTTATGGGAGAGAGACACGCTCCGCTGTAGCATATGGACAAGTATGTCCTTGGTTTCTACTCATAGTATTCATGGCGAAGTTTCTCCTTCGTTAAATTGTTATATGGTTGGAATTGGAAAATGATACATGTAGTAATTGCTATAAATGTCTTGGGTAATGTGATACTTGGCAATTGTTGTGCTCATGTTTAAGCTCTTGCATCATATGCTTTGCACCCATTAATGAAGAAATACATAGAGCATGCTATAATTTGGTTTGCATATTTGGTTTCTCTAAGGTCTAGATAATTTCTAGTATTGAGTTTGAACAACAAGGAAGACGGTGTAGAGTCTTATAATGTTTACAATATGTCTTTTATGTGAGTTTTGCTGCACCGCTTCATCCTTGTGTTTGTTTCAAATAAGCCTTGCTAGCCTAAACCTTGTATCGAGAGGGAATACTTCTCATGCATCCAAAATACTTGAGCCAACCACTATGCCATTTGTGTCCACCATACCTACCTACTACATGGTATTTTCCGCCATTCCAAAGTATATTGCTTGAGTGCTACCTTTAAAATTCCATCATTCACCTTTACAATATATAGCTCATGGGACAAATAGCTTAAAAACTATTGTGGTATTGAATATGTAATCATGCACTTTATCTCTTATTAAGTTGCTTGTTGTGCGATAACCATGTTCACTGGGGACGCCATCAACTATTCATTGTTGAATTTCATGTGAGTTGCTATGCATGTCCGTCTTGTTTGAAGTAAGAGCGATCTACCACCTTATGGTTAAGCATGCATATTGTTAGAGAAGAACATTGGGCCGCTAACTAAGCCATGATCCATGGTGGAAGTTTCAGTTTTGGACAAATATCCTCAATCTCAAATGAGAAAATTATTAATTGTTGTTACATGCTTATGCATAAAAGAGGAGTCCATTATCTGTTGTCTATGTTGTCCCGGTATGGATGTCTAAGTTGAAGAATAATCAATAGCGAGAAATCCAATGCGAGCTTTCTCCTTAGACCTTTGTACAGACGGCATAGAGGTACCCCTTTGTGACACTTGGTAAAAACATGTGCATTGTGATGATCCGGTAGTCCAAGCTAATTAGGACAAGGTGCGGGCACTATTAGTACACTATGCATGAGGCTTGCAACTTGTAAGATATAATTTGCATAACACATATGCTTTATTACTACCGTTGACAAAATTGTTTCTTGTTTTCAAAACCAAAGCTCTAGCACAAATATAGAAATCGATGCTTTCCTCTTTGAAGGACCATTCTTTTACTTTTATTGTTGAGTCAGTTCACCTATCTCTCTCCACCTCAAGAAGCAAACACTTGTGTGAACTGTGCATTGATTCCTACATACTTGCTTATTGCACTTATTATATTACTCTATGTTGACAATATCCATGAGATATACATGTTACAAGTTGAAAGCAACCGCTGAAACTTAATCTTCTTTTGTGTTGCTTCAATGCTTTTACTTTGAATTATTGCTTTATGAGTTAACTCTTATGCAAGACTTAATTGATGCTTGTCTTGAAGTGCTATTCATGAAAAGTCTTTGCTTTATGATTCACTTGTTTACTCATGTCATATACATTGTTTTGATCGCTGCATTCACTACATATGCTTTACAAATATTATGATCAAGATTATGATGGCATGTCACTCCAGAAATTATCTGTGTTATCGTTTTACCTGCTCGGGACGAGCAGAACTAAGCTTGGGGATGCTGATACGTCTCCGACGTATCGATAATTTCTTATGTTCCATGCCACATTATTGATGTTATCTACATGTTTTATGCACACTTTATGTCATATTCGTGCATTTTCTGGAACTAACCTATTAACAAGATGCCGAAGTGCCAGTTGCTGTTTTCTGCTGTTTTTGGTTTCAGAAATCCTAGTAACGAAATATTCTCGGAATTGGACGAAATCAACGCCCAGGGGCCTATTTTTCCACGAAGCTTCCAGAAGTCCGAAGACGAGACGAAGAGGGGCAACGGGGTGGCCAAACCCTAGGGCGGCGCGGCCCCACCCCTGGCCGCGCCGGCCTATGGTGTGGGCCCCCCGTGCCGCCTCTTGACTTGCCCTTCCGCCTACTTAAAGCCTCCGTGACGAAACCCCCAGTACCGAGAGCCACGATACGGAAAACCTTCCGGAGACGCCGCCGCCGCCGATCCCATCTCGGGGGATCCAGGAGATCGCCTCCGGCACCCTGCCGGAGAGGGGATTCATCTCCCGGAGGACTCTACACCGCCATGGTCGCCTCCGGAGTGATGTGTGAGTAGTCTACCCCTGGACTATGGGTCCATAGCTGTAGCTAGATGGTTGTCTTCTCCCCATTGTGCTATCATTGTCGGATCTTGTGAGCTGCCTAACATGATCAAGATCATCTATCTATAATTCTATATGTTGCGTTTGTTGGGATCCGATGAATAGAGAATACTTGTTATGTTGATTATCAAAGTTATATCTATGTGTTGTTTATGATCTTGCATGCTCTCCGTTATTAGTAGATGCTTTGGCCAAGTTGATGCTAGTAACTCCAAGAGGGAGTATTTATGCTCGATAGTGGGTTCATGCCTCCGTGAATCTGGAGGAGTGACAAGAACCACTAAGGTTATGGATGTGCTGTTGCCACTAGGGATAAAACATTGGTGCTATGTTCAAGGATGTAGTCACTAGTTACATTACGCGCAATACTTAATGCAATTGTCTGTTGTTAGCAACTTAATACTGGAGGGGGTTCGGATGATAACCTGAAGGTGGACTTTTTAGGCATAGATGCAGTTGGATGGCGGTCTATGTACTTTGTCGTAATGCCCAATTAAATCTCACTATACTCATCATGATATGTATGTGCATGGTCATGCTCTCTTTATTTGTCAATTGCCCAACTGTAATTTGTTCACCCAACATGCTGTTTGTCTTATGGGAGAGACACCTCTAGTGAACTGTGGACCCCGGTCCAATTCTCTTTACTGAAATACAATCTACTGCAATACTTGTTCTACTGTTTTCTGCAAACAATCATCTTCCACACAATACGGTTAATCCTTTGTTACAGCAAGCCGGTGAGATTGACAACCTCACTGTTTCGTTGGGGCAAAGTACTTTGGTTGTGTTGTGCAGGTTCCACGTTGGCGCCGGAATCCCTGGTGTTGCGCCGCACTACATCCCGCCGCCATCAACCTTCAACGTGCTTCTTGGCTCCTCCTGGTTCGATAAACCTTGGTTTCTTTCTGAGGGAAAACTTGCTGCTGTGCGCATCATACCTTCCTCTTGGGGTTCCCAACGAACGTGTGAATTACACGCCATCACGCCGCACTACATCTCGCCGCCATCAACCTTCAACGTGCTTCTTGGCTCCTACTGGTTCGATAAACCTTGGTTTCTTACTGAGGGAAAGCTTGCCGCTGTACGCATCACACCTTCCTCTTGGGGTTCCCAACGGACGCGTGATGTACGCGTATCAAGCTCTTTTTCTGGCGCCGTTGCCGGGGAGATCAAAACACGCTGCAAGGGGAGTCTCCACATCGCAATCTCTTTACTTTGTTTTTGTCTTGCTTTACTTTATTTACTACTTTGTTTGCTGCACTAAATCAAAATACAAAAAAATTAGTTGCTAGATTTACTTTATTTGCTATCTTGTTTGCTATATCAAAAACACAAAAAAAATTAGTTACTTGCATTCACTTTACTTATTTCATTATGTTTCCTTTTAATTTTACCGTAAAAGACATGCCGGTAGGACGTGGGTCTATAATTGGGAGAAATAATATAGAAGAATTTTTCAATCATGTTAGTACCGTTGAAGATTTTGAAGATAAACACTTGGTAGAACTTGCTCCTACTTATGAAATTGCTGCTGCTGCTTTAGTGCGCATGTTGGAAACTAAATTTGTTAATCTCAATCCTATAATCCAACACATGTTTCTTACACTCGGTGATATGGAAGAAGGGGAAAAGAAAGATTTTGTTTTAGAAACCCTTCTTAGAGAATTTGGTGGTATAGCAAGAGAGGCTAGAAAGGTCTTTATTAAATATAAGATGCTTGGTTCTTATACCAATTTTGTTAGTCTCCTTGAAAAGATGGACATGGAGAGAGTAAGGTACACTAATAATATTAATGATGGTGGGGAGATCAAAGCACCAATACCATGTAAGCTCCTAGCGATGAATGACGCACTAGAAAATAACTATGCTTGGCTTGTTCCTGAAAATTTGTTTGATGAGAGTAGCAAGCCCAAGACTAATGAAAAGGGAGCCGCTGAAACTTATGTATCCAATATACTATGCATGGTTGAGAAAACTCCACACCCCGCTGTAGATGCACCATCTCTTGATAATACTTGATACACACTTTCTGCGCCTAGCTGAAAGGCGTTAAAGAAAAGCGCTTATGGGAGACAACCCATGTTTTTACTACGGTACTTTGTTTTTATTTTGTGTCTTGAAAGTTGTTTACTACTGTAGCAACCTCTCCATATCTTAGTTTTGTGCATTGTTGTGCCAAGTAAAGTCGTTGATAGTAAGGTTCATACTAGATTTGGATTACTGCACAGAAACAGATTTCTTTGCTGTCACGAATCTGGGCAAAATTCTCTGTAGGTAACTCAGAAAATTATGCCAATTTACGTGAGTGATCCTCAGATATGTATGCAACTTTAATTCAATTTGAGAATTTTCATTTGAGCATGTCTGGTGCCTCAATAAAATTCGTCTTTACGAACTGTTCTGTTTTGACAGATTCTGCCTTTTATTTCGCATTGCCTATTTGCTATGCTTGATGGATTTTTCTATTCCATTGACTTTCAGTAGCTTTGTGCAATGTCCAGAAGTGTTAAGAATGATTATGTCACCTCTGAACATGTATATTTTGATTGTGCACTAACTCTCTAATGAGTTGTTTTGAGTTTTGTGTGGAGGAAGTTTTCAAGGATCAAGAGAGGGAGATGACACAACATGATCAAGGAGAGTGAAAGCTCTAAGCTTGGGGATGCCCCGGTGGTTCACCCCAGCATATATCAAGAAGACTCAAGCGTCTAAGCTTGGGGATGCCCAAGACATCCCCTTCTTCATCGACAACATTATCAGGTTCCTCCCCTGAAACTATATTTTTATTCCATCACATCTTATGTGCTTTGCTTGGAGCGTCGGTTTGTTTTTGTTTTTGTTTTGTTTGAATAAAATGGATCCTAGCATTCTTTGTGTGGGAGAGAGACACGCTCCGCTGTTGCATATGGACAAGTATGTCCTTAGGCTTTACTCAGAGTATTCATGGCGAAGTTTCTTCTTCGTTAAATTGTTATATGGTTGGAATTGGAAAATGATACATGTAGTAATTTGCTAAAATGTCTTGGATAATGTGATACTTGGCAATTGTTGTGTTCATGATTAAGCTCTTGCATCATATGCTTTGCACTTATTAATAAAGAAATACATAGAGCATGCTAAAATTTGGTTTGCATATTTGGTCTCTCTAAAGTCTAGATAATTTCTAGTATTGAGTTTGAACAACAAGGAAGACGGTGTAGAGTCTTATAATGTTTACAATATGTCTTTTATGTGAGTTTTGCTGCACCGGTTCATCCTTGTGTTTGTTTCAAATAGCCTTGCTAGCCTAAACCTTGTATCTAGAGGGAATACTTCTCATGCATCCAAAATCCTTGAGCCAACCACTATGCCATTTGTGTCCACCATACCTACCTACTACATGATATTTCTCCGCCATTCCAAAGTAAATTGCTTGAGTGCTACCTTTAAAATTTCTATCCTCTACCTTTACAATATATAGCTCATGGGACAAATAGTTTAAAAACTATTGTGGTATTGAATATGTACTTATGCACTTTATCTCTTATTAAGTTGCTTGTTGTGCGATAACCATGTTCCTGGGGACGCCATCAACTACTCTTTGTTGAATATCATGTGAGTTGCTATGCATGTTCGTCTTGTCTAAAGTAAGGGAGATTTACCACCTTTAATGGTTAGAGCATGCATATTGTTAGAGAAGAACATTGGTCCGCTAACTAAAGCCATGATCCATGGTGGAAGTTTCAGTTTTGGACAATATCCTCAATCTCATATGAGAAAATTAATTGTTGCTACATGCTTATGCATAAAAGAGGAGTCCATTATCTGTTGTCTATGTTGTCCCGGTATGGATGTCTAAGTTGAGAATAATCAATAGCGAGAAATCCAATGTGAGCTTTCTCCTTAGACCTTTGTACAGGCGGCATAGAGGTACCCCTTTGTGACACTTGGTTAAAACATGTGCATTGCGATAATCCCGGTAATCCAAGCTAATTAGGACAAGGTGCGGGCACTATTAGTATACTATGCATGAGGCTTGCAACTTGTAAGATATAATTTGCATAACACATATGCTTTATTACTACCGTTGACAAAATTGTTTCTTGTTTTCAAAACCAAAGCTCTAGCACAAATATAGAAATCGATGCTTTCCTCTTTGAAGGACCATTCTTTTACTTTTATTGTTGAGTCAGTTCACCTATCTCTCTCCACCTCAAGAAGCAAACACTTGTGTGAACTGTGCATTGATTCCTACATACTTGCATATTGCACTTATTATATTACTTTACATTGACAATATCCATGAGATATACATGTTATAAGTTGAAAGCAACCGCTGAAACTTCATCTTCCTATGTGTTGCTTCAATGCCTTTACTTTGAATTATTGCTTTATGAGTTAACTCTTATGCAAGACTTATTGATGCTTGTCTTGAAGTACTATTCATGAAAAGTCTTTGCTATATGATTCAGTTGTTTACTCATGTCATTTACATTGTTTTGATCGCTGCATTCATTACATATGCTTACAATAGTATGATCAAGATTATGATGGCATGTCACTCCATAAATTATCTTTGTTTATCGTTTACCTGCCGGACGACGAGAACTAAGCTTGGGGATGCTGATACGTCTCCGACGTATCGATAATTTCTTATGTTCCATGCCACATTATTGATGATATCTACATGTTTTATGCATACTTTATGTCATATTTATGCATTTTCTGGAACTAACCTATTAACAAGATGCCGAAGAGCCAGTTGCTGTTTTCTGCTGTTTTTGGTTTCAGAAATCCTAGTAAGGAAATATTCTCGGAATTGGACGAAATCAACGCCCAGGGGCCTATTTTCACACGAAGCTTCCAGAAGACCGGAGAGTCAACGAAGTGGGGCCACGAGGCGGCCAGACCACAGGGCGGCGCGGCCCAGGTCTTGGCCGCGCGGCCCTGTCTCCTGGGCCCCTCGTGACGCCCCCTGACCTGCCCTTCCACCTACAAATAGCCTTCGTCGCGAAACCCCCAGTACCGAGAGCCACGATACGGAAAACCTTCCAGAGATGCCGCCGCCGCCCATCCCATCTCGGGGGATTCAGGAGATCGCCTCCGGCACCCTGCCGGAGAGGGGAATCATCTCCCGGAGGACTCTACGCCGCCATGGTCGCCTCCGGAGTGATGAGTGAGTAGTCTACCCCTGGACTATGGGTCCATAGCAGTAGCTAGATGGTTGTCTTCTCCTCATTGTGCTTAATTGTCGGGTCTTGTGAGCTGCCGAACATGATCAAGATCATCTATCTGTAATGCTATATGTTGTGTT
The DNA here is from genome assembly GCF_019359855.2 of Lolium perenne. Classification (NCBI taxonomy): domain Eukaryota; kingdom Viridiplantae; phylum Streptophyta; class Magnoliopsida; order Poales; family Poaceae; genus Lolium; species Lolium perenne. Next base: position 296,612,863 of record NC_067250.2, on the reverse strand, counting down.
TGTTGGGATCCGATGAATAGAGAATACTATGTTATGTTGATTATCAATTTATGTCTATGTGTTGTTTATGATCTTGCATGCTCTCCGTTATTAGTAGAGGCTCTGGCCAAGTTTTTGCTAGTAACTCCAAGAGGGAGTATTTATGCTCGATAGTGGGTTCATGTCTCCGTGAATGCGGGAGTCACAGAAACCTCTAAGGTTATGGATGTGCTGTTGCCACTAGGGATAAAACATTGATGCTATGTCCGAGGATGTAGTTATTGATTACATTACGCGCAATACTTAATGCAATTGTCTGTTGTTAGCAACTTAATACTGGAAGGGGTTCGGATGATAACCTGAAGGTGGACTTTTTAGGCATAGATGCATGCTGGATAGCGGTCTATGTACTTTGTCGTAATGCCGAATTAAATCTCACTATACTCATCATAATATGTATGTGCATGGTCATGCCCTCTCTATTTGTCAATTGCCCAACTGTAATTTGTTCACCCAACATGCTATTTATCTTATGGGAGAGACACCTCTAGTGAACTGTGGACCCCGGTCCAATTCTTTATATTGAAATACAATCTACTGCAATACTTGTTCTACTGTTTTCTGCAAACAATCATCTTCCACACTATACATCTAATCCTTTGTTACAGCAAGCCGGTGAGATTGACAACCTCGCTGTTTCGTTGGGGCAAAGTACTTTGGTTGTGTTGTGCAGGTTCCACGTTGGCGCCGGAATCCCTGGTGTTGCGCCGCACTACATCTCGCCGCCATCAACCTTCAACGTGCTTCTTGGCTCCTACTGGTTCGATAAACCTTGGTTTCTTACTGAGGGAAAACTTGCCGCTGTACGCATCACACCTTCCTCTTGGGGTTCCCAACGGACACGTGTTGTACGCGTATCAAGTATCAACCTTACTATCAAAGACTTTACTTTGCACAACAATGCAATAAAATAAAGATAAGGAGAGGTTGCTACAGTAGTAACAACTTGCAAGACTCAAATATAAAACAAAATTGCAGAAATAAAATAATGGGTTGTCTCCCATAAGCGCTTTTCTTTAACGCCTTTCAGCTAAGCGCAGAAAGTGTGAATCAAGTATTATCAAGAGATGAAGCATCAACATCATAATTTGTTCTAATGATAGAATCAAAAGGTAAATTCATTCTCTTTCTAGGGTAGTGTTCCATACCTTTCTTGAGAGGAAATTGATACTTAATATTCCCTTCCTTCATATCAATAATAGCACCAACAGTTCGAAGAAAAGGTCTTCCCAAAATAATGGGACAAGATGCATTGCATTCAATATCCAAGATAACAAAATCAATGGGGACAAGGTTATTGTTAACCGTAATGCGAACATTATCAATCCTCTCCAAACCTTTCTTCGTAGAATTATCAGCAAGATTAACATCTAAATAGCAATTTTTCAATGGTGGCAAGTCAAGCATATCATAGATTTTCTTAGGCATAACAGAAATACTTGCACCAAGATCACATAAAGAATTACAATCAAAATCATTGACCTTCATCTTAATGATGGGCTCCCAACCATCTTCCAACTTCCTAGGAATAGAAGTTTCAAGTTTTAATTTCTCTTCTCTAGCTTTTATGAGAGCATTTGTAATATGTTTTGTAAAGGCCAAATTTATAGCACTAACATTGGGACTTCTAGCAAGTTTTTGTAAGAACTTAATAAATTCAGAGATATGACAATCATCAAAATCTAAACCATTATGATCTAAAGCAATGGGATCATTGTCCCCAATATTTTGAAATTTTTTAGCAGTTTTATCACAAACAGTTTCAGCAGTTTTAGCAGTTTCAGGCAGTTTTGCACGCTTTGCATTAGGAGTAAAAACATTGCTAACACCAATTATTTTACCATTGATAGTAGGAGGTTTAGCAACATGTGAAGCATCAACATTACTAGTGGTGGTAATAGTCCAAACTTTAGCTACATTATTCTCTTTAGCAAATTTTCTTCTCTTTCCCACCTAGCATGCAATTCAGCCATTAATCTAATATTTTCATTAATTCGAACTTGGATAGCGTTTGCTGTAGCAAATGATTTAATATATTTAGTTTCATTAGGCATAGCTTTCAATTTTAAAAGATCAACATCAGCAGCAAGACTATCAACCTTAGAAGCAAGAGCATCAATTTTACCAAGCTTTTCTTCAACAGATTTGTTAAAAGCAGTTTGTGTACTAATAAATTCTTTAAGCATGGTTTGAAGACCAGGGGGTACACTTCTATTATTGTTGTAAAAATTACCATAAGAATTACCATAACCATTACCATTATTAGAAGGATATGACCTATAATTGTTGTTACCAAAATTATTCCTATAAGCATTGTTGTTGAAATTATTATTTTTAATGAAGTTCACATCAACATGCTCTTCTTGAGCAACCAATGAAGCTAAAGGAACATTATTAGGATCAACATTAGATCTACCATTCACAAGCATAGACATAATACCATCAATCTTATCACTCAAGGAGGAGGTTTCTTCAACAGAATTTACCTTCTTACCTTGTGGAGCCCTTTCAGTGTGCCATTCAGAGTAGTTGATCATTATATTATCAGAAGCTTTGTTGTGGCGCCTAAGGTGATGGACATAAAAGTACCTCCAGCAGCTGAATCCAATAGGTTCCGCGAAGAAAAATTCAATCCTGCAAAAAAGGTTTGGATGATCATCCAAGTAGTTAGTCCATGGGTAGGGCAATTCTTGACCAAAAATTTCATTATTTCCCATGCTTGGGCAACATGCTCATTATCCAATTGCTTAAAATTCATTATGCTACTTCTCAAAGATATAATTTTAGCAGGAGGATAATATTTACCAATGAAAGCATCCTTACATTTAGTCCATGAATCAATACTATTTTTAGGCAAAGATAGCAACCAATCTTTAGCTCTTCCTCTTAAGGAGAAAGGAAACAATTTCAATTTTATAATGTCACCATCTACATCCTTATACTTTTGCATTTCACAAAGTTCAACAAAATTATTAAGATGGGCAGCATCATCATCAGAACTAACACCAGAAAATTTCTCTCTCATAACAAGATTTAGTAAAGCAGGTTTAATTTCATAAAATTCTGCTGTAGTAGCAGGTGGAGCAATAGGTGTGCATATGAAATCATTATTATTTGTGCTTGTGAAGTCACACAACTTAGTATTCTCAGGAGTACCCATTTTAGCAGTAGTAAATAAAGTAAACTAAATAAAGTAAATGCAAGTAACTAATTTTGTTGTGTTTTTTAATATAGAGAACGCAAACAAGACAGTAAATAAAGTAATGCAAGTAACTAATTTTTTGTATTTTTGATATAAAGAAAGCAAACAAAGCAGTAAATAAAATAAAGTAAAGCAAGACAAAAACAAAGTAAAGAGATTGGATGTGGGAGACTCCCCTTGCAGCGTGTCTTGATTTCCCCGGCAACGGCGCCAGAAATTTAGCTTGATGACGCGTAAAGCACACGCCCGTTGGGAACCCCAAGTGGAAGGTGTGATGCGTACAGCAGCAAGTTTCCCTCAGTAAGAAACCAAGGTTTATCGAACCAGTAGGAGATGAATGCCACGTGAAGGTTGTTGGCGGAGGAGTGTAGTGCGGCGCAACACCAGGGATTCCGGTGCCAACGTGGAACCTGCACAACACAATCAAAGTACTTTGCCCCAACTTAACAGTGAGGTTGTCAATCTCACCGGCTTGCTGTAAACAAAGGATTAAATGTATGGTGTGGAAAATGATGTTTGTTTGCGAAGAACAGTAGAGAACAATGATTGCAGTAGATTGTATTCAGATGTAAAAGAATGGACCGGGGTCCACAGTTCACTAGTGGTGTCTCTCCAATAAGAAATAGCATGTTGGGTGAACAAATTACAGTTGGGCAATTGACAAATAGAGAGGGCATAACAATGCACATACATATCATGATGACTAATATGAGATTTACTTAGGGCATTACGACAAAGTACATAGACCGCTATCCAGCATGCATCTATGCCTATAAAGTCCACCTTCGGGTTAGCATCCGCACCCCTTCCAGTATTAAGTTGCAAACAACAGACAATTGCATTAAGTATGGTGCGTAATGTAATCAACACAAATATCCTTAGACAAAGCATTGATGTTTTATTCCTAGTGGGAACAGCACATCCACAACCTTAGAACTTTCTGTCACTGTCCCAGATTCAATGGAGACATGAACCCACTATCGAGCATAAATACTCCCTCTTGGAGTCACAAGTATCACCTTGGCCAGAGCCTCTACTAGCAACGGAGAGCATGCAAGATCATAAACAACACATATATAATAGATTGATAATCAAATTGACATAGTATTCCATATTCATCGGATCCCAACAAACACAACATGTAGCATTACAAATAGATGATCTTGATCATGATAGGCAGCTCACAAGATCTAACATGATAGCACAATTAGGAGAAGACAACCACCTAGCTACTGCTATGGACCCATAGTCCAAGGATGAACTACTCACACATCAGTCCGGAGGCGATCGTGGTGATGCAGAGTCCTCCGGGTGATGATTCCCCTCTCCGGCAGGGTGACGGAGGCGATCTCCTGAATCCCCCGAGATGGAATTGGCGGCGGCAGCGTCTCTGGAACTTTTTCCGTATCGTGGCTCTCGGTAATAGGGTTTTCACGACGGAGAGTTTAAGTAGGCGGAAGGGCAGAGTCGGAGGGCTGACGAGGGGCCCACACCATAGGCCGGCGCGGGCCCCATGCTGGCCGCGCCGCCCTATGGTTTGGCCGCCTCGTGGCCCGACTTCGTATCCTCTTCGGTCTTCTGGAAGCTCCGTGGAAAAATAAGACCCTGGGCATTTGTTTCGTCCAATTCCGAGAATATTTCCTTTGTATGATTTCTGAAACCAAAAACAACACAAAACAAGAACTGGCGCTTCGGCATCTTGTCAATAGGTTAGTGCCGGAAAATGCATAATAATGATGTAAAGTGTGTATAAAACATGTGAGTATTGTCATAAAACTAGCATGGAACATAAAAATTATAGATACGTTTGAGACGTATCACCGGACGATGTTGGTATTTCATAATTTGGAGTTATCACGTATCGAAACTTTTGCCTGCATAATATTGCAGTCAAGAAAGGCAAGTTCATCGTTGCTCATGTCATTTGATTTTTTTATCAAACTATATGCAAAGTACTATACTTATCACTCCTGCATTGAAAAGAAAAATACTATTTTACAATTATGAATATGACTATGTGGTGGGCAATGGAACCATGATATGTGTTGTTGGTGGAGGTTCCATTGTAAGGGTTCTACTCATTTAGGACTAATCACCAATGCCGTCTAGTGATTCTAGCGCCGTGCATATCGCATTAACCATGAGATCTATAATGGCTGTAGGGAAGTCAGCTGTATCTTTTTTCCTCTCGCATATCGACAGGTCGGTAATAATTAAGGGTTGCCTAGATCGGTCTATCTAGCTATTTGGTAAAGGACTTTGGTCCGGAACGGTCTACCAATAGATACATGGGAGGGCAGACTTGTTAAAGGCCTATGAGAGATTGAAAGGGTTGTATGGGTTGGTCTATCTATAGTGTACATGACAGGGCATGTAAATTTTTCGGATCGGTCTACCTTAATGGTAAAGGGGAGAACAAATGCCTGGATCGGTCTACCTATAGATATAGGACAGGACATACTTACAAAAGGGTGGGTATGCGGGGTCGCGGAGAAGGCAGTGATTGGCTTGGTTCTTACACCTGGCCTCACACTAAGGAAGTGTGGACGGGTTGCGCGCCCGGTTGGCAACAAGGATAAGTTCTCTTATGAAAAAGTAACGCACCTCTGCAGAGTGTATCAAATTGTGGCCGTCACTCCCTGTTTCAGGAAGGAAACTGTGAACGCGGCAGGAAAGGAACTCCATAAAGTTCTGGTCAACATGTGAAGACTGACGGGCATAGTTTTCAGAATAAAATAAACCTTTTGAAAAAAATGTTTAGGAAAACTTGCATCCCCCTATGACTTTCTGGTTTGTGGCTGTAGCTAGTGCATGATATACCTATTTCCTATGATAAACTTGTTGAGTACGCTCATACTCATCCCTCTTTGAATCCCCTGCTTAGTTATGGAGTCACCGAAGGACAAACTACCGTGAAACTCAAAGACAAAGGAGTCAACTACAACAAGATGGAGAACCCAATCAAAGAAGTCAATGGAGTCAACTTCTGCATCAACTAGAGTGGAAACCTAGACTAGTAATAGAAGGGAACCTTTTCCCTAATCCTAGGACCTATGTAGTTAGAGTTCTATAGCAAGCCAAATATCTCTAGAGCTAGAGTTAGCAATAAGTTAATACACAAGTTGTTCTTTTGGAGCATTATTTGAAGTTTTACCTCACGGTAAAGTAGGAGGTTGTGTTGATCTTCGGTAAACAGTTCGTGTATCCTTCTATAGATATGCCTTGGACTCGCATATGTTTCTGTTGTACCACTCTGAAGGATGTAATATGAGAGGAACAGTGTTTTACTTGTGTTATGTCAACGACTTGCGTACTACACCATGCAGTGGTATGTTGGGTCACCGCAGATAATTACCATGGGTCCGGTTGGTTCCACCCTTGATGGGTGTTATTTTTCGTTCGTGTTGTGGAAAATTCCAACCCAGATCCAGAAAACATCACGCGCCCGGCGAGCCGTTTCTTGTCGAGGCCACAATCTATAAAAACGCCCTCCAGCACGGCAAGGAGGACCACCCAATCGATACCAACGCCAAACCATTTATGCCTCGCCGTAAGATCGCTAACTGGACTGCCGTCAGGCAGATGTGCATCGCTCGCTTCCGGAGGGGCTTCGACGAGGACATCGAATTGCAAGCCATGGAGCTGGCCCGATAGTATGTTGAGGAGATAGCCTGCTTCGAGCACGATGGCGCGGTGGCTCAGCAGACGCCGGAGGAGGTGGTCAAGGAGGATACGCAAGAGGCCGCCTAAATCGCGGTGCGCGAGATTCACGACATCGTGACAAAGGAGGCAGTGAGCAAGGAGAACAACGATGCGGCCCTGCATGAGATTCGCCATGAGGCAGCCATGGCAACGTTGGAGTCAGTGTCGCGCGAGGCCGCAACCATTGCTGTGCGTGAGCTTCGCCACACCACCACGATGCGCAAGGAGGCGGCGACAAGGGACGCCGCCATCAACTTATGAACGGTGAAAGCCTTAAAGCTAGCATCCATACTACTTCCTCCTTTCTAACAAGTTGCTTGACTTTATCTAGATATGAAGGTATATAGGCATGTCTTACGTATAGATACATCTGTATCGAGAAAAAGTAGAGCAAATTTCTCGAGACGGAGGAAATACCTATAATCCACACCTAGATCAATCTGGCAAAATGTAATCATGAATAACATGTATTTGAACATAGATTTGCTTATTAGAAGGCAACTGTTCATGCTAGAAGAAGAACCAGCAAAATCTACCATATGAACAAGCACCTAACCCTAACACCACAAATCTATTGTGCGTGCCAAAAAGGAGCTTAGAACTATTGTACTAAAAACATATCATATAGCTGAGAGCGGATTAATTAGGGACATACCTTCATTGATGAACATCGCTTACCCGAGCTTTAATCGGGGAACAACACAGTTTGGGTTGGCGTCGATCAAGGATTGCTTGATGAAGCTAGGTTTGGATTGCCCTCTCTCCCGTCGTCGTCGCGGTTGTCTTGGGTCGACTAGCAGCATTGTAACCACCGGCGTTGAGAGGAGAGAGAAGAGAGAGGAGAGGGTGGTGAGAACGACCGAGTGAGAGGGAAGAGTGGGCGGTGACAAACTTATGGCGCGGTCTAACGTTTTTTTCCTCACGCGTGCAACCGTGTTCCCACGTTGCGCTTGTTCCGCCTCGACCGTGCCTATCAAGACAAGTTTTTGGATGCTTTGAGGAACATACGGTGCGAGCAAAAAAATAAATCCTATGGGCATTCAAACCCACGAAACTCGTACGAGAAATGGAACTGTCAGGAGCCAAACATGCACTTGGTCATTTGCAACTTCACAAGATGTACGGTAGTAAGCTTCATTACATTTAGAAAGCAATGGTCCGTCAGACTCAGATATATGCATGAAATGGCTAAACAAAGCTAAGCAACAAATATGCATGAAATGGCTAAACAAAGCTAAGCAACAACAAAAAAATGCTTGCACCACTCTCCTCTTTGTTCCAAGGTCGCGCGCGGCGGTGGCGGCGCCCGTAGGCCGTAGGCAACCAAAACCTCCTAAGCTATTGCTGGCGCCGCGCTAACTAAGAACCGACCAAATATATAATTCAGAGAACCCAAGCTAGTTAATTAATTAATCAGAGTCGCCGATGCGATGCGATCGGCGGTCTTCACGGCGACTCGGAGGAGGAGTTGGTGGAGACGGTGATGAGGGTGGACGCCGACGAGGACGACGTCCTGGGCGTCGCCGACAACTTGATGAGCACCGTCGGCGTCTTGCTGTCCATCCTCCGTCGGTGTTCCCGCACCAGCTGCTCCGCCACGCCGTCCAACCGCTCGCCGTTGGTCTGCGGCAACAACTTCTTTCCCCGGAACAGGACCGACTCCACGCCCCGCTCCGTCATCGCCGCCTCCGCCGTCGCTCCGGCAGCAATGCCGTTGCCCTGAGGAGACAACACAAAGAAGAGTTAGCTTTGCTCAATAATTCAGTGGTCATAACCGGGTGTTAAGTAAGTATGGAAGAAAATTACTACAGTGTATATTTACCTGGATGCGGATGTAGTTGGTTGCTCTGTTCTCTCCGAACGCCATTGATACTGCTTGGTCCACCTGAAAAGCAGCACGGACACCCACAGTCCTGTTTAGCCCAGCTTACGTGACGACAGTACGATTCTGTCCGTGCTGCAATGAATTCTGAAGAATTAATGGAGGACGTACCATGTCGGCCTGGCACGCGCTGGCGATGCGGAGGATGCTAGAGGACGAGGACGAGCGGGCGACCGAGGCAGCGCTCCCGCCGAGCGAGAGCACGATGAGGTCGCCGGCGCCGGCGGCGAAGGGGAACTCCTGCTTGTTGTGGAGCACGTGGGTGACGGCCACGGACGTCGGGTTGGCCACGCCCGCGCCTCCCGCGCCGGCGGTGCGCAGTCTGGTCCGCCCATCGAGGGACGCCACCTCGGCCGGCGCCACCCCGCAGGCCGCCGCGCAGACCTGCCAGAGCGGGAAGTCGAACGCCTCGGCCTCGACGGCGTCGGCGCGGGAGAAGACGAACGGCGCCGCCGTGGCCATGTCGTAGCAGGGGATCAGCAGCGGCTTGGCCGCGTCCCTCACGGTGAGGTCCCCGAACACCTTCTTGAACACCGCCTCCGGCCGCGAGGAGAACAGCCCGCCCCGGCCGGCGCGCCCGGAGAACACCTTCCGGTTCTTGGCCACCACGTCGCGCGCCTGCTCGGCGGTCATCCCACGCGCGAGAAGCGCCGCCGCGAGGAACCCGCCGACGCCAGACCCGGCCGCCAGGTCGAAATAGTCCGCGACGCGCGCGGCCTTGTTACCGGAGAGCTCCTGCAGCTGTCGCTCGAGCCTGACGAGAGCAGCCGCGGCCAGCGCGCCGCCATCCGCGCCCCCGTCGATGGAGAGCACGCGCACGCGGCCTGCTCCTAGCTCCGGCGTCTGCGCGCCGAACAGGAAGTTGGATTCCAGGATGGAAAAGATCTCCTTGCTGAGCCTGTCCGAGCCAAACGGCAGAGTCTGATCGAGCAGCGCGAGCGCAGAGGTCGCCATTGGAGGTCGATGCCTCTTCCTGTAGCTAGCGAACGGTGTGATGTGATTGGGAAGATGAGCTTCCTGTAGTGTGTGCTTGTGTGTGTAGCGTCTTGGCGCTTGCTGGGAAATTTATAGTGGTGGCGGGCACTCTCTGTTTCTGTTAGTAGCGCGCACTCGTGCACATTGCTGCCGGTGCGCCGCGTGTTCGGTCTCGTTTTGCCTGCGTGAGTACATCCTCTGGTTGGCAGTTGGTGATCTACTGCTGTATTTTTCTCATCCAATCTACTCAATTTTTTCTCATCCAATCTATTCAAAAAAATTTCTCACCCAATCTCCATTTTCTCTCCTTCTCCAAGCTACTCTCAAGCTAAAGTACAGACTGAAACTCCTATGAGAAGCAAATTCCTTGTACTATGTATTAACAAGCATAGAAATCAAGATATAAGTACAAGTCTAAAAGTGTAAGGGCTTGCTTGATTCAACGCAATGCCACACAAAATTTATAGGATTTTCATACTTAAGAATTTTTTCAATCCCGTTGGATTCATCTAGACATGATATTCTAATCCTTCTAAGAATTCTAGCAAACAGGCCCTAAAGTCATTTAACTCTTCAACCTTGTGATTAAGATCTATCGTCATGGTGTACTCCATTTATGCTCTGTTCGGATGTTGATATTGGGGGGCTAGACATTGTATTGGCCCGAATGTTAATATTTTCTGTTTTGATGTGCTAGTAGATATTGAAGTTAAATGCCAAATGTTGTTCGGATGCTCAAAGTGATGTATTTCAGTTCTAGGAGAATTCGATCATATACACTATGTTATGTACAGAACATGCACAATATTTTTGCAGTCTGATTAACAAGCAAAGAATATACGAATAACAATACGTATGAACAATAATTTTGTGCATAAGTTTGACAACATAATATATAGTTCCATTCATAATCCATCAAAAGCAAGCACATAAGATGGGATACATCACTGTTTCAAATCATACAGAAGACATAGTCTAGAAACGGTGATTCATAGAAATTCCAATACGGTACATAGAAAAGTGTGCACTAATAGTCCCCAATGACCTCTTGTACTTCCCACCCAACAACCTCATTTTCAAACCATGTCCAACTACAAGAAAGAACATTGCAACCTTTTCTTCCACACCTACATACACGCTCTCCGGCAAGCCACACTTCTCACGCAGCATAGTGCACAAGTCAAGGAAATTTCTTTTCGTTAGACGGAGCTGATCATAGCATGCAACTTCTGACCCATGATACATATCTTTGAGCAAGTATTTTCTAAGCGAGTGTCTATGCTCATCATCGGTAAAGCTCCCTAAATCCCTCGGTACCCTTTGTGTACTAACATAGTGTAATAACCCAGAACATAGGAACATCGAAGGGTAGATTTAGAATTGAGATGTGCATTTCATCGTAAAACGAGGGAAATTTGCGCGCCTTATTGCATAAAAACCTAAGAGGGATCGAGGTTCTCTCTCATTGTAATTAGTGTTAGGCAATGCAAGAATTTCGACATGATCTCTTTTGTAACTTGTTAATTTTGGGAGATGATTTGAATTGGCAATTCATATTTGAATTCAAACAAAAGAGATAATAGATGGACATTATAAAAATGAATTGTGAATTCATAATTCAAATCACAGCATATATACACACATAATTCGAATCACATCACACATACACAAAGAATTCATCAGTAAATATTAATATTACACAAGAGCTCATAAGCAAAACTTGAGCTTTATTGATCATATGCACATATTACATTGTCTTTACAATATTTATCATACAAGAATTGACAGAATAATAAATAGAACAAAATGAAATTACAAGAATTGGATGGAATAATAAACAAAATAAAAGAAGATTACAAGAATTGGTTTTTATCCTAGATCCTAAAATAAATGTCTTGGAAGGTTTTGATCTTGGATCATCTTGAGCTTGAAACCTGCAAATAAAAAGAAGAACTAGAAAGGGGGTTAAACAAAGTGTCTAGGACACTTGTCATTGTCCAAAACTTGCCCAGAGCAAGATAGACACCAGCAGACCAAACCTGAGCCAAATCATGGGCTCAAGTTTCACCAAAGTACCCACACAGCTCACTGAGCTGCTGTGCATCCAACAGCAAGCTAAGCCATGGCTTAGAACCAATAGGCAGTATAAAAGGGTAGAAACCACCCGGAATAATTCACAAGTCAACCATATAAGCATTCACCAAGCAACCAGCAATGAACAATGCATAGTTCATCTCTGTTCTTGATCAAGAACACCAAGAACCACCATAGAAACCATCCATTCATCCAAAAACCACCAACCAAAACCAGTTAGGAAGATGAGGACTTAAGCAAGATCACCGGGAGCTAGGAGGAGCAGGGCAAGTAACCAGAAACATCAAGCAACAATTCAACAACAACTAAGCATGGCCATCTAGGAGTTGGAACAAGGTATAGCATATACCTGGAGAGGATCCAATGGATCCAATCCATTCTTTAGCATGACACAAGGCATAATATGAGAAGATGCTCATGGGGTTGTCATCACTTGGTGTTGACCAAGGAATACTTGTAGTAGTGGAGGAGCTAGACACCAAGATCATCTAGATACTATTCATGTGCAAATAGACAAGTATAGATGCACAAATAGCAACCAGTAGAGGATCTACATGTACTACAAGCTACCAAAAAACTACCTAGTGAGATCCTAGCCAAGGAAACCATCAGATTAACCCTTTATTTCTTCACAGACAAGCATAGTAGCATTCATATCATGTATGATTCCCTACTGTGCAAGCAAAGATGAGTAGCCAACAAGAACTAGCCAAACTTTGTGAGCAACCAAGCAGTAGCAAGGCTACTGTGGTGACATCAACCACAAATCCATCCATTAAACCAAACTTATAAGTCATCATCATCCAGAAATGGATTCAGACTTTAATTATCTCCAGATTGATCATGGAGATATCAAATCATATACATCAATGCATATAATCAACGCTGCACAAGCAGTTCATGTATAAATAATCCACCAAAGCATACATATACAGAAATCCATGCATTAACAAGCAACAACATCACTGAGAGGCAACAATAGCATGAACCATTGCATCCTAGCCATTGGATCTTGTCCAATGAGCTATGGACAGCAACAACAACACATACACACACTTGTGCATCAGCTAGAGCAAGCATAAGTCACAACAGTAGATAGAGTAATCCATTTAATTAGCCAAAAATTAACCAGTAGCTAGCCACTGGCATTTAATTGATCAAGCACAATGCATAGCAAAGCATCACAAGCATGCAGTGATCCAAGAATTGGATCAAATGGATCCTACACAGGGCACATGTGAGCACCACTGACACCACAAGTGTTAGTTGTGCTAACCTAGGTTGATAGCAAGGCCATTAGCAAGCAATTGCATGTCACAGAAGTATCACTTGATAGAATAGGATGAACAAGCACCAGTAAGCACATGAACAATACAAGGACATGATAGGATAAGCCTAGCACAGGGAACCAACAAGAACTACACAGGCATACGCATAGCACCAGTAGGCATGGATAGGAAAGATCATGGCATCAGTAGGCTTAGGCGGAGAAGATAGCCAACACAACAAGCACATCCAGCACATCAGCAGCATACGCATAGGATAAGCAGTAGGCACGGCTCGAGCAAGTGGAGAGGATGGAGTAGAGAGAGTAGCAGAAGCAGAGAAGGAGATTACCTGGAGAGTCATGGAGGAACCCATGGTGGCACATGCCGGCCACGGAGGCGCCAACCGCGGACAGGCCAGTGCCAGACCATGCACCGCTAGCATGGAAGGCGGCCAAGGAACCAATCGGCCTCTGCGAGGGTTGAGCACGCACACGAGCCGCAGAGGAAGAGGAAGCTAGATTGACGCGGATGAGGAGGTGCGCCATCGTGCGCTGCGTCGACAGCGACCCACGATGAGCCCTAGCACCACTGGGGACAGCCGGAGCAAGGCGGCAACCATGGTGGTGACACCATCACCGCAGGAATCGCCAGTAGGGTTAGGGTTTGCGCGAGCGTGAGAGAGAGGCAAGTGAAGAGTGGGCCGACGTGTTCGGTTCCCACCGAACTGTTTTGGTCAGGTCTAAGTGGGCTGACCAAATGGGCTGCCTTAGTGGGCTAGCCCAATTGGGCCAGAGGGGCATTTTAGTCTCTTTTTTAAAATAACCTTTGAATTCTACCAAATACTAAATAATGATAAATACCTATAAAAATCCAAGAAAAATGAGATTAATGAATTTAAAATTATTCTTAACAAGGATAAAATAAGAAATGGAATTTACTACAAAAGTTCAAATTTTGGAAATTTTGAATTTAAATATGAACTTGGAATTTTAAATTTGCATTTTTCCTTTGATCTAAAAAACATGGAAAATTGCAAATGAATTCAAATATTTTTTGTTCAAATATTTTCAAAAAGAATTCTATTATTCCAAGTCTTTTCTTCTAAGGATTTAAGATTTTCCAAAAAGAAAATATCTCAACATTCCAAAATTCCTTTTATTTCCAAAAAGGAGGAAAACTCTATTATTTCAAATTCTTTATTTGAAATAAATATTTTCCAAAGGAAAATTTCTATTACTCTTAGATCCTTTTATTTTTAGAAAAGAAAACAATGTTAAAGGATTTAAATAATTTATAAATTACTACCAAAGTCATAAATACTTAACTCAAACCTAAATCTTAAATCCATGGTAAGGGATTCAACATGAAATAATACACCCATGCATGCATCATTTGGATTTTACAACATTGTCCTTACCAGAAAATGATGCTTCTTTACAGAACCCGAGGTCCAGATTCCATCCAACGCATCGAACTGCACTATCTCGTAGTCACCAGGCAAGTTCACCCTTTCTCATATCATCTTGATTATTTTATATCAATTTACCCGCAAAAGTACTATACTTATCATTCCTGCATTGAAAATCAAATGTTACTTTTCCAATTATGAATATGACTATGTGGTGGGCAATGGAACCATGGTATGTGTTGATATGGTGGAGGTTACGTTGCAAGGGTTCTACTAATATAGGACTAATCACCAATGACATCTAGTGATTCTAGCGCCGTACAATTCGCGTTAACCATGAGATCTATAACGGCTCTGGGGAAGTCAGCTGTATCTTTCCCTCTTGCATATCAACGGACTTGATAGAGCCTGGCTAGGTGTTGGGATAACACCGAAGTAGGTTGGGAAATCCTTTTAAATCCCCATCCATGTGGATGAGAGGCTCTACCGTCTATGAGCAATTTTCCATAGTACATCGGGGGTAAAGCCGTATGATCGGGAGATGTCTACCGGGGATGTACGGATGGAAAAAATGGTGGGTATGCAGGGTCGCGAAGAAGGAAGTGATTGGCTTGGATCTTACACCTGGACCCACACCACGGAAGTGTGGACGAGAAACGCGTCTCGGTATAACGCACCTCTGCAGAGTGTATCAAATTGTGGCTGTCACTCCCTGTTCCGGGAAGGGAACTACGAACGTGGCAGGAAAGGAACTCCTTGAAGTTTTGGTCAACCTGTGAAGACTGGCGGGCATAGTTTTCAGAATAAAATAACCTTTTGAATATTTTTTTTAAACATGCATTGACCTGAGATTTTTTTGATCAATGGTCGTAGTTAGTGCATAAAACACCTTTTCTCTTTTGAACTTGCTGAGTACCTCTGTACTCACTTTCTTTCGACACCCTTGCTAGACCAGAAGGATATTACGAGTTGGTCTAAGAGGAACCTGATCTGTCCGGAGGAGTGGAAGACGTGGACTACGTGATAGTCTACGGAGCTGGCAAAAATGAGGCGAAGGAGTAGTGTCTTACCCTAGTTATCTTAGAGCCGAGCAGCGTAGTAGCTTAACTAAATAAGTTTCTAGCTCAGTTTAATCTTTATGTTGGTTTGTAATAAGACTTCAGTAGTATATTATGTTGTTCTCATCAGACCTGTGAGAATAGAAACTTGTTAAGACCATGATTGTAATATAATCTAGAGTGTTACAACCTGCAATTTTTTTGTTGTACCACTTTGAGGGATTTTATATTTGTGAAGAAGTCCCTTCATGAAGATCATATCATAGGCTTGTATATTACAACATGCAGTGGTATGCTGGGTCACCGCACATAATATATGGGAAGAAGAGTAGATTCAAAGAAATGTTTCATGAACACAATACTTCTCTTCTTTCTTCTTTTGTTCTCTTCAATAATGTAAGAAACCATGGCTAACTTATCCGGCATTTTGCAACTACAATGTATAGATCAATGTTAATTAGCATGGCATGTAATTTGTATAGATCGATTTAAATTAGCATGGAATCTGCACAAAGCATCACATAGAAACCCACAACACATGCATCAAATAAATATGCACAGAGGTCAGGGAAAACACAGACATCTCCCCAAACAGAGTGCAGGGATAACAGATCGAGCGGACCTGTGGAACAAACCTGCGCAGACGGAGGTCACCGGAGCTCGGGAGGTGGTCGCCAGAGCACCTGCGAAACCTGCCAGGAAAAATAGAGAAACTGAGATGGAGGGCGGACGTCGAGGGATAGGAAGGTAGGGTGGACGCCGAGGGATCCATTCTGAGGCAGAGATGGAGGGTGGGGTACCAAAGCCGCCGCCGGCGACGGTAGGGTTCCGCCTGGAGCCTGCGTCTTCGAGCGAGAACGAAGCGGTGCGTGGGGAGCGAATCGAGCAAATACCGAGCCAATCTCCACCTTTACCTCATCGACATCACCCGCCTAGATTTTTTGCCGTTCGGTCCGACATGAGATATTGAGGCCGAATACCTAGGTCCAATGCCTACGCCCGCCAAACGCACAAAATCCTAGTATTCAGGAGCCGAATGTCCAATACAGAGCCCGAATATCAACATCTGAACAGAGCCTTAGGGTACTTTTGGTTCTTTTTCGACTAACTTCAAATGTCTCAAAGATCTAAACAAATGGGCATTTTCCGAACCAGATTCGATCAACGCAACCAGCTAATCGTAGGACTATTCTCAGACCAGGTATACCCCTACCTCCATCGCATAGGATCTAACTTCCAAGAAAAAAAATACCCACCAATGTCCCTGCCCCACCTTTGCCGCCCAACCCCTCACCCCTCCCCCCTCCGCACACACTTCTTCTTTGACCGTCTCCAGTCGATGTCTACCGATAACTATTGGGAGCAGCCAGTGTTTAGCGAGTTTCATGGGGGAACCGCATGCATCCGTTCATGTCCTTGGGGGAGCAAGGATACATCAAGGCAACATAAGAAGAGGTGGAAGAAAATAATATCGTTTTCCCCCTAACATAAATTTCATCTTGTCTCTTTTGGATTTAGCAAACCTTCTGAGGTTCTCATCTGGATTGCAAGGAAAGAAACGTTTGTAACTCACAGACGTTAGCATCTATCATATTAAACTTGCATGTGTTAAAATATTGGTTCTCTATTGCAATGTGAAAAGAACATAAGTGACACAATCTTCTTGAAAAAGAAAATAAAAATGAATAATGTCAAAGGTGTAACATTAGTGCAGTAAAATTTGAACCAGACAGGAGTTCTGCATAACATGGAACATAAAATTAGGACATAATAATCTAATACATACAAGTTATTATCTTCAACTTAATCTTCTATAAATTTTACTCTCAACATGGTATCATATAATGTGGTTTAAATGGGAAGCTAAGGTAATGTCACCGCTTGTTTATTGTGGTTTAAAAATAATGGTTCAAGTTTTGTTTTACTTCACATGCTATAGAATCCTCGTTAAAAGTACAATTGTAATCTTGTAAAAATAGATGGTCAAAAGAAGGTATTTTTTTGACATCGAGGCAACATAAAAAGAGATGTAAAAAGATAATAGCATTCTCCCCCTTATGATAAATTTCATCTTGTATCTTCAAAATTTAGCAAACCCTTTAAAGTCCTCATACGGATTGCATGGAAAGAAACGTTTGTAATTCAAAGATGTTTGCATCTGTCGTACTCAAGTTTTATGTGTTAAAAAACCAGTTCTCAATCACAATGTGAAAATATTGCTGATTTTTTTTTCAAAGGTGTATCATTAGTATAATAAAATTAGAACAAGATAGGAGTTCTGAATGACATGGATAATTAAATTAGGAACAAAATATTATATTTCCATACAAGATATTATCTATAACTTGATGTTTTATAATTTTTTCTCTTACTCAACATGATGTTGTATAATGTGGATTTAAATGGTAAAAGTATGCCTCGGTAGTTTTCCACTTACTTGTTCTGGTTGCATAAAAAAGGTTCAAGTTTCATTTTACTTCACATACTAATTAATTGTCAGTAAAAATAGAATTATTATCTGGTAGAAACGGTCGGTCAAAAGAAGGTAATATGTTTATATATGTCATTGGGAGAAAGACTAAGAAAGATCACAAACTGGAAAAATCGTAAGATGCTACTTAAATCCCCATCTATCGAGCAAATGAAAGAACCAACCTCATCCAGAAATCACGAGAATAGGTATTAAGTACATTTTTCATCTAAATTCCCCGCTAAAAGATAATGTTTTATTTTCCTCTATACTCTACCATTTTTCTCATTATAAAAATATCGTCCCTTCTTTTGATATATTATCCACATAATTATATTCTTCTTTGACATAGTAAAAGACATTTTTTGATGTGACGAAATGTGATCATATTCTATATTGTAAGTCAGAAGCATGGTCTATGAATCCAAAACTTCATTAGAGCAAGTAGATGAGGCAAGTATGACTTCATTTCAGGAAGTGAACTCATATTTTTATGTGGATCAAGTGAGTTATTATCATTTAAGCGTGCATCGTCTTTCATTGCACTAACTGCTATTTCAAGAAAATTCTTTCATTATCTCCATAGTGAATCATAGAGTATGAGTACTTGTCTAATATTTATGCAGTAGAATGTGTTATACGTAATATTTCTCCTCGTGCAAAAACTTCTTTGCGGAGGTGATTTTTTTAATGCAACTATCTTTTATCTATAGGAAATTTTATGACGAAAGCCACCCTTGTCAATCCTAGCAAGCTGTTTTCGGTTAACCTTTAAGACATATTTTATTTCCTTACTTATAGCTTTCAAATGATTTTGAATCGGCTCATTATTTTTCTGAAGTCTATAAGAGAGAGTGATGGGACCTTGACACCAGTAGGAATTTTGAATTGACGACTTATGCGTCTTGTAGACCTTTTAGGCCTTGAGAGTGACCTTTTAATTTATATCCTTCTGCTTATCACAATATAGGTTTACTCGTCCCTAGGGATCCTATTTGTCTTGGTAATGATTCTAATTTGAGTGGTGTGTTTATTCACCCGACTTTTTCATTAGAGGTTCCGACATTTTACTAGTTATGTTCTTAGGTAGAATCTCATAGGGTGTTTTTGTTAAGCTTCATGCACTAGCCACTTGAACCAAAAGTCCGAACTGATGGAAAGGGCTAGGCAATCTAGTTGTACACTTCACAACACCCCCACTCGCGTGTGACGGGAGAAGAGAAAGTCAACACGTGAAAGAAGAAGAGCACACCGAAACAGCGGTGGCTAAAGAGGGGGGAAACATCAATTTTTAGGCTTAATTGCGAAAACCATGTGAAAGGCAGGATTTGAACTCGAGACCTGGGGCTCTGATACCATGTTAGGGCAATATGCGTGTTGTATTACCAGGGGGCCAAAGGCCACAATATATAGTACATGTACAGGTGCACATATGCAGAAAGCCCCCTAACATATGGGAAAACTACAATATATAGATATATACGTCTAACACCCCCCCCTCAAACTCATGGTGGATCCACAACACTGAGTTTGGAGAGTAAGAAATCATGCTGCGCTCGAGTCTGTGCCTTCGTAAAGAAATCCGCCAACTGCAAATCTGAAGGCACATAATGAACCGCAACAACATCATCCTGTACCTGTGCACGTGTGTAAAAAGCATCAACACCGATATGCTTGGTCAGCTCATGCTTGACCGGATCACGTGCAATACTGATAGCACCTGTACTGTCAGACAAAAGTGGAGTGGGTGTCGTAACAGAGACCCCAAAATCTGCAAGCAACCACCGTAATCAAGTCACCTCAGCAATCAACAAAGCCATAGCCCGCAACTCAGCCTCAACACTCGAATGGGAAACTGCGACCTGTTTCTTCGTCTTCCAAGCAACAAGCGAACCACCAAGAAACACACAGTAAGCAGAAAGCTGTAATATCCCAGGTTTAGAGGCAATAAAATGAGAGAACACCAAAGTGTGCATTGCATTCATGCATAGAAAATCCGGGGAATTTTCGCGCTTCAAATAAAACTTACTACAGTAACTAAAGTTTCACTTGACTTGCTGGAATTGAAGTAGATCATCAAGTCAAGCGCTATAAACCTCACTGTGATCTTTGCTAAAACCTTGTTTTGGGTAGAGATGATTTGATCTATGGGCTAGATCAAATAGAATTAGTTTTACAACAAACAACACCTTAAGTAAGGATCAACTACAAGATCTTATAAAGGATCTCAACATGTCATTCCTTACAACAACACATGAATAATTATTCAATCCTAAATCAAAGAACACAATTAATTAAGAAACTATTCTTTACTTATCATCCATGTCTTCTACTAAATAAATGTTCCTACCATGAGTCACATGGTATATCTTTTCAACTACAGTAATTGAATCCATGTCAAGGACATTCATATTTATTCTTAATTAACTTTGACCATTCCAACCTTGTTTCCTAACTCATACCATTAAACCTAGAGAAAAGAGAGAATCATTCATATGCTAATATTATGCATTCAATAGAACCTAGATTACTATTTAAACCTTATCCAATTGAGGTACTTGTTGATACTAACCAATGATACAAGAACTATAAGTCAAGTACTAAACCCTACTTGACCTAGCTAACACTTGATAGTAAGTAAGAACCTCTTTTGCTAGTGATTCAAGAAAGAGACAAGTGTTGTGATCATTACAACTTGGTAATGATCATAAACCCTAGAGAAAAACCTACCTATTCAGAAGAGCTCAACTTAAAGAGGTATACTCAAGTATATAGACTTATACTTGATCTTGGAGAGAGAACCATAATTCACCAATGAATGGCTATGCAGCCAATACTTTGATCATTACAAATGGGGTGATGATCATAAATCCTAAGGATCTAAGTGAATGTGTTGAGAGAAGTATTAAAGAAGAGAGATTAGTGAGGAATAAGTGGATCATGTCTGATGCATGATCTTACTTTATAAAGTGAGCTGATAAGTTAAACCTATATATGTGATGTATAGATCCCATTCTTCTCATGAAATAATAAGTAACTCATTAGTAATTAACCAAACCAATACTCATGCCTTGTATAGAGTAGTATTGATATGATATCTAAACCTTGCTTATCCCAAACACTTGAGACAAACATAGCATTGCCTTGAAACAATAATTCTACCTAAGTGAGGAGGATAACCCTAGCCACTAAAACATGATCAAAGCTTATACCATATTTTGATCCTAGTTGTGTATCACATTGGTGATCACTACTTAAACCCTAAAGCATATTTGAATTCCAATCCAAGCATCACTTTGGATCATAATTAGAACCATGCCATGCCTCATGCCAATTTAATACTTCAATTAGTGATGTATTCCCAAAACTCTAAACCTTTCAAGTAAATTCATCCCACATAAAATATTATGCCCTAACTTGTGTATCATGGATCACAAGTAATAACCCAAGCCATATATACCTTAGAACTAAATTCCATTTGGTGAGAAGAGTAAAACCAATATTCAATGCTAATTGGTACCCCAAGTACTTGTTTAGTTAACCAAATAGGAAAATATATCATAGTTTGAACCATCACCTTAAAATGTGGGTTAACCATTAAGAGCTTAGGGTCTATTTTAAATGATTCAAGTTAGAAATTTGCTAACCAAGATTAACAAACATAAAGTTATCCAACCATCTTCTTAAACCCTAAGAACCCACATAAAATCATGAACCATTCTATTCTCAACACCATTTAATTTAAACTCTAGCCATAATAAAAATTATATGAGAACAATCCATATTGTTAAGCACACTAGTTCAACCTAATAATATTTTCACTATGCACATGTTCTAAGTTTCAAACCATTTAAATAGATCTGGTTCCTAAATTAAAAAGGGAATTGAAATAACTAACCTCACCATTTCTATTTTACTTAAGCCTCACAAGATCTCAATTAAATCCTAACCAAACTATTTGTTTAAAATAATAAAACCATGCAGTAAGCATGATTATCAAATTATCTTGATACTCAAGTATTTTAGAACCTGTAAAATAAAACAGAATTCAAATGTGAATTCAAATACCAAATAGAAACCAGGAAATAAAAACAGAAATTTGAAAAAGAAATGGAGGGAAACTTACCTGGCAGCCCAGCACCGCAGCAGCCTTAGCCCAACAGCAACCCACGTCGACCAGCCCAGACTTGGCCCAACCCACGAACGAAAACAACCCACATACCGTTTCAAGCGCTTCAAAAATCATGCGAGAAGAGGCCATCGTCTTCGTTGTCCTCCCCGACATCGACAGCGAGCCTGCGCCAGTAGGCCACGATCCTCGTCGACGATAAGGACGTCCCGGATGCATAGAAGCTTCCAGAACTCCTCCCTATGTCTCTCGCGTCCGAGCATATCCGGAAGTAAAAGATCGGCGCCCAGACAAACTCTCCAGACGCCGCCACCTCTCGGCCATCATCGTCGTCGTGTCGCAGCCTCCGTGCTCCCCTCGGCCTATAAATGGGGGGGAAGCATCGCCGAGCACTTCTTGATCTCATCCACCCCTCCAGATCTTCCCTATCTCTCTCTATCTCTCAATTCCATCTGCACCAGTTCGCCGGAGTCGAGGAAGAACACGGTGGTACAGGCCACCCCAGCCTCAGGCGCGTGATCGAGGAGAAGCGCCTGGCGCCGTAGATCATCTGGGAGGAAGGAATCGTCCTGGGTCTTCCTCAAGCCGACGAATTTCGCCGATCCCTTTTTGCAGTACCTCGCCGGTAATGGCGAAATTAAGCTCGTCTCCGACAGCAATCGTCGTTGCCGACCACACCAGCAAGTTCACGGTGAGCTTGCGCATCGATATAACCCACTTTCGCTTCCTGGAACCCTCTGTAGCTTGTGTTTGCATCTTGGCCAGAGAGAACCGCCGCGGAGCATGGTCGCTGGCGTAGCTCCGGTGACCCCCTCGCCAAACCACCACCACCATCATGTTCAGGAGCTTGAGGGGAGTCGGAAAATCATATTCGCGCATCCTGGGGGTCACTAAATCGACGGCGCCACCGTGTGCAGGCCACCGGCGTTTAACCGCCGGCAACGCCAGCGTGGCGGTGGGGCCTCAAGCAGTAGTTGACTAGTCGTTGCCATCGTGGCAACTGACCCAGTCAGTGACCCCACCTGTCTGTCTCTGTAGCTAGGTGTGAATCGGTATGTTTAGCTTTTTACTTTATTTTAAATTCCAGAAAATCACTGAAAATTTGAAAAATCATAGAAAATTCTTTTCAACTCAGAAAAATTCAAATAATATATCAAAATGCTCACAAAAATAAACTCTATTCAAATAAAATATAAAACAAAAATGTGTGTCAAAACAAAAATCCACTTATTTTAACCTTATTAATTATGCCATTTCAATTATTTAAAATACAATTTGAATTCAATAAATTGTTAAATGTAAAAAATTAAATTTTAACTATTCAGTAACTAAGTAAAATGTTAGGATTAAATTTATTTATCATAGTTGCATTAACTTAATTATTAGTGGTAATTCATAAACCCTAATTTGCAAATTACTATTTTCTATTTTCTTTAAATAGTAATAACTCAAGAAAATATTATAAGCCAATATTATTTTGGTAAATCAAAACTTATTTAATTAAACATTCTTAAGTTAACAAATTAAATATTTTAAAACCTAATAACAATTATTAAACCCTGATTCTTAATTAAAACCTAAATAGGAGTTGCTCCAATTATTAAATCTTGTGAAAATTAATAAAATGTCAAACCATTCCTAATTTTGATTCAAAGTAATTAGTTACCACACCTATATGTCCAACCATCATTTTAGGAGTTGTACCATGATTTAGAAACCCTAGTTTCAAATTGAGTAAGATCTGGATCCCATTATTTCATGTGATCATTCCACCTTAGAACCAACTCTAAAACCCTAGATATGTGTCACAAATGATCATGGGAGATTTACTTGATATATGGAACCCTAATAAGCAACAATTGAATGCAAGCTTATGATCCACTAGCATAAAACCAAGTCACATGAGATTATCATTTCATGTTCCTATTCTTAATTAAAACCTATATGATCCACT
The DNA here is from genome assembly GCF_019359855.2 of Lolium perenne. Taxonomy (NCBI): domain Eukaryota; kingdom Viridiplantae; phylum Streptophyta; class Magnoliopsida; order Poales; family Poaceae; genus Lolium; species Lolium perenne. The sequence continues at coordinate 296,588,682 of NC_067250.2, read as the reverse complement.
AATGTCACCTAGGTATAAACCCTAACTTGTTAATTGAATTAGTACCATTGATCACCACTCCTATATACCATACCATTAAGATCAACCTCAATCATTAAACCCTAGTAGAACCATAATGATAAACCCTAGTATCAACTTTGTGTAGCAAATCACATCACATGCTCCTATCCAACTAAACCTTACTTAGGAAATGATAAACCACTTAGCTTAGAAACTATTAGAGATTATTTGGTAAAGCAAATATGAAGTCATAGTAAACCCTAACTCATAGCAACACCTTGATAACCATCCTTTGATATGATGCTTAGGAGAAACCATAGTAATAAACCTACTAATACTTGCTACATGTAAATCACTTCTACTTAAGCACCAACCAGCCCTATTAGTAAACCCTAATAACACTTAGCTCCTATTTAAAGTAGTTCATATTCTTATTTTAACCTGTTCTTCAAAAGTTATTCTTTTGAAGTACAAATGTCAATCAAACCTTAGAAGCCCTATCCTTCTTTGAAATACTCATTATTTCTTAATTAACATGTTCTTCAAAAAGTTATTCTTTTGAAGTATAGCATAAGTAATCATCAACCATGACCTGTAGAACTTAAAATTGACAACTGTTCTTTACATATTATTCCATCACTATTCTGTATGTGTATGATTGTTATGATGTCTTATAACACTTGGTTATGATGCTAATATAACCAAACCCTAATAAGAATCCTGTTTGAGAACCATCCTAAAAGTGCAACAAACCCTAATGAAATCTTTACAACTCATACATCCTAAATCATCGAGGTTAGATTACGCTCGGAACGATTGCATCTCATATTATGCATTATAGCATCTTTGCCAGTTCTTTAAACATTGTCCTTACCGGACGATGATGGTATTTCAGCATTTGGAGTTCTCATGTATCGTAGCTTTTGCCTGCATAATCTTGCAGTCAAGAAAGGCAAGTTCATCGCTTGCTCATGTCATTTGATTATTTGTATCAAACTATATGCAAAGTACTATACTTATCACTCATGCATTGAAAAGCAAAGTATTATTTTACAATTATGAATATGACTATGTGGTGGGCAATGGAACCATGGTATGTGTTGATATGGTGGAGGTTCCATTGCATGGGTACTACTCATCTAGGACTAAGTACCAATGCCGTCCAGTGATTCTAGCGCCGTACATATCGTGTTGACCATAAGATCTATAATGGCTATGGGGAAGTCAGCTGTATCTTTTCCCTTCTGCACGCCAACGGATTGGTAGAGCCGGCGGGGTGTTGGAGGCACTGCCGTAGGTTGGGATAGCCTTTTAAATCCCAATCCATTAGTGATGATAAGCTCTACGATCTATGATGGATTGTCCGGAGTACACCGTGAGTAAAGCCGTATTATCGGGAGAAGTCTACTGGGGGTGTAGGGTCGGACAAAAGGGTGGGTTTGCAGGGTCGCGGAGAAGGCAGTGATTGACTTGGATCTTACACCTGGCCTCACACCAAAGGAAGTGTGGACGGGAAAGTTAACGCCTGGTTGGCAACAAGGATAAGGTCTCTTATGGGAAAAGTAACGCACCTCTGCAGAGGATACTGAATTGTGACTGTCACTCCCTGTTCCGGGAAGGAGCTATGACAGCAGAGAAAGGAACTCCACGAAGTTCTGGTCAACCTGTGAAGACTGACAGGCATAGTTTTTAGAATAAAATAAACCTTTTGAAGAAATGTTTATGAAAAACTTGCATTGGCCTATGACTTTCTGGTCTATGGCTCTAGTTAGTGCATGATACACATATTTCCTAATATGAACGTGCTGAGTACGCTCGTACTCATTCTATCCCATTTGAACCCCCTTCTTAGATCAAGGCACCGAAGGAGAAACTACCGTGGAACTCGAAGACAGAGGAGTCAACTGCAACAAGATGAGGAATACAATCAAAGAAGTCAATGGAGTCAACTTCTGCATCAGCTATTATGGAAACCTAGACTAGTAATAGATGGGAACCTTTCCCTAATCCTAGCACCTAAGTAGTTAGAATTCTATAGCAAGCCAAGTAGCTCTTAAACTTGAGTTAGCAATAAGATAGACTACGAGTCGTTCTTCTGGAGCTTTCTTTGAAGTTTTACCTCACTGTAAAGTAGGAGGTTGTGCTGATCTTATGTAAACAGCTCGTGTGTATTTCTATAGACATACCTTGGGCTCGCATATGTTTCTGTTGTACCACTCCGAGAGATGTAATATGAGTGGAACAGTGTTTCACTTGTGTTATGTCAACGACTTGTGTACTACACCATGCAGTGGTACGCTGGGTCACCACAGCTGGTATCAGAGCAAATGCTTTGACCCTAGGATTAAAACCCTTTAAGAGGAGACCTATAGGTTTGGTAGTGTCTATAGGAAGTTATCTTAGCAAAACCAATTATTCTTTTGACTTGAGATGGGTATTCACTTGAGGATAATCCTGACACACTTGAGTCAATCCTTCTTATCTATCTTTCTTAAGTAAAGTTAGTTAGTTATCTTGCTTCATTTCAAATAATTAGAACACCATTGAAGCTTAAGATAAGGGTGGTAGTAGACCACAATTGGTATACAACACATGGTAGTCCAAAGAGAGGATACAACCATAAGGAAGATATCCTATTGGAAGAAGTATACCAACGCAAGTAGGATTAAGTAAGAGTCATTTAAAATGTCAAATGACTGATGTTAAGTAATATAGATAAGTAATATGAGGTAGTATATACCTATGATGAGTCAATCATGGGAGGTAAGGAAGAGTGATAGGAGTTATATAAGTCTACTTTTCAGGGTAGAGTTGGTAATCATATGTGATTCACTTGAGAATCATGATGTGAGGGAGTAGAACATCACAAGTGAATTACAAGAGTGTGATAAGGAGTAGGATTTAGGGAATAGTTCGAAAGCTTAGGCCTTAAAATCCTAATAACTGTACCAAGTATGTTAGAACCATAGTCTTAAATTTAAAGAAGGCTTATTTAGAGCATAACACCTAGAGAAATACTGGAGTTATAGCTGGTATATTCTAAACAATCATGTGTTTAGAGTAGACATGTTAGAACTAATTATATTTTAGGATGTAGTCCTTAATAGCACATATATTTGGTATACTATTTTGTTAGTACTTCCAAAGAAAACTAGGTTAACTTCAACTATCCCAAGCCATGTTTCTCAAGTTTATTTGATTGCAGTTGTGCAATTAAGATAAATGTTGAGACAAATAGTAGAAATTCACGTATTGTGCTAAGTATCACAACCTAAATCTATCTTATGTGGTGTTATATATTGCACATCTACACCTGATGTTTAGGTATGTCTTACCCAACTACTATCTTCAGACATATAAGGATGTGTATTATAAGCACAAAGCTGGATTTTCTTGGATTTTATTGGATTTTCATTGATTGACTAGATCCATACATGAAGTTTGACTTTGATATGCAAATGCATGTTGCAATATCGAGCTCTTAATTGATGTTATAGGTCTAGAGGGTAAAGGTATTCGCGTAAGGAAGTGACGAATTTTAAAAAAATTGAAGATAAGATGAAGGTTCACTTGAAGAAGGAAGTAAAATTGTGGGAAGCAACCACAATACTCTGAAGGAAGGACCAATCAAAACTCACTTTTATCCTTAGTCAAGGAGTACTTCAACATGGAAGTATCATGAAAGGGAGAAAAACAGTGAATATGGAGTAGTAGAAGTGGAGCCATATTCATTATGGAAGGAGGGAATGCAAGTAGAGTCACTTACAATACTATTTTCATAGTGTCAACAAGTGGTTCTCTTGCAAAACAAACCCTGGAAGAAGGAAAATAGAAAAGTGAAGTCGTAGCTGGTATAATAAGACCATAGCTGATATAGGATAATCATGAAGAGAAAGTATGTGAAGTGAGGTGATACGTCTCCAACGTATCTATAATTTCCGATGTTCCATGCTTGTTTTATGACAATACCAACATGTTTTGTTCACACTTTATATCATTTTTATGCGTTTTCCGGAACTAACCTATTGACGAGATGCCGAGAGGCCAGTTGCTGTTTTCTGCTGTTTTTGGTTTCAGAAATCCTAGTAACGAAATATTCTCGGAATCGGACGAAATCAACGCCCAAGTTCCTATTTTCATCGGAAGCATCCAGAACACCCGGGAAGGACCAGGAGGAGCCACAGGGGCCCCACACCACACCCCGGCGCGGCCGGGGGCCCCCTATAGTGTGGGCCCCCAGAGACCTTCCGACTCCGATTCTTCGCCTATTTAAGCCGTCGTGACCTAAAACTTCGATACCAATTGACGAAACTCGAGAAAAGACTCCGGGGCGCCGCCACCGTCGCGAAACTCCAATTCGGGGGACAGAACTCTGTTCCGGCACCCTGCCGGGACGGGGAAGTGCCCCCGGAAGGCTTCTCCATCGACACCGCTGCCATCTCCACCGCCATCTTCATCACCGCTGCTGCTCCCATGAGGAGGGAGTAGTTCTCCATCGAGGCTCGGGGCTGTACCGGTAGCTATGTGGTTAATCTCTCTCCATGTACTTCAATACAATGATCTCATGAGCTGCTTTACATGATTGAGATTCATATGAGTTTTGTATCACAATTCATCTATGTGCTACTCTAGTGATGTTATTAAAGTAGTTCTATTCCTCCTGCACGTGTGTAAAGGTGACTAGTGTGTGCACCGTGTGGTTCTTGTCGTAGGCTATGATCATAATCTCTTGTAGATTGTGGAGTTAATTATCATTATGATGGTATTGATGTGATCTATCTGGTTATGTTGATCTATCTTACACTATAAGGTTACTTAAATATGAACAAATTGTGGAGCTTGTTAACTCCGGCATTGAGGGTTCGTGTAATCCTACGCAATGCGTTCATCATCCAACAAGAGTGTAGAGTATGCATTTATCTATTCTGTTATGTGATCAATGTTGAGAGTGTCCACTAGTGAAAGTATAATCCCTAGGCCTTGTTCCTAAATCTGCTGAGTTACTACTGCTTGTTTCTTGTTTTTCTTTGCGTTACTCTGCTGCAATACTACCACCATCAACTACACGCCGACAAGCTATTTTTACGGCACCGTTGCTACTGCTCATACTTATTCATACCACCTGTATTTCACTATCTCTTCGCCGAACTAGTGCACCTATTAGGTGTGTTGGGGACACAAGAGACTTCTTGCTTTGTGGTTGCAGGGTTGCATAAGAGGGATATCTTTGACCTCTTCCTCCCTGAGTTCGATAAACCTTGGGTGATCCACTTAAGGGAAAACTTGCTGCTGTTCTACAAACCTCTGCTCTTGGAGGCCCAACAACGTCTACAGGAAAGGAGGGGAACGTAGACATCAAGCACTTTTAAGGCGCCGTTGCGGGGAGGAAAGGTAAAAGGTACTCACACTCCGGACCTCGGCTACCAAGCTATTTTCCGCCATTGTAAGTACTCGAAGCTATTTCCTTTAGATCCTGCAATTGCAACTTTTTGTTTCTTGTTTACACTAGTTAGGCATAATGGAAAACAACAAAAAAATTGGTGAGCTTTTTAGTCTTTTTCCTGATTTAGAATTGTTTGATTTGAAAATTAAAAAACCTATGGAACCTTATTTGCATGCTAGTAGCGATGTTATTAGTATGAATGCAATTACTGCTAATGCTATGAAGAAGTCTAAGCTTGGGGAAGCTAGTTTTTGTGGTCTTTTTAGCTTCCCATCTTTAGGGGAGAATATTTGTTACGATAATGCTTTATCTCCCATATGCGATACCGCTAATGATGCTCCTGATATTTTGAATCCACTGCTGAAAGTATTCCGTATAAAATACCTATGAAAATTATTGAACGTGTTATGGACAATCACTATAAAGGGGATGGAACTGTCCATCCTAGAGATCATTCTTTGTTTTTGCACGAATTATGTGGGTTATTCAAGTGTGCGGTATCTCTATGGATGAAGTGAGGAAGAAGCTATTCTCTGTTTATTTGTCTGCAAAGCGGCGCATTGGTATAAATTATTGGAGAATAGACATTCTCTTGGTTGGGAGGAAATTGCATCTCTCTTTTATTCTAAATTTTATCCTCCGCATGAAGTGCATATTGATAGGAATTATATTTATAACTTTTATCCTCGTGATGGAGAGAGTGTTTCTCAAGCGTGGGGGAGATTGAAATCTCTAATGCTCAAATGTCCCATTCATGAGCTCCCAGTAATGTTATTGTTAACAATTTTTATGCGAGACTTTCAGGGACAACACAAGGACTATACGGACGCGTGTTCGGAGGGATCTTTCACAAGCAAGGAGGTTGAAGCTAGGTGGGATCTTCTTGATCGGATTGAGGACAACGCTGAAGGATGGGAGAACGACAAAGGTAAAGAGTCAGGTATAAATTATGATTATGAATGCATTGAAGCTTTTATGGATACCGATAAATTTCGAAATATGAGTGCTACTTATGGTCTTGACTCTCAAGTTGTTGCAAATCTTTATAAATCCTTTGCTTCTCATTTTGAACTGCCTAAGAAGAATTTTGATAAGTATCATGAACCTTTTAAAGAGGCTTGCATGAAGAATGAAATTGTTGTTAATTATTGCCATAAGCATGCTCAAACTCCTAAGAGTGCTATTTCCTATAAGCATGTTAATTTTTGTGGAATACATAGACCATGTGGAATTAATCAAATCAAAGATGAATATTGTATCCATCATGCTAATGAAAAAACTAGAAAGTGGTTTAGGGCTCTAGATGATCTTGGTAAAAAAGTTTGTGCCCTCTATCCTTTTATTTGTGAAGTTTGCCATGAAGTGGGTCATTTTAATTTTCAATGCTCCTCCAATGATAATTTGAACCCAATGAGTGCTGCAAATTTGTATTGTGATGATGAAATTTCTCCTAATCAGCATGATGAACTTACTTTATTTTTGGGGTGTGAAGAACTATCGAGAAAAATCTCTTTGTTACATATGAGTGATCTTGATATTGATGATGTCCTGCATGGGTGTTTTTCTTATTGCATTGATAATAGCCATACAAATACTTACATACAAAATATTTTAGAAGAAGACACCTTGCCAAAATATGATAGGACCGCTGTGTGTTTTCAACTAATTAATCAAAAGGAGGGATCCTCCCAAGTTTCTTCTATTGTTTCTGAAAGTAAATCAGGTTATGCGGACAAGCCACCCTTCAAGCCTCTTCCTCCTGAAGAAGGGAAAGAGGAGAAGGAACAGAAGAAGAAGAAGAAGGGAACGAAGAAGAAGAAGAAGAAGGAGAATAAAAAGAAAGAGGTAACGGCGTATCCCCGCGTGAATGAGATAACGCTAGGTAACCGTAAGTATGTTGCTCCTAATGATTATTGTGATAATGAATCTGAATATGATGATCTTCCTATGCCCTTTACATACATTAGCAATCATGATTTGAATGAGCACACTACTTTTGATATTGCAAATCTCTGGGAAATTAATTCTGAAAATGATGACAATGTGCCTCCGATCTTTGATGATTATTATAAAGAATGCTATGATATAGGTTCTAATTATCCTTATGAAACTTGTCATAGTCATGATTGGGTTACCAAAAACAATTCTCTTAATATGCAACTTGTTTACCATGTTCAAATTCTTGATAATAATCTTGCTCCAATTACTATTAATGAGAATAACTCTTCTTATGCCAAAATTAATGATACTTCTATGCATATGAACCATGATAAGAATGTTTTAAGTGATGGGTATATTGTGGATTTCATCAATGATGCTACTGAAAGTTATTATGAGAGAGGGAAATATGGTTATATGCATCTTAATAATATTAAGTTTCCCTTCTTTATGTTGAGAATCTTGAAGTTACTCGTGTTTTATCCTCTTATGCTTGTCACTTTGTTCTTCATGAATTCATTTGTGTACAAGATTCCTCTTCATAGGAAGCATGTTAGACTTAAATTTGTTTTGAATTTGCCTCTTGAAGCTCTCTTTTGCTTCAAATACTATTTCCCGCGAATGGATTATTAAAACTGCTGAGCCCATCTTAATGGCCATAAAGAAAGAACTTCTTGGGAGATAACCCATGTGTTATTTTGCTACAGTAATTTGTTTTTATTTTGTGTCTTGGAAGTTGTTTACTACTGTAGCAACCTCTCCTTATCTTAGTTTTGTGTTTTGTTGTGCCAAGTGAAGCCTCTAATCGAAGGTTGATACTAGATTTGGATTTCTGCGCAGAAACAGATTTCTATCTGTCACGAATCTGGGATTTTCTCTCTGTAGAAAAATCAGAAAAATATGCCAATTTACGTGCGTGTTCCTCAGATATGTACGCAACTTTCATTAGTTTTGAGTTTTCTGATCTGAGCAACGGAAGTATTTATTAGAAATTCGTCTTTACGGACTGTTCTGTTTTGACAGATTCTGCCTTTTATTTCGCATTGCTTCTTTCGCTGTGTTGGGTGGATTCCTTTGTTCCATTACCTTCCAGTAGCTTTGAGCAATGTCCAGAAGTGTTAAGAATGATTGTGTCACCTCTGAACATGTGAGTTTTTGATTATGTACTAACCCCTCTAATGAAGTTTATGAGAAGTTTGGTGTGAAGGAAGTTTTCAAGGGTCAAGAGAGGAGGATGATATACTATGATCAAGAAGAGTGAAAGCTCTAAGCTTGGGGATGCCCCGGTGGTTCACCCCTGCATATATCAAGAAGACTCAAGCGTCTAAGCTTGGGGATGCCCAAGGCATCCCATTCTTCATCGACAACATTATCAGGTTCCTTCTCCTGAAACTATATTTTTATTCCGTCACATCTTATGCACTTTACTTGGAGCGTCTGTATGTTTCTTGTTTTTGTTTTTGTTTGAATAAATGCTTGTATGGGAGAGAGACACGCTCCGCTGGTTCGTATGAACACATGTGTTCTTAGCTCATAATATTCATGGCGAAGTTTCCTCTTCGTTAAATTGTTATATGGTTGGAATTGGAAAATGATACATGTAGTAATTGCTATTAATGTCTTGGGTAATGTGATACTTGGCAATTGTTGTGCTCATGTTTAGGCTCTTGCATCATATGCTTTGCACCCATTAATGAAGAAATACATAGAGCATGCTAAAATTTGGTTTGCATAATTGGTCTCTCTAAGGTCTAGATAATTTCTAGTATTGAGTTTGAACAACAAGGAAGACGGTGTAGAGTCTTATAATACAATATGTCTTTTATGTGAGTTTTGCTGCACCTGTTCATCCTTGTGTTTGTTTCAAATAACCTTGCTAGCCTAAACCTTGTATCGAGAGGGAATACTTCTCATGCATCCAAAATACTTGAGCCAAACAACACTATGCCATTTGTGTCCACCATACCTTCCTACTACATGGTATTTCCTGCCATTCCAAAGTAAATTGCTTGAGTGCTACCTTTAAACAATTCAAAATTTATCACCTCTGATTTGTGTCAATGTTTTATAGCTCATGAGGAAGTATGTGGTGTTTATCTTTCAATCTTGTTGGGCAACTTCCACCAATGGACTAGTGGCTTCATCCGCTTATCCAATAATTTTGCAAAAAGAGCTGGCAATGGGATTCCCAGTCCCAAATTAATTAACAAAAATAGACACTCCTCCATGGTATGTGATTGTTGGACGGCACCCGAAGGATTCGGTTAGCCATGGCTTGTGTAAGCAAAGGTTGGGGGGAGTGTCATCATCATAATAAAACTAAAATAAAAAGGCACTCCTTCATGGTATGAGATTGTTGGCAGGCACCCGAGGATTCGGTTAGCCATGGTTTGTGAAAGAAAGGTTGGAAGGAGTGCCACCCAAAAATAAAATAAAATGGGAGCCGCTCTTTGAAGGTTTGCCTGGCAAGGGGGTTAGAGTATCCGCTACCATTCGTTGACAACAACAAGCACCTCTCAAAATTTTACTTTTATGCTCTCTATATGTTTTCAAAATCAAAGCTCTAGCACAAATATAGCAATCGATGCTTTCCTCTATGGAGGATCATTCTTTTACTTTCATTGTTGAGTCAGTTCACCTATTTCTCTCCACCTCAAGAAGCAAACATTTGTGTGAACTGTGCATTGATTCTTATATACTTGCTTATTGCACTTGTTATATTGCTTTGCATTGACAACTATCCATGAGATATACATGTTACAAGTTGAAAGCAACCGCTGAAACTTAATCTTCCATTGTGTTGCTTCAATACCTTTACTAAGAATTTATTGCTTTATGAGTAACTCTTATGCAAGACTTATTGATTCTTGTCTTGAAAGTACTATTCATGAAAAGTCTTTGCTATATGATTCAATTGTTTACTCATTGCATTTACATTGTTTCGAATCGCTGCATTCATCTCATATGCTTTACAATGGTATGATTAAGATTATGTTGGTAGCATGTCACCTCAGAAATTATCTTTTATCGTTTACCTACTCGAGGACAGTAGGAACTAAGCAGGGATGCTGATACGTCTCCAACGTATCTATAATTTCCGATGTTCCATGCTTGTTTTATGACAATACCAACATGTTTTGTTCACACTTTATATCATTTTTATGCGTTTTCCGGAACTAACCTATTGACGAGATGCCGAGAGGCCGATTCTTTTTTCTGCTGTTTTTGGTTTGAAATCCTAGTAACGAAATATTCTCGGAATCGGACGAAATCAACGCCCAAGTTCCTATTTTCATCGGAAGCATCGAACACCGGGAAGGACCGGAGGGGAGCCACAGGGGCCCCACACCACACCCCGGCGCGGCCGGGGGGCCGCGCCCCTATAGTGTGGGCCCCCGGAGACCTTCCGACTCCGATTCTTCGCCTATTTAAGCCGTCGTGACCTAAAACTTCGATACCAATTGACGAAACTCGAGAAAGACTCCGGGCGCCGCCACCGTCGCGAAACTCCAATTCGGGGACAGAACTCTGTTCCGGCACCACTGCCGGGACGGGGAAGTGCCCCGGAAGGCTTCTCCATCGACACCGCTGCCATCTCCACCGCCATCTTCATCACCGCTGCTGCTCCCATGAGGAGGGAGTAGTTCTCCATCGAGGCTCGGGGCTGTACCGGTAGCTATGTGGTTAATCTCTCTCCATGTACTTCAATACAATGATCTCATGAGCTGCTTTACATGATTGAGATTCATATGAGTTTTGTATCACAATTCATCTATGTGCTACTCTAGTGATGTTATTAAAGTAGTTCTATTCCTCCTGCACGTGTGTAAAGGTGACTAGTGTGTGCACCGTGTGGTTCTTGTCGTAGGCTATGATCATAATCTCTTGTAGATTGTGGAGTTAATTATCATTATGATGGTATTGATGTGATCTATCTGGTTATGTTGATCTATCTTACACTATAAGGTTACTTAAATATGAACAAATTGTGGAGCTTGTTAACTCCGGCATTGAGGGTTCGTGTAATCCTACGCAATGCGTTCATCATCCAACAAGAGTGTAGAGTATGCATTTATCTATTCTGTTATGTGATCAATGTTGAGAGTGTCCACTAGTGAAAGTATAATCCCTAGGCCTTGTTCCTAAATACTGCTGAGTTACTACTGCTTGTTTCTTGTTTCTTTGCGTTACTACTGCTGCAATACTACCACCATCAACTACACGCCAGCAAGCTATTTTCTGGCACCGTTGCTACTGCTCATACTTATTCATACCACCTGTATTTCACTATCTCTTCGCCGAACTAGTGCACCTATTAGGTGTGTTGGGGACACAAGAGACTTCTTGCTTTGTGGTTGCAGGGTTGCATAAGAGGGATATCTTTGACCTCTTCCTCCCTGAGTTCGATAAACCTTGGGTGATCCACTTAAGGGAAAACTTGCTGCTGTTCTACAAACCTCTGCTCTTGGAGGCCCAACACTGTCTACAGGAAAGGAGGGGGAACGTAGACATCATGAGGTATATCTTGACTAAAACTATAAAAGTAGCCACAACTGATAGGTAGATGTTGACTAGGACCATAACATAGCCACAGCTGGTATCCAATAAGCCACATCTTGTGTTAGATAGTCGACAGCTGTTAACAAATAGTCCACAGCTTAATCGTTCTTTCACTCTAAAGGAAAGAGGGATTCCGTAGCTGGTATTCCATAGCTAATAAATATTTAGTCGGAGGATTCACATCGGATACCCACAACTGTGTGGATACACCGCAAAGAATTCTTCGTGAGACTTTAGAAAGGTACAAAATATAAACCAGACTTAAACCAACCACCTAACCTTGGAGTTTAATGATTAGAATAAAGGAAGTTGGAAGATCATTAGTAAACTCCAAGGGGGAGAGGAAGGCTGAAGGAGAAGTATTAAGATAGTATTTGTAGTATGATAGGCGGAGAAAAAGGTTTGAACTGAAAAGAAGTCCGATCTTATTTTTATAAGGTTGTTGGGAAGTACCCATATAAAAATACTCTCAGGAGGTTGTCAGACCAGAAGCCGAGGGTCATATCTCGAGAAAGTAAGGGTTAGACCTTAACTAGAGTGGGTAATTGTAATTACTCGAAACCAAGAGAGCTCAAGTAAGTCTAAGATAATGAACTTGGATGAAGAAGCTATCGGAGGACAATCAAAGCCTAAGAAGGTACTATACAAAGGAGTTTGACCCTACTAAAACATAAGCCTATTAGAAAGATTCCTTTCATGGAACCTAAAGAAACCAAAGGGAAGATAATTAGTATAAACTAGAAGCCATGATTGGATGGACTAAATGAGTCTAATCCATTCGTAGGACTAAACAACCAGGACCATGCCTATTTTAAATACCTTACCAAGTACCATTACTTTCGTTATGGTAGTAAGGGAAAACAATACCCTACCTTAAATGAATCTTTTAGAATTAAGGTTTGGGCACCGCAGTTGGATTACCGCAGCTGGTAGAACCAAGCTTTGAGTACCCAAATAGGAAGATGTCACCCCAACCATTAGTAAAATCCATTAACACAATAAGATGTCCTAATCCAAGAATCTTTGGAGAGTAAGCCTATAAGCTTAGAGTGTTGGAAGAAATCATAGAATAGAAGAAACTATCAGTGCCAGACAACAGAAGACTTCCGGAAGGATCTGGACAAGGGATATATTCCACTATATCTAGTGTGATCACCATGTAGTTGAAGGATGGTGATCTGTTCAAGACATTTCAACATTCCGAAACATGAGAGCGTTCGAACTTCGGGACGAAGTTCAGTTTAAGGGGGAGAGGCTGTAATATCCCAGGTTTAGAGGCAATAAAATGAGAGAACACCAAAGTGTGCATTGCATTCATGCATAGAAAATCCGGGGAATTTTCGCGCTTCAAATAAAACTTACCACAGTAACTGAAGTTTCACTTGACTTGCTGGAATTGAAGTAGATCATCAAGTCAAGCGCTATAAACCTCACTGTGATCTTTGCTAAAACCTTGATTTGGGTAGAGATGACTTGATCTATGGGCTAGATCAAATAGAATTAGTTTTACAACAAACAACACCTTAAGTAAGGATCAACTACAAGATCTTATAAAGGATCTCAACATGTCATTCCTTACAACAACACATGAATAATTATTCAATCCTAAATCAAAGAACACAATTAATTAAGAAACTATTCTTTACTTATCATCCATGTCTTCTACAAAATAAATGTTCCTACCATGAGTCACATGGTATATCTTTTCAACTACAGTAATTGAATCCATGTCAAGGACATTCATATTTATTCTTAATTAACTTCGACCATTCCAACCTTGTTTCCTAACTCATACCATTAAACCTAGAGAAAAGAGAGAATCATTCATATGCTCATATTATGCATTCAATAGAACCTAGATTACTATTTAAACCTTATCCAATTGAGGTACTTGTTGATACTAACCAATGATACAAGAACTATAAGTCAAGTACTAAACCCTACTTGACCTAGCTAACACTTGATAGTAAGTAAGAATCTCTTTTGCTAGTGATTCAAGAAAGAGACAAGTGTTGTGATCATTACAACTTGGTAATGATCATAAACCCTAGAGAAAAACCTACCTATTCAGAAGAGCTCAACTTAAAGAGGTATACTCAAGTATATAGACTTATACTTGATCTTGGAGAGAGAACCATAATTCACCAATGAATGGCTATGCAGCCAATACTTTGATCATTACAAATGGGGTGATGATCATAAATCCTAAGGATCTAAGTGAATGTGTTGAGAGAAGTATTAAAGAAGAGAGATTAGTGAGGAATAAGTAGATCATGTCTGATGCATGATCTTACTTTATAAAGTGAGCTGATAAGTTAAACCTATATATGTGATGTATAGATCCCATTCTTCTCATGAAATAATAAGTAACTCATTAGTAATTAACCAAACCAATACTCATGCCTTGTATAGAGTAGTATTGATATGATATCTAAACCTTGCTTATCCCAAACACTTGAGACAAACATAGCATTGCCTTGAAACAATAATTCTACCTAAGTGAGGAGGATAACCCTAGCCACTAAAACATGATCAAAGCTTATACCATATTTTAATCCTAGTTGTGTATCACATTGGTGATCACTACTTAAACCCTAAACCATATTTGAATTCCAATCCGAGCATCACTTTGGATCATAATTAGAACCATGCCATGCCTCATGCCTATTTAATACTTCAATTAGTGAAGTATTCCCAAAACCTTAAACCTTTCGAGTAAAATGCATCCCACATAAAATATTATGCCCTAACTTGTGTATCATGGATCACAAGTAATAACCCAAGCCATATATACCTTAGAACTAAATGCCATTTGGTGAGAAGAGTAAAACCAATATTCAATGCTAATTGGTATCCCAAGTACTTGTTTAGTTAACCAAATAGGAAAATGTATCATAGTTTGAACCATCACCTTAACAAGTGGGTTAACCATTAAGAGCTTAGGGTCTATTTTAAACGATTCAAGTTAGAAATTTGCTAACCAAGATTAAAAAACATAAAGTTATCCAACCATCTTCTTAAACCCTAAGAACCCACATAAAATCATGAACCATTCTATTCTCAACACCATTTAATTTAAACTCTAGCCATAATAAAAATTATATGAGAACAATCCATATTGTTAAGCACACTAGTTCAACCTAATAATATTTTCACTATGCACATATTCTAAGTTTCAAACCATTTAAATAGATCTGGTTCCTAAATTAAAAAGGGAATTGAAATAACTAACCTCACCTTTTCTATTTTACTTAAGCCTCACAAGATCTCAATTAAATCCTAACCAAACTATTTGTTTAAAATAATAAAACCATGCAGTAAGCATGATTATCAAATTATCTTGATACTCAAGTATTTTAGAACCTGTAAAATAAAACATAATTCAAATGTGAATTCAAATACCAAATAGAAACCAGGAAATAAAAACAGAAATTTGAAAAAGAAATGGAGGGAAACTTACCTGGCAGCCCAGCACCGCAGCAGCCTTAGCCCAACAGCAACCCACGTCGACCAGCCCAGACTTGGCCCAACCCACGAACGAAAACAACCCACATACCGTTTCAAGCGCTTCAAAAATCGTGCGAGAGGAGGCCATCGTCTTCGTTCTCCTCCCCGACATCGACAGCGAGCCTGCGCCAGTAGGCCACGATCCTCGTCGACGATAAGTGAAGGAGATATGCCCAAGAGGCAATAATAAAAGTGGTTATTATATATCTTTATGTTTATGATAAATGTTTATATATCATGCTAGAATTGTATTAACCGAAACATTAGTACATGTGTGATATGTAGACAACAAAGAGTCCCTAGTATGCCTCTTAACTAGCTTGTTGATTAATGGATGATTAGTTTCATAATCATGAACATTGGATGTTATTAATAACAAGGTTATATCATTGTATGAATGATGTAATGGACACACCCAATTAAGCGTAGCATAAGATCACGTCATTAAGTTATTTGCTATAAGCTTTCGATACATAGTTACCTAGTCCTTATGACCATGAGATCATATAAATCACTTATACCGGAAAGGTACTTTGATTACATCAAACGCCACTGCGTAAATGGGTGGTTATAAAGGTGGGATTAAGTATCCGGAAAGTATGAGTTGAGGCATATGGATCAACAGTGGGATTTGTCCATCCCGATGACGGATAGATATACTCTGGGCCCTCTCGGTGGAATGTCGTCTAATGTCTTGCAAGCATATGAATAAGTTCATAAGAGACCACATACCACGGCACGAGTAAAGAGTACTTTTCAGGAGACGAGGTTGAACAAGGTATAGAGTGATACCGATGATCAAACCTCGGACAAGTAAAATATCGCGTGACAAAGGGAATTGGTATCGTATGTGAATGGTTCATTCGATCACTAAAGTCATCGTTGAATATGTGGGAGCCATTATGGATCTCCAGATCCCGCTATTGGTTATTGGTCGGAGTGAGTACTCAACCATGTCCGCATAGTTCGCGAACCGTAGGGTGACACACTTAAAGTTAGATGTTGAAATGGTAGAACTTGAATATGGAATGGAGTTCGAATATTTGTTCGAAGTCCCGGATGAGATCCTGGACATCACGAGGAGTCCCGGAATGGTCCGGAGAATAATATTCATATATAGGAAGTCATTTTATAAGATTTAAAATGATCCGGAAGGTTGTATGGAAGGTTCTAGAAGGTTCTAGAAAAGTCCGGAAGAAACCATCAAGGAAGGCGGAGTCCCGGAGGGACTCCACCTCCATGGCCGGCCAACCCTAGAGGGGGAGGAGTCCCAAGTGGACTCCCCCTTAGGGGGCCGGCCACCCCACCACATGGAAGGGGGGAATCCCACCCCAAGTGGGATTCCCACCTTGGGTAGGTTTCCCTATCACATGGAAGGTTTTGGGTTCGGGTCTTATTCGGAGACTTGTAGTCCAACACTTGGGGCTTCCACCTATATAATGAGGGGCCAAGGGGAGGGGGCCGGCCACCCCAAGACGACAGCCTGGCCGCACCCCTTTGTGGCCGGCCACCCCCTCCCAAACCCTAGCCGCCCCCTCTCTCCTCCATAGCTCCCGCACGCTTAGCGAAGCTCCGCCGGAGTTCTCCACCGCCACCGACACCACGCCATCGTGCTGTCGGATTCAAGAGGAGCTACTACTTCCGCTGCCCGCTGGAACGGGAGGTGGACGTCGTCTTCATCAACAACCGAACGTGTGACCGAGTACGGAGGTGCTGCCCGTTCGTGGCGCCGTGATCAAGATCTTCTACGCGCTTTTGCAAGCGGCAAGTGAACGTCTACCGCAGCAACAAGAGCCTCATCTTGTAGGCTTTGGAATCTCTTCAAGGGTGAGACTCGATAATCCCCTCGTTGCTACCGTCTTCTAGATTGCATCTTGGCTTGGATTGCGTGTTCGCGGTAGGAAATTTTTTGTTTTCTATGCAACGTTATCCTACAGTGATATCAGAGCCGTGTCTATGCATAGATGGTTGCACGAGTAGAACACAATGGTTTTGTGGGCGTTGATGCTCTTGTTATCTTTAGTTGAGTACTTTGCATCTTTGTGGCATAGTGGGATGAAGCGGCTCGGACTAACTTTACATGACCGCGTTCATGAGACTTGTTCCTCGTTCGACATGCAACTTGTATTGCATAAGAGGCTTTGCGGGTGTCTGTCTCTCCTACTATAGTGAAGATTCAATTTACTCTTCTATTGACAACATTAGTATCAACGTTGTGGTTCATGTTCGTAGGTAGATTAGATCTCTATCGAAAACCCTAAACCACGTAAAATATGCAAACCAAATGAGAGACGTCTAACTTGTTTTTGCAGGGTTTGGTAATGTGATATGGCCATAATGTGATGATGAATATGTATGAGATGATCATTATTGTATTGTGGCAACCGGCAGGAGCCTTATGGTTGTTTTTAAATTTCATGTTCAGTAGTATTTCAAAGTAGTTGTAATAGTTGCTACATGGAGGACGATCATGAAGACGGCGCCATTGACCATGACGCTACGCCGACGATGATCGAGATCATGCCCGAAGATGATGGAGATCATGTCCGTGCTTTGGAGATGAAGATCAAAGGCGCAAAGACAAAAGGGCCATATCATATCACATATGAACTGCATGTGATGTTAATCCTTTTATGCATCTTATTTTGCTTAGATCGCGACGGTAGCATTATAAGATGATCCCTCACTAAAATCTCAAGATAATAAAGTGTTCATCCTTAGTAGCACCGTTGCCAAGACTTGTAGTTTCGAAGCATCTCGTGATGATCGGGTGTGATAGAATCAACAAGTGCATACAACGGGTGCAAGACAGTTTTGCACATGAGGATACTAAGGTGGCCTTGACGAGTCTAGCATGTACAGACATGGTCTCGGAACACGTGATACCGAAAGGTAGAGCATGAATCATATAGTTGATATGATGAACACTTTGAGTGTTCGCCATTGAAATCACACCTTGTCTCGTGATGATCGGGCTAAGGTGCGGTGGATTTGGTTCGTGTGATCACTAAGACAATGCGAGGGATATTGTTTTGAGTGGGAGTTCACCTAGATTTTTAATTATGTTTAATTAAAATTTTGAACTCAATTTGTCATAAACTTAGTCTAAACTATTGCAAATATATGTTGTAGAGTCCCCAATCAATTTTAACCAGTTCCTAGAGAAAGAAAAGCTTAAGAGAAACGGTAGTGTAATGTCCCAGGTTTAGAGACGATCGAGGGGTAGATTTTAGAAAGGGATGTGCATTGCATTGTAATTTACGGGGAAATTTCGCGCTTTTAAACAAAAACTGCATCGAAGGGGGACAAGTTTCTCTCTCGACACCTTACAGGGTTAGGGTTTCGAGAGTGCGACAAACCTGTTCCTTATTCAACTAAACTAGGGTTTTGAGAAGAGAGTGGAGAGTTTGCATCACAAACTTAAGTTGCATGATTGAATTCTAAACTAAGTTGTACGATTGAATTCAATCCAAATTTGAATTTGAAATTCAAATTCCAACATCAAATGATTATCACATAATTCAAACTTGAGATAATTTCATAAACAATTATCAATAATCAAGATTATAAGTAATACAACAATTATGTAAAGCTCATTAAGGAAAATGGGAGCTTTATTGATAATCACACATTATACATTGTCAATTACAATATTCAGAATTGAAATAAATGAATTATTACAACACATTACACAAATTTGGATAAATAGAAAAAGAAGATAAAAGAAAAGTACAAGTATGAATCTGTCCTAAATACTACAATGTGAATATCATCTAATCTTGAGCTTGAAGATCATCTTGTCCATTTGATCATCATTTTGAACCTGCACATAAACACAACAAACACAAGTTATGCCAAGTGGCATAACCACTTGGCAGGTTAGAAACTAAATGAAAAGGGAAGGGATATGATCAAAGCTGCCGAGCTAATCCATCTCTCAGCCAAGACACAAGCCAGATACCAAGCATGTGCACACACACACAGCCTAGCAGCTCACCAGGCCTTGTGCATGTAGCACAACACACACACACAGCTCTGTGTGTCACCATGAGAGATCAGGCCTTGCTGTCGACCAGGGAAGGAATGGCTGATCATATATAAACTTTTCAGAAGCAAACCCTAACCATTGCATCGACAGCAGCCTCACTGGGTAAGTTACCAAAAACACAAGAACACAAGAACACAAGAACACAAGAACAGCTACTGCTGTTCAATCTAATTCCCAATCACTAGAAATTCACCAAGCATCACAAGCAAGCCAGGAGGAGCAGGGCAAGCTCATAATCCAACCAGAAGCAAAACCTCTACACCAACACCAATTCTAGGAGCTGGAGTGAGGTATACACATCATCATGAACAAACCAGATGGTTTTGTTCATAAATTACACAGGCATGATCTCAAGCACACCACAAGGGTAGGAAGCCCTGTTTGTGTCATCATATGGCTATCTAGCCATTTAGTACAAGCAAACATAGAAAAAGCCAGTAGGAAATTATCCAGGGAACACTGATTGTGTCCACACTGGGACACAATCAGAGAAATCCAACATGGATTTAGTCCCTAGCCAGCTACACAAGTTCACTTGACAACCTATAGCCAGCTAAACCATCAGACAGATAGACAATCAAGTGTCTATACATGTTTGTCAACATTAAAAGCATCTGGCAACCAAATATGGTTTAACCAGAAAGCATTTGTCCATACACATCAAGCCAAATAGGGTGGGCGCTTCCTGAATAGCAAGAAATGCTGTTGAGGCCACCTCAACCACAAAAATAATGAAGCCACCAAGCCCAGCACATCACATCATCACCCAATAGGGTTCAGTATGAGCTAGGGTACCCAACCAGTGGTTGGCATCCCTCTAGTCTCATCAATTCATCCATGAGATCATTACTGCTAAGCAGTTCACATCATTTATCTTTAAGCAATCAGAACTACACAGATAAATGAAATAGTCAAGCCATTATTCACAGAATCTGACAGATGATCCAATGGATCATTGCAAGCATCCACTGATGCTTGGACAAGCACCAGCATACACAGGCCAAGCCTGTGTGAAACACACACAGCATAGAGTGGACCACAGTGAGGTACTGACAACAAAGAGCAGTTTCTACAAGCAACTAGTGATCATATGACCACCAGAAGCTTGTAAGAGCATGCTACAGCATGCCAGACATCAAGTATAGCACCAATACATGTCCATACAATTGAATTGACCACAGAATTGGAACAATGGCATAGCAGATAATCAAATAAGCTGGATATGATAGTATCCAAAAGCAGTTCCATGAATTATATCACACAGGAAAGCACACCAGAGGCACTGACTCTTGCAAACTTGCAAGGATTGCACACTGCAATCAAGCCAGTGCAGCATATATAAACACACTTGAGTAATTGGCAAGTTCAGCATCAAGAATAGAAGCACAGGGAAGCAGCAGTCGAGCACATGCATGAACACAGAAGAAATGGCCACATCAGCAGCACACGCATAAGCAGTAGAGCAGCATAGCAACAGCATGCGCATGTCAGCTCCATCACAGCAGTAATGGCGTAAGGCCGCAGGAGCATAGCCGCAGCAGTACATCTACATGGCAAGCATCTCCACAGGGAGAGCAGGCCAGCGGCGGAGCTAGTCGAACAGGAATAGATGGAGCAGAGTGAGAGAGAGAGAAGAGGCGTAGAGCACTCACAGGTGAGGGGAGCCAGCGAACACGGCCGTGGCGGCCACAGCGGCACACGCCGGGCGAGCGACGGCGCCAGCCAGGCCAGGCCGCGGCGGAGAAGCAGCACCAGCACCACCACGGCGAGGCTCGCGGTGGCGACACAGCGCTAGAGGCGCCAGGGAGAAGGCCACGGCTTCTCCAGCGCACGACGGCGATGAACGCCGAAGAGCCTGGCGCACTTGAGGGTCGAGGTCGAGCGAACGGGGACGCGAGCGTCAGATCGACGCGGACCACCGTGTCCACCGTCGAGAGACGGTTCAGATCCACCTAACCTCACCGGCGGCGACGGCCGGAGTTGGCCGGAGTAATTCGGTGAAGGGGGCGGCGACGCGGGGATCGCCAGAGCCCGTGAGGGCTAGGGTTCGTGCGCGAATGGGGGAGAAGGGGTCGGTGCGACCGACCGAGCCACGAGTGGCTCGGGTTAGGGTTAACCCGCTGGGCCGCACTGACAGGTGGGCCCAGGGGCAATTCAGTCATTTCATAATTCCAATAAATACATAAACTTTGAAATTATATAAGAAATGTTTAATAGCTCTAAAAAATAATTAAAAATATGAAAATAGATCAGCATAAAATTCTCTATCATAATAAAATAAAAAGGGGAATTTTTGAAGATAATTAAGAATAAGTCTTCATTTGATGATTTAAATAATCATTTAAATCACACATATAATTTCAATAATAAAAATAAGTCCATTAATGCATTTGGACTTTAAAAACACCTTGAAAACATTTCAAGGTTGTATATTACTTTAAATCAAGTATCCCCAAATTATTCTTAGTAATAACCTCCTACATGAAATAATAATGACATCGGAAGGGGGGGACAAACCCTAAAACTGGAACCATGCATAATTGCTTCTTTAACCATTGCCCTTATCGGACAATGATGCTATTTTTCAGAACCAGAGGACAAGGGTCAGTCCACACCATCCAACTGCAACACTTTGCAGTGTTCAGGCAAGTTCATCACTTGCTCATGTCAATTAAGTATTTCTATCAAATTACTTGCAAAGTATTATGGCTATCACTATTGCATAAAAACCAAAACCACTACTTTCATAACTATGAATATGACTATGTGGTGGGCAATGGAACCATGGATTGTGTTGATATGGTGGAGGTTCCCTTGCACGGGCTTATATCCATCTAGGATTAAACAACAAATGTCTTGATGATTCTTGTGCCGTAATACCCGTGTTAACCATAAGATCCGGAGTGGGACGGAGTAGTCAAATGTGTTTCCACCTCTCGTTCATCAACGGATGCGCTTTACCGTAGACACTTGTATCTGTCAGGGCAAGCGTTTGGCTGGGGAAGCCTTAAGTCCCCACGGCATAGTCCGTAGACACTTGTCGCTCGAAGTGCAAGCGGTTGGCTGGGGAAGCCTTAAGTCCCCACGGTATTGTGGTCTATGATGGGTTGCAGCTACCGGCGAAGGAGTTTGGTTCGATCCCAAACTGTCGTCGTGGTCGGGGTCCACCCGTGAGTTGGAATAATGGGACCGGCGAGGACCCAGGGTCGGGGCATGCAAAAAAGGGTGGGTGTTCGAGGTAGCGGATGAACATGATTGGCTAGACCTTATACCGGGCCTCACACCAAAGGAAGTGTGGACGGGAAAGCTGCCCGGTTGGCACCAAGGTTAAGATCTCTTATGGGTAAAGCAACACACCTCTGCAGAGTGTAAAGAACTGTGACCTGTCACTCCCTGTTTCGGGATAAGGAACTGCGAACGCGGCCGGAAAGGAGCTCCATGAAGTTCTAGTAAACCGGTGAAGGCTGACGGACATAGCTCTTTCGAATAAAAGCAATCTCTTGAAGAAATGTTTATCAAAACTTGCATTGGTATTAGACTTTCTGGTCTAATATTGTAGCTAGAGCATTAAACACCTCTTATCTATAATGAACTTGTTGAGTACGCTCGTACTCATACCACTCTTAAATCCCATGCTTAGATTGTGCAGATAAATACGGAGGAGGATTACGACCACAATGAAGGAGCCGAGATCATCGGCTATGAAGAACCAGACCTCTCTGGAGGTATAGAAGGCGTAGACTACCTCATCGTCTACGGATCCGGGGAGGCTTCCGGAGGAGATCAAGCCTAGAGAGATCCAGTAGTAATAGTAACCGAGCAGCCCGAACTCTTAGTATTTAGCTGCTCGAGGAAATAAATGTATAACTTGATGAGACTCTTATATTGTAAGCTAAGTTGGGTTCGCCTCGAACCCAGGAGTATTCCTCTTAGGACCCAAGAGGAGCTCCGAGATGACATGTGTATGATAGTTGTAATAATAAATGAATGAGTTATGGACTTGCTATGTTCTGTTGTACTACTCTGAGGGATGTAATATTTGCGGAATGGTACTTCGTGAATGTTATATCAACGACTGGCATACTACAACATGCAGTGGTATGCAGGGTCACCACAGTTGGTATCAGAGCAAAAGCTTTGACCTTAGGTTGGAACCTAGTAAATGGGACCAAACGTTAGGAGTCAAATAGGATTAGTAAAGAATTCTCTAAAAATATGGTGTACATTCAATTGAGAATACAACAATCATATCTTTTAGTGCGATAATTCTTTATTATCTCTATTATGATGTATTATTATTAATCTCATAATCTTTCTATTTCTACAGCCAACATGGCAAGTTCACGTCCCGGATGAAACGTGAAAGTGATGGATTCCACACTGAGTGAATACGAAGGAGGACTTGCAGATATTCTACGAGCCATGTTACTTGAATTTGGGTGTGATCCCCAGATCCAAGTAAAGAAATACATGTACTATGATGGTACTGTATTGGCCAAGTGTAGGGTAGGATTGCGACTTCCCGAATCTCTGGGAATGAGCGTAGTCATGCCAGCAGGGGAAGCCAGGACTATCAACACAGCCAACCATATAGCTGTTATGAGAGCCATAACCGACATTCAGGAACATAAGACGAAAGAGCTTATGGGTTCCGAATTCTCCCATATTCCTCATAATCAGGAGGAAGAAGATCCCATGATTAACCACTACAAATATGCAAAACGCAAACCCATAGCAGCTGCAAAATATATGGATAATAGCCGCAACTTCATATCATTACTCTTTCAGTTGAACCATCATCTGACGGGAGCAATTGATACGATGCTAGAGGAGTTTACTGAACCCAAGGAGGAGATTAGAGGGAAAGAACCTATGGAGAATGTGGTGCATACACCAGTTTACTCAGCTGGTGACTACATTAGTATTGATCCTCTGGAGCCTGAAACTACACCTGTTACACCTGGGAACTATCTGGGTAGTTCCTATGGGGGATACGAGGGCGGAGAGGAGTCTGGAAACAATCAGCGTTCCGAGACTCCTATAGAAAATTCCACGGGTTGGCGTTGGGGATCTGGTACTGGAACTCATAGTACTTCTGTGTATTATGATGGGGAGATGAATGATGACGCCACAACCCAGAACCAGAGTTATCCTAGTAATGAAGGAGTTGATGGAGGGTATTCGACACAGGTTGTGTCGGGTATGAGTGTTGGTAATGTAGGATAACGTTGCATAGAAAACAAAAAATTTCCTACCGCAAACACGCAATCCAAGCCAAGATGCAATCTAGAAGACGGTAGCAACGAGGGGGTATCGAGTCTCACCCTTGAAGAGATTCCAAAGCCTACAAGAGGAGGCTCTTGTTGCTGCGGTAGACGATCACTTGCCGCTTGCAAAAGCGCGTAGAAGATCTTGATCACGATCGGTTCCGGCGCCACGAACGGGCAGCACCTCCGTACTCGGTCACACGTTCGGTTGTTGATGAAGACGACGTCCACCTCCCCGTTCCAGCGGGCAGCGGAAGTAGTAGCTCCTCTTGAATCCGACAGCACGACGGCGTGGTGTCGGTGGCGGTGAAGAAGTCCGGCGGAGCTTCGCTAAGCTACGCGGGAGATATGGAGGAGAGGGGGGCGGCTAGGGTTTGGGAGGGGGTGGCCGGCCACTTCAATGGGGCGGCCAGCTTGTGGTCTTGGGGTGGCCGGCCCCCTCCCTTGGCCCCTCATTATATAGGTGGATCCCCAAGGGTTGGTGTCCAAGTCTTCGAATAAGACCCGAACCAAAAAACCTTCCATAAGAGGGGAAAACCTAGCCCAACTAGGACTCCCACCAAAAGTGGGGTTTCCACCTCCCATATGTGGGGGTGGCCGGCCCCCTAAGGGGGAGTCCACTTGGGACTCCTCCCCCACTAGGGTTGGCCGGCCATGGAGGTGGAGTCCCATGTGGACTCCACCTTCCTTGGTGGTTTCTTCCGGACTTTTCTAGAACCTTCTAGAACCTTTTATAGAACCTTCCGCGACATTTTATTTCACATAAAATGACATCCTATATATGAATCTTATTCTCCGGACCATTCCGGAACTCCTCGTGATGTCCGGGATCTCATCCGGGACTCCGAACAAATATTCGAACTCCATTCCATATTCAAGTACTACCATTTCAACATCCAACTTTAAGTGTGTCACCCTACGGTTCGTGAACTATGCGGACATGGTTGAGTACTTACTCCGACCAATAACCAATAGCGGGATCTGGAGATCCATAATGGCTCCCACATATTCAACGATGACTTTAGTGATCGAATGAACCATTCACATACATTACCAATTCCCTTTGTCTCGCGATATTTTACTTGTCCGAGGTTTGATCTTCGGTATCACTCTATACCTTGTTCAACCTCGTCTCCTGACAAGTACTCTTTACTCGTACCGTGATATGTGGTCTCTTATGAACTCATTCATATGCTTGCAAGACATTAGACGACATTCCACCGAGAGGGCCCAGAGTATATCTATCCGTCATCGGGATGGACAAATCCCACTGTTGATCCATATGCCTCAACTCATACTTTCCGGATACTTAATCCCACCTTTATAGCCACCCATTTACGCAGTGGTGTTTGGTGTAATCAAAGTACCTTTCCGGTATAAGTGATTTACATGATCTCATGGTCATAAGGACTAGGTAATTATGTATCGAAAGCTTATAGCAAATAACTTAATGACGAGATCTTATGCTACGCTTAATTGGGTGTGTCCATTACATCATTCATACAATGACATAACCTTGTTATTAATAACATCCAATGTTCATGATTATGAAACTAATCATCCATTAATCAACAAGCTAGTTTAAGAGGCATACTAGGGACTTCTTGTTTGTCTACATATCACACATGTACTAATGTTTCGGTTAATACAATTCTAGCATGATATATAAACATTTATCATAAATAATAACCACTTTATTATTGCCTCTAGGGCATATCTCCTTCAGTCTCCCACTTGCACTAGAGTCAATAATCTAGATTACATTGTAATATACCTAACACCCATGGCATTCTGGTGTTGGTCATGCTTTGCCCTAGGGAGAGCTTTAGTCAATGGATCTGCTACATTCAGATCAGTGTGTACTTTGCAAATCTTTACTTCTCCATCTTCGATGTATTCGCGAATCGAGTGGTAACGCAGCTTGATATGCTTCAGCCTCTTGTGTGACCTTGGCTCTTGTGCATTGGCGATGGCACCCATGTTATCACAGTAAATGATTAATGGGTCCAATGCACTAGGAACCACACCGAGCTCTACAATGAACCTCTTCATCCATACCGCCTCTGATGAAGCCTCTGAAGCCGCTATGTACTCTGATTCTGTTGAAGACTTCGCCACCGTGCACTGCTTCGAGCTTGCCCAGCTTACTGCAGCACCATTCAATATAAACACGTACCCAGATTGTGACTTAGAGTCATCAGGATCAGTGTTCCAACTTGCATCGGTGTAACCGTTTACAACGAGCTCTTGGTCACCTCCATAACAAAGAAACATATCCTTAGTTCTTTTCAAGTACTTCAGGATATTCTTGACCGCTGTCCAGTGTTCCATTCCTGGATCACTTTGATATCTGCTAGTCAAACTAACAGCATGTGCTATATCCGGTCTAGTACATAGCATGGCATACATGATAGATCCTACTGCCGAGGCATAGGGGATATTATTCATCCTTTCTCTTTCTTCTGCTGTAGCCGGTCCTTGAGTCTTACTCAATACCTTGCCTGGTAACATAGGTAAGAACCCTTTCTTACTTTCGTCCATTCTAAACTTCTTTAGAATCTTGTCCAGATATGTACTCTGTGATAGCCCTATTAGGCGTCTTGATCTATCTCTATAAATCTTGATGCCTAATATATACGATGCTTCACCAAGGTCTTTCATTGAAAAACTATTATTCAAATAACCTTTACCAATGCTTAATAGTTCTATATCAGTCCCGAACAATAATATGTCATCTACATATAATATCGGGAATGCTCTGAGCTCCCACTCACTTTCTTGTAAATACAGGCCTCTCCATGACCTTTGTATAAACCCGAAGTCTTTGATCACCCTATCAAAGCGTCGGTTCCAACTTCTTGATGCTTGCTTCGGTCCATAGATTGAACGCTGAAGTTTGCATACTTTGTCAGCATTTTTAGGATCGACAAAACCTTTGGGTTGTACCATATACAACTCTTCCTCAATGTCTCCATTAAGGAACGCCGTTTTGACATCCATCCGCCAAATCTCATAATCGAAAAATGCAGCTATTGCTAACAAAATCCTCACAGATTTTAGCTTCGCTACAGGTGAGAAAGTCTCATCGTAGTCAACTCCTTGAATTTGTCGGAAACCCTTTGCGACAAGTTGAGCTTTATAGACAGTAATATTACCATCAGCATCTGTTTTTCTTTTGAAGATCCATTTATTCTCGACAGCCTTTTGGCTATCAGGTAAGTCTACCAAAGTCCATACTTTGTTATCATACATGGATCCCATTTCGGATTTCATGGCTTCTTGCCATTTGTTGGAATCTGGGCTCATCATCGCTTCTTCATACGTCGCAGGGTCCTCATCATTGTTATCCACAATCATGACATTTAGACAAGGATCATACCAATCAGGAGTGGCACGTTCCCTTGTCGATCTGCGAGGTTCAGTAGTTTCCTCGTTCGAAGTTTCATGATCATTATCATTAGCTTCCTCTGTTGCCGGTGTAGGCGGTACAGGTACAACTTCCGGTACTGCGCTACTCTGATCAACGAGTATAGATTCATCAATCTCATCGAGTTCTACTTTTCTTCCAGTCACTTCTTTAGTGAGAAATTCTTTCTCAAGAAAGGTTCCGTTCTTAGCAACAAAGATTTTGCCTTCGGATCTGTGATAGAAAGTGTACCCTATAGTTTCCTTAGGGTATCCTATGAAGACGCATTTCTCCGCTTTGGGTTCTAGCTTGTCCGGTTGTAACTTCTTTACATAGGCTTCGCAACCCCAAACTTTCAGGAACGACAGCTTAGGTTTCTTATTAAACCATAATTCATATGGTGTCGTTTCTACGGATTTTGATGGTGCTCTATTTAAAGTGAATGCGGCTGTCTCTAATGCATAATTCCAAAAAGATAACGGCAAATCAGTAAGAGACATCATACTATGAACCATATCTAAGAGAGTTCGATTACGACGTTCGGACACACCGTTACGTTGAGGTGTTCCCGGCGGTGTCAATTGTGAAAGTATTTCGCATTTCTTTAAATGCATGCCAAACTCATAACTCAGATATTCACCTCCACGATCAGATCGTAGAAATTTTATCTTCTTGTTACGTTGATTTTCTACTTCACTTTGAAATTCCTTAAACTTCTCGAAAGTTTCGGATTTATGTTTCATGAAATAGATATACCCATATCTACTCAGATCATCTGTGAAGGTTAGAACATAACGATAACCACCGCGCGATGCTATGCTCATTGGTCCACATACATCGGTATGTATGATTTCCAATAAGTCAGTAGCTCGCTCCATCATACCAGAAAATGGAGTCTTTGTCATTTTTCCCATTAGACATGCTTCGCATCTATCAAGTGACTCAAAGTCAAGTGATTCAAGTAATCCATCAGTATGGAGTTTCTTCATGCGTTTCACTCCAATATGACCAAGACGACAGTGTCACATATAAGTAGAATTATCATTCAATTTAATTCGCTTAGCATCAATGTTATGTATATGCGTATCACTACTATCGAGATCTAACAGAAATAAGCCATTCTTTTGTGGTGCTCGACCATAAAAGATATTATTCATAAAAATAGAACAACCATTATTCTCAGACTTGAATGAATAACCGTCTTGCATTAAACAAGATCCAGATATAATGTTCATGCTCAACGCGGGTACATAATAACAATTATTTAGGCTTAAAACTAATCCCGAAGGTAGATGTAGAGGAAGTGTGCCGACTGCGATCACATTGACCTTGGATCTGTTTCCAACGCGCATCGTTACTTCATCTTTCAGCAGTTGTCGTTTATTCTTTAGTTCCTGTTTCGAGTTACAAATATGAGCAACCGAACCAGTATCCAATACCCGTGTACTAGAACGAGAACCGGTGAAATGAACATCTATAACATGTATATCAGATATACCTTCTTTCTTCTTCTTGACAAGGCCGCTCTTCAGATCAGCCAGATACTTGGAGCAATTACGCTTCCAGTGTCCCTTCTCCTTGCAGTAATAGCACTCAGCATCAGGCTTAGGGCCGTTCTTAGGTTTCATAGGAGGCGTGGCAGCTTTCTTGCCACCCTTCTTGAATTTTCCCTTAGACTTGCCCTGTTTCTTGAAACTGGTGGTTTTGTTGACCATCAACACTTGGTGCTCTTTCTTGATCTCAATCTCAGCAGCTTTTAGCATGCCAAAGAGTTCAGGTAACTCCTTGTTCATGTTCTGCATATTGTAGTTCATCACAAAGTTCTTGTAACTTGGTGGCAGTGATTGAAGGACACGATTAATCCCGATCTGTTAGGAATCACTATTCCCAAGTCACTGAGTTTCTTCGCATGCCCGGTCATGGCGAGCATGTGCTCACTAACGGAGCTGCCTTCTTCCATCATACAGCTGAAGAAATGTTTTGATGCTTCATAGCATTCCACGGCCGCATGAGTCTCGAATATAGCTTTCAGCTCATTCATCAACTCATGAGGATCGTGGTGCTCAAAACGTTTTTGAAGATCGGATTCAGATCGCACGGGATGGCACATCGAACTTGAGAGTACCGAGTTTTCCGAGTCGCGTAAACAGCTTTTACTTCATCGGTTTCAGTTTCTGCGGGGAGGGTCACCTAGCGGTGCATCAAGCACAAATTGCAGATTTCCGCCGAGAGAGGAAGATCCTCACATGACGGAACCAGTCGGTGAAGTTGCTACCGTTGCTCTTAAGTTTCTCTTTCTCTAGGAACTGATTAAAATTGATTGGGGACGCCATCTCTACAACATATATTTGCAATAGTTTAGACTAAGTTTATGACAAATTGAGTTCAAATTTTAATTCAACATAATTAAAAACCTAAGTGAACTCCCACTCAAAACAATATCCCTCGCATTGTCTTAGTGATCACACGAACCAAATCCACCGCACCTAAACCCGATCATCACGAGAAAAGGTGTGATCTCAATGGCGAACACTCAAAGTGTTCATCATATCAACCATATGATTCATGCTCTACCTTTCGGTATCACGTGTTCCGAGACCATGTCTGTACATGCTAGGCTCGTCAAGGCCACCTTAGTATCCGCATGTGCAAAACTGTCTTGCACCCGTTGTATGTACTTATTGAATCTATCACACCCGATCATCACGAGATGCTTCGAAATGACAAGACTTGGTAACGGTGCTACTAAGGATGAACACTTTATTATCTTGAGATTTTAGTGAGGGATCATCTTATAATGCTACCGTCGCGATCTAAGCAAAATAAGATGCATAAAAGGATTAACATCACATGCAGTTCATATGTGATATGATATGGCCCTTTTGTCTTTGCGCCTTTGATCTTCATCTCCAAAGCACGGACATGATCTCCATCATCTTTGGGCATGATCTCCATCATCGTCGGTGTAGCGTCAAGGTCAATGGCGCCGTCTTCATGATTGTCCTCCATGTAGCAACTATTACAACTACTTTGAAATACTACTCAACATGAAATTTAAAGACAACCATAAGGCTCCTGCCGGTTGCCACAATACAATAATGATCATCTCATACATATTCATCATCATATTATGGCCATATCACATCACCAAACCCTGCAAAAACAAGTTAGACGTCTCTAATTTGGTTTGCATATTTTACGTGGTTTAGGGTTTTCGAGAGAGATCTAATCTACCTACGAACAAGAACCACAACGTTGATACTAATGTTTTCAATAGAAGAGTAAATTGAATCTTCACTATAGTAGGAGAGGCAGACACCCGCAAAGCCTCTTATGCAATACAAGTTGCATGTCGAACGAGGAACAAGTCTCATGAACGCGGTCATGTAAAGTTAGTCCGAGCTGCTTCATCCCACTATGCCACAAAGATGCGAAGTACTCAAACTAAAGATAACAAGAGCATCAACGCCCACAAACCATTGTGTTCTACTCGTGCAACCATCTATGCATAGACACGGCTCTGATACCACTGTAGGATAACGTTGCATAGAAAACAAAAAATTTCCTACCGCGAACACGCAATCCAAGCCAAGATGCAATCTAGAAGACGGTAGCAACGAGGGGGTATCGAGTCTCACCCTTGAAGAGATTCCAAAGCCTACAAGAGGAGGCTCTTGTTGCTGCGGTAGACGATCACTTGCCGCTTGCAAAAGCGCGTAGAAGATCTTGATCACGATCGGTTCCGGCGCCACGAACGGGCAGCACCTCCGTACTCGGTCACACGTTCGGTTGTTGATGAAGACGACGTCCATCTCCCCGTTCCAGCGGGCAGCGGAAGTAGTAGCTCCTCTTGAATCCTACAGCACGACGGCGTGGTGTCGGTGGCGGTGAAGAAGTCCGGCGGAGCTTCGCTAAGCTACGCGGGAGATATGGAGGAGAGGGGGGCGGCTAGGGTTTGGGAGGGGGTGGCCGGCCACTTCAATGGGGCGGCCAGCTTTTGGTCTTGGGGTGGCCGGCCCCCTCCCTTGGCCCCTCATTATATAGGTGGATCCCCAAGGGTTGGTGTCCAATTCTTCGAATAAGACCCGAACCAAAAAACCTTCCATAAGAGGGGAAAACCTAGCCCAACTAGGACTCCCACCAAAAGTGGGGTTTCCACCTCCCATATGTGGGGGTGGCCGGCCCCCTAAGGGGGAGTCCACTTGGGACTCCTCCCCCACTAGGGTTGGCCGGCCATGGAGGTGGAGTCCCATGTGGACTCCACCTTCCTTGGTGGTTTCTTCCGGACTTTTCTAGAACCTTCTAGAACCTTTTATAGAACCTTCCGCGACATTTTATTTCACATAAAATGACATCCTATATATGAATCTTATTCTCCGGACCATTCCGGAACTCCTCGTGATGTCCGGGATCTCATCCGGGACTCCGAACAAATATTCGAACTCCATTCCATATTCAAGTACTACCATTTCAACATCCAACTTTAAGTGTGTCACCCTACGGTTCGTGAACTATGCGGACATGGTTGAGTACTTACTCCGACCAATAACCAATAGCGGGATCTGGAGATCCATAATGGCTCCCACATATTCAACGATGACTTTAGTGATCGAATGAACCATTCACATACATTACCAATTCCCTTTGTCTCGCGATATTTTACTTGTCCGAGGTTTGATCTTCGGTATCACTCTATACCTTGTTCAACCTCGTCTCCTGACAAGTACTCTTTACTCGTACCGTGATATGTGGTCTCTTATGAACTCATTCATATGCTTGCAAGACATTAGACGACATTCCACCGAGAGGGCCCAGAGTATATCTATCCGTCATCGGGATGGACAAATCCCACTGTTGATCCATATGCCTCAACTCATACTTTCCGGATACTTAATCCCACCTTTATAGCCACCCATTTACGCAGTGGTGTTTGGTGTAATCAAAGTACCTTTCCGGTATAAGTGATTTACATGATCTCATGGTCATAAGGACTAGGTAATTATGTATCGAAAGCTTATAGCAAATAACTTAATGACGAGATCTTATGCTACGCTTAATTGGGTGTGTCCATTACATCATTCATACAATGACATAACCTTGTTATTAATAACATCCAATGTTCATGATTATGAAACTAATCATCCATTAATCAACAAGCTAGTTTAAGAGGCATACTAGGGACTTCTTGTTTGTCTACATATCACACATGTACTAATGTTTTGGTTAATACAATTCTAGCATGATATATAAACATTTATCATAAACATAAAGATATAAATAATAACCACTTTATTATTGCCTCTAGGGCATATCTCGTTCAGGTAACACATATGGCAGAGCTACAAGGGAGTACACCCGATGGGTGGACTATGATGCACTTAACGATCAGTTTGTGAACACTGATTTCTCCCTAGGATCATCATCTGATTCTGATTACCAGCCGACGGGGAGACCTTATGTTCCAGGGTCTATCAGGAGGACGACACGTTCGACCGGATGGAAGCCTGGGATGTACCGGGAGTGAAGATCGGCTAGAGTCCACCAAGGGAGGCGAGGCTATAATACACAAGTACCACGTGTATTATAGTATGTAATATTTTTATAAATTTGTACATATACTTTAATAAGTGAGTTTGCATACTCACATCGACTTGAGTATTGTAATAAGACCACTTAAGTATGTATATACAGGGTATATGTTTTGTATGATTTGGATTTGCTTCTTGATTTCCATTGCGTGACTAGTTCTGTGCACAAAGTTGAGCTCAGAAAACTTGCGCATGGAGTAATTATGAGTATCATCTTGTGTTGCAGAACTAGGGGGTTATGTCGGGAGCGTTAGGAGAGGAGACCGAAGCGCAGCGCATGGAGCGTGAAGCAAAACAAAAGGAAGAGGTTGAGGGAGCAGCCAGAGATCAGTTTCCACCACCACCACCACCCATGACGCAGCAGAATTTCGTCCAGTACATGCAGCTGGTGGAGGAAAGACAACGAGTGACGTTGGAGCAGCAGAACAAATTCTTTCAAGAGCTGCTGCAACAGAACCGGGTGGAGAGACCCGAGAATCCGGGAGTCACCTTAGCAGACTTCCAGAACACCAAGCCTATATCTTTCGCATACGCGCCCGAGCCAATGGACGCGGAAGATTGGCTTATGGATACTGAGCGAAAGCTCAATACCGTTGGATGTAACGACCAAGAGAAGGTTCGTTATGCTACTCATCTGCTGCGTGGACCTGCCGCATCATGGTGGGACAATATCGTAGCCGTTTATCCGGCTGGAAAGGTATTTACCTGGGAGGAGTTCACGAGGAAGTTCAGGGAATCCAATATCCCTGAAAGTATTGTGGAGCTGAAGCGTCGAGAATTTGAAAGTCTCGAGCAGAAGGACAAGGCCATCCTGACTTATGTCAGGGAATTCTCAAAGCTGTCCCGGTATGCGGTTGAAGAAGTTAACACCGAGGACAAGAAGAAGAGGTTTCTGAGGGGGTTAAGTCCCCAGTTCAAGGTACAACTCCGTATGATGAGAGCAACGGAGTTTCAAGAGTTGGTGGATGCTGCCATCACTCTGGAAGATGATTTCAAACAACTGCAGGAGGAGGAAAGGAAAAAGGCCAAGTATGAGCCTAAGAGGTTTGTTAGTAACAAGCCTAATACCAGCCTGAGTTTCAAGCCCAGATACAACAATAACAACAACAACAACAACAACAACAACAGTAACTACTACGGTAGTAGGAGGAACCAAGCTTTCCAGACTGCCAATCCAATGGTCTGTCGAAGCTGTGGACTTCCAGGGCATTTTGCCAAGGACTGTAGAAAGCCAAGGATAATATGCTTTGGTTGTCGTCAGGAGGGGCACATGCGGAAGGACTGCCCCAAGAAAAATAGTGGAGGAGGTCAGTCAGGAGGAGGAGGAAATCGAGGAGGAAACACCGGAGGGAACTGGAAGAATAAGAAGCCTTTCGGCAAGCTGAACTGTACCAGTCTGGAGGAGGTGGTCAACTCTGATCAGGCGGTGATATGTACGCTCCAGATACTCACTCATCCTGGCAAAGTACTTTTCGATACTGGTGCAACTACATCATTCATTTCTCAACAATTCATCATCAAACATGGGATTAGTTGCACTAAGTTAGATACACCCATAACTATACTTTCCGCGGGGGGAACGATAGTAGTAACCCATACCAAACAAAAACAAGTCATCATGATCAATAAGTGCGCGTTTGACGCGGACCTGTTCATCCTACCGATGAAGGACATTGATGTCATTCTTGGTATGAACTGGTTAGAAGTTAATGGAGCATTGATCGACTGTGTGAACAAGACAGTATCATTGAAAAGCCCCGATGGAAGTAGAATGATCTACCAAGGCGACAAACATACGCAGATTGAAGTGGAGCTACAGCTGAACAGCATGAAGGAAGTGAAACTAGAGGATATACCTGTAGTGAATGAATTCCAAGATGTATTTCCTGCGGAATTACCTGGTATGCCACCAGATAGGGAGATAGAATTCACTATCGACCTAATTCCAGGAACAGCTCCGATTGCTAAAGCACCATATAAAATGGGGCCCAAGGAGTTGAAAGAACTTAAGGCGCAATTGGATGATTTGGAACAGAAAGGATTTATTCAAGAAAGTGTTTCACCATGGGGATCACCTGTGATCTTCGTGGATAAAAGAGATGGAGGAAGAAGGATGTGTGGAGATTACAGGAATCTGAACAACGTCACAATCAAGAACAAGTATCCACTTCCAAGAATACAAGATCTATTTGATCAAGTTAGAGGAGCGGGAGTCTTTTCCAAGATTGATCTAAGATCCGGTTATCACCAGATAAAGATCAAGAAGGAAGACGTTCCGAAAACTGCCTTTGTCTCAAGGTATGGACATCATGAATACCTTGTAGTGCCTTTTGGATTAACCAATGCCCCAGCAATATTCATGAATCTCATGAATAAGATCTTCATGCCATATCTAGACAAGTTTGTCATCGTATTCATCGATGATATCTTGATATATTCCAAGAACAAGGTCGAACATGCTGAACATTTGAGGTTAGTGTTGCAAACACTAAGGGAACATCAACTCTATGCCAAATTTAGCAAGTGTGAATTTTGGCTAGATCAAGTGGAATTCCTTGGTCATGTTATTAGTAAAGATGGAATAGCTGTTAACCTGAGTAAGGTAGCAGCAGTTCTAGAATGGGAAGCACCCAAGACTGTCAAGGAAATCCGAGGATTCCTAGGAATGGCAGGATATTATCGGAGATTCATTGAAGGATTCTCCAAGATAGCAGGACCCATGACAAAACTGTTAAGAAAGAACACACCTTTCATGTGGTCAGAGGAGTGTGAGAAGAGTTTTCAAACTCTAAAAGAGAAACTCACCACGGCACCGGTGTTAGCAGTTCCGGAAGTTGGCAAGGATTACACCGTGTACTGTGACACATCCAAGCATGGATTGGGTTGCGTACTCATGCAAGATCGGAAAGTGATATCTTATGGATCGAGGCAACTCAGACCTCATGAAGTGAATTATCCAACACATGACTTGGAATTAGCAGCAGTCGTATTTGCACTCAAAACTTGGAGACATTTTCTTTATGGAGCCAAGTGTGAGCTCTATACCGATCATAAGAGTCTCAAATATTTCTTCACCCAGAAGGAACTCAACATGAGGCAGAAAAGATGGCTTGAACTAATCAAGGATTATGATTTGACCATCAATTACACTCCAGGGAAGGCCAATGTTGTAGCAGATGCCTTGAGCAGGAAGAGTACCGGCGGAGTGGAACAAGAGATATCACCGGAGTTGAGGAAGGAAATAAGTCAAGCCCAAATACAACTTTGGGAGAAGGAAGCTCATGAAGGATTATCGGCGTTGCAAGTAGCCGATGAGTTAAATGTCAACCTAAAGAATGAGATAATGATGGGTCAGCTGGACGATCCATTTATCGTTGAGGAGATGAGAAGAATAGATGAAGGAAGACCATCAGAATTTCACCGCGGAGAATCTGGATCATTATGGTTCCAGAAGAGAATTTGCGTTCCGGATATTGCTGAAATTAAGGAAGTAGTACTCCGGGAAGCTCATCAAACACCATACTCCATTCATCCGGGAAGTACAAAGATGTACATGGATTTAAAGGAGTTATTCTGGTGGAACAACATGAAGAGAGAAATAGCACAATATGTGGCGGAATGCCATACCTGCCAGAGAGTGAAGGCTGAACACCAGAGTCCAGCAGGAAAGTTACAACCTTTACCTATTCCAGAGTGGAAATGGGAGGAAATAGGGATGGATTTCATCACCGGACTACCCATGACCAATAAAAAGAAGGACATGATATGGGTAATCGTGGACCGGTTGACGAAGAGCGCCCACTTCTTAGCGGTAAATCAGCAGGATAAAGGAGAGAAACTCATCGATCTTTACATCAAAGAGATCGTGAGTAAGCATGGAGTGCCTAAGAAGATAGTGTCGGATCGAGGATCCGTGTTCACATCAGCATTCTGGAAGCAACTACATTAGGATCCAAGTTGGACTATAGTACCGCTTACCATCCCCAAACAGGTGGACAAACCGAGAGAACCAACCAGATCTTAGAGGATATGCTTAGGGCTTGTGCCCTAGACTTCGGAGGATCATGGGAGGAGCACTTACCACTAGCAGAGTTTTCATATAACAATAGTTACCAAAGCAGCATCAAGATGGCACCATTTGAAGCTCTGTATGGAAGGAAGTGTAGATCACCGATATGTTGGTATGAAGCCGGAGCAAGCAAAGAGTTCAACCCTGATTATGTCAAGGAAAAACAACAAATCATTGACATTATCAGAGATAGGCTCAAGATAGCCCAAAGTCGGCAAAAGAGTTATGCCGATCAGAAGAGAAGAACATGGGAGCCACGAGTTGGATACATGGTATATCTTAAGGTAAGCCCGATGAAAGGACTCCAGAGGTTTGGAGTAAAAGGAAAGCTCAGTCCTAGATACATCGGACCTTTCAAGATTTTGAGTCAAAACCGAGGATTAGCCTTTGAATTGGAATTACCGGGAAGGTTATCTCAGGTTCACAATGTATTCCATGTGTCGCAACTCCGAAAGTGTCTGAAAACCCCTGATGAACCAGTATCACATGAAGAGCTCGAGTTACAACCAGACTTGACTTACATCGAGAAGCCAGCAAAGATTCTCGAGGAGAACTGGAAACAACTCAGGAATCGAGCCATAAAATACTGCAAGATACAATGGAAGCATCATCCCGAGAGGGAAGCTACCTGGGAAAAGGAGGAAGACCTGAGGAAAACATACCCCGAACTCTTCAGGTATTACAACCACAACTTCGGGACGAAGATTCTTTAAGGGGGAAAGGCTGTAATGTCCCAGGTTTAGAGACGATCGAGGGGTAGATTTTAGAAAGGGATGTGCATTGCATTGTAATTTACGGGGAAATTTCGCGCTTTTAAACAAAAACTGCATCGAAGGGGGACAAGTTTCTCTCTCGACACCTTACAGGGTTAGGGTTTCGAGAGTGCGACAAACCTGTTCCTTATTCAACTAAACTAGGGTTTTGAGAAGAGAGTGGAGAGTTTGCATCACAAACTTAAGTTGCATGATTGAATTCTAAACTAAGTTGTATGATTGAATTCAATCCAAATTTGAATTTGAAATTCAAATTCCAACATCAAATGATTATCACATAATTCAAACTTGAGATAATTTCATAAACAATTATCAATAATCAAGATTATAAGTAATACAACAATTATGTAAAGCTCATTAAGGAAAATGGGAGCTTTATTGATAATCACACATTATACATTGTCAATTACAATATTCAGAATTGAAATAAATGAATTATTACAACACATTACACAAATTTGGATAAATAGAAAAAGAAGATAAAAGAAAAGTACAAGTATGAATCTGTCCTAAATACTACAATGTGAATATCATCTAATCTTGAGCTTGAAGATCATCTTGTCCATTTGATCATCATTTTGAACCTGCACATAAACACAACAAACACAAGTTATGCCAAGTGGCTGATGACCCACAAGTATAGGGGGTGTATCGTAGTATCTTCGATAAGTAAGAATGTCGATCCCAACGAGGAGCAGAAGGTATTGACAAGCAGTTTCGATGAAGGATTCACTGTAAATGCTCACAGACAAGTATTCAGGGGGGTTTGATGTAACAGTTGAATAAAGTACGAGTATGTAAAGTGCGAGAGTAATAATTGCAGCGAGTGGCCCAATCCTTTTTAGCACAAAGGACAAGCCGGTTTGTTTACTTATAATGACCAAACGTTCTCGAGGACACACGGGATTTTAGTCTAGTGCTTTCGCTACATACGGCTAAATAATCTTCATTGTTGTGATAAGTGTTGTGTGGGTGAACCTATGCTAATGTACCGCCCTTCCTAGGACTAATACATACTTGTGATTATACCCCTTGCAAGCATCCGCAACTACAAGAAAGTAATTAAGAATTAAATCTAACCACAGCCTTAAACTCTGAGATCCTGCGATCCCTCCTGCATCGATATACCAACGGGGGTTTAGGTTTCTGTCACTCCGGCAACCCCGCAATTGGCAAACGAGTACAAGATGCATTCCCCTAGGCCCATAAATGGTGAAGTGTCATGTAGTCGACGTTCACATGACACCACTAGAAGAATAACACCACAACTTAAATATCACACCATTGAATATTACTCAACCATAATTCACTACTAACATTTAGACTTCACCCATGTCCTCAAGAACTAAACGAACTACTCACGAGACATCATACGGAACATGATCAGAGGTGATATGATGATGAATAACAATCTGAACATAAACTTGGTTCAATGGTTTCACTCAATAGCATCAACAACAAGTAGGAATCGATACCGGGAGAGTTTCCCCTATCAAACAATCAAGATCAAACCCAAATTGCTACGGCAGTGGCGGTGTCCAGCGGTGATGACGGCGGTGATGATGGTGGAGATGATGATGATGGTGATGGCGATGATGTCCAGCTCGATGACGGTGTCGATGGCGTCGATTTCCCCCTCCCGGAGGAATTTCCCCGGCGGATTCCTGCCCGCCGGAGAGCTCTTTCTCTCTGGTGTTCTCCGCCCCGCAGAGGCGGCTGTAACTCTTCGCGAGGTACCCTCTCGTGGCTTAGGTCTTCGGGACGAAGGGTTTGGCGAAGAAAAGGAGGCGAAAAGGGTCGTGGGCCCCCAGGACCATAGGCCGGCGCGGCCGGGGCCTCGGGCCACGCCGCCCTAGGGTGTGGGCCCACCCCGGCTGCTCCCCGGCTCCTCCTTCCGGCTTCCTTCGTCATCTTGAAAAATAGGATTTTTGGTATAATTTCCTTCCGAGTTGATCTTCCGAAATATTGCGTTCGACGGTGCTTTTTCCAGCAGAATCCTCGGCTCCGGTGTTCGATCCTCCAATAATGATGAAACATGCAAAATAGATGAAATAACATAAGTATTGTGTCCCAATATGAAATATATCAATGAATAACAGCAAATTATGATATAAAATAGTGATGCAAATTGGACGTATCAACTCCCCCCAAGCTTAGACTTCGCTTGTCCCCAAGCGAACCGAGCTCGATAGACATGACCACATGTTTATGGAGTGAAGAGTCGATAAATAAAATACGGACAAGAAGCATCATATTCATTCACACAGGACATTATAGTAAACAACCTCTTATAACTCATATTGAAACAAGTATAAGGTAATCACAAGTAAAGGTGCATGAGAAATCATGATTGGTGATGGCAAACTTCGTTCTTGGTCAGAGAACAATTAACAGATTATATTTATCTCATTGAGCAGCGTTCTCATGTTAGAGTTTATAAGGCACAACTTGCATACTCAATCGTAATGGTCTACTCATAATCATTGATAACTTGCAAAGCTATATTCATTCAAATAAAACTTGTACTAAACAAAGAAGAATAAAAGACATGATGTAGCAAATCACAATATAATGGTTTGATCACAACTACTCAAATGCTTGCTTGAGATGGAGGGAAATAGGTTTACCGACTCATCATAAAGTAAAAAACAGGCACTTCTCAGAGGGAAGCAGGTATTAAATCATGTGCTAGAGATTTTTCAATTTTTGCAAACATAAAAAGAGAATAAAAGTAACATTTTTAGAGGTGTTTGTTGTTGTCAACGATCGGTAGCGGGTACTCTAACCCCTTGCCGGACAACCTCCTAAGAGCGGCTCCCATATTATTTTCATTTTGTGTGGCACTCCTTCCAACCTTTCTTTCACAAACCATGGCTAACCGAATCCTCGGGTGCCTGCCAACAATCTCATACCATGAAGGAGTGCCTTTTTATTTTAGCTTTATTATGATGATGACACTCCCCCAACCTTTGCTTACACAAGCCATGGCTAACCGAATCCTTCGGGTGCCGTCCATCAATCACATACCATGGAGGAGTGTCTATTTAGTTTAATCAATTTGGGACTGGGAATCCCATTGCCAGCTCTTTTTGCAAAATTATTGGATAAGCGGGTGAAGCCACTAGTCCATTGGTGGAAGTTGCCCAACAAGATTGAAAGATAAAACACCACATACTTCCTCATGAGCTATGAAACATTGACACAAATAAGAGATACTAAGTTTTGAATTGTTTAAAGGTAGCACATGAAGTATTTACTTGGAATGGCAGAAAATACCATGTAGTAGGTAGGTATGGTGGACACAAATGGCATAGGTTTGGGTTAAGGTTTGGATGCACGAGAAGTATTCCCTCTCAGTACAGGTCTTTGGCTAGCAAGGTTAATTAGCAAGCATAAGAGTCGAGGGAAACAAACAAATATACATGTGATAGAAACAATCATGCATCTTCCTTGTAAGTACAAACAATTTTAACTTCAGAATAATAAGCTATGAGCTAACAAGAAAGACAATGAAACATCTACATGTATTTCTCTTTTCTATTTAAACCTCAAAGTGTTGTTGCTATTGACCAATGCTAAGTTTGCCAAAACCAAATAGATTTATTCAATGCTCCCAAAGTGATACCAATACTAACAACAAGGTGAATCATATAGTAGAGATTGCAAACTAAAAT
Organism: Lolium perenne; assembly: GCF_019359855.2. Taxonomy (NCBI): domain Eukaryota; kingdom Viridiplantae; phylum Streptophyta; class Magnoliopsida; order Poales; family Poaceae; genus Lolium; species Lolium perenne. The sequence goes on along the minus strand of NC_067250.2, from coordinate 296,546,409 downwards.
AAGATGTGCAATATGTAAATGATAAGACTTCTCATTAATATTCCATAACGATAACTCACACCAAGGGATACATAGATAACCAACTAAAGGAGAGATACTTCCAAACGCAACCCATCTTATATGATAACTTCCCTACTCATGATATGATACTACTTGACAATAAAAGTAAAAGGTAGTGATAATGTGATACCGCGGCACTCCCCCAAGCTCGGAACAAACCAAGGGGATGCCAATACCGATGATGAATTACTCCTGCGGCGATGGTGGTGATGAATTCCCGTCATCAAACTTCCAAGGAAGAGGCTCTCCATCAAGAAACGACATCTTGGTCTCGGGGATCCTGAAACTAGCAGCACGGCTTATGTATTTAAACCTGTTTTCATACTCACAGTTCTGATTCTGAAAATCATAGAGTTGTGCTTGGAGCTTGTTGGTGGTGTCGTGAAGTGAGAGGATGTCGCTCCAAAGCTTTGCAGTTTCCTTCTCATGTTCAGCAATGAGTTCAGACACAATCCTGTGGAAGATATCCACCTCACGCTCAGCCATCTTCTTGTACTTGAAAACCTCTTGTTCTAGCTTCTCCATCCTGTCTTCCAGGCTTCCTTCTCCTTTAGGACCCTGGACATCCTTGACTTGCAGTTCTCCTTCAACGAGCAGCAACTCCTTGGGGTGCATCCTCAGCTCCTCCATGTACAACTTGCCAACATCCTTGCTGGAGCTGTCCTTCGGAGTTTCCGACGAAGACATGATGGCTCTAGATCCGAAGCAAATCCTGGCAGAAACAACTCGAAACAAAACACGTCGAAAACACGATATACGGACCTCCAGGGGTCCGGGGGATTATATAGCAAAATTTTTCTCGTCAAAAGGAAAGCACCAGATCGAACCAGAGTCGGAAAGGGGCGACGAGGCGGCCAAACCATAGGCCGGCGCGGGCCCAGGTCAGGCCGCGCCGCCCTATGGTGGCACCCCCTCGTGCGTCCTTTCCACTCCGTTTCGAACTCGTAATTTCACATATTTTCCAAAAACAGCAAAAATATAGTTCGGAAAGTAAATTGCGTACTTTTCATTACCAGTACTGTTACCTATTCGAAGTCGAGTTCTGGCGGACTGTCAATTTGCCCTTTGATGTAGGCCTCTGGTGTTTCCACTTGAATAATATCAACATCAACATTATAAGAATCCCCCGAGATATAATGCTTGAGTCTTTGTCCATTCACCACTTGCGTAGCATTGCCTTGGAGAGAGCTAATTTTGATTGCTCCTGAACGATACACCTCCTCGACAACATATGGTCCTTCCCATTTCGAGAGTAATTTCCCTGCAAAGAATCTGAGACGAGACCGATACAATAGGACTTTATCCCCAATATTAAATTCTCTTTTGATAATCCTCCTATCATGCCATTTTTTAACTTTCTCTTTAAAGAGTTTAGCATTTTCATATGCTTCACTTCTCCATTCATCTAGAGAACTCAATTGCAACAACCTCTTATCACCGGCAAGTTTAGGATCTTTATTTAATTCTCTAACAGCCCAATAAGCTTTGTGCTCTAGTTCTAGAAGTAAATGACAAGCTTTCCCATAAACCATTTTATAAGGTGACATTCCCATGGGATTTTTATAAGCAGTTCTATAAGCCCAAAGTGCATCCTTCAATTTACTAGCCCAATTCTTTCTAGTTTTATTAACGGTCTTTCCCAAAATAGATTTAATCTCTCTATTTGATAATTCTACTTGACCACTAGTTTGAGGATGATAAGCAGAAGCAATTCTATGATTAATACCATACTTAGCAAGAGTTTTTCTAAAACCTCCATGAATAAAATGAGAACCTCCATCAGTCATAATATATCTAGGTACTCCAAATCTAGGAAAAATAATATCTAAGAGCATTCTTAAAGAGGTCTCACCATCAGCACTTTTCGTAGGTATAGCTTCCACCCATTTAGTAACATAATCAACAGCAACAAGTATATGAGTGTTACCTTCCGAAGACGGAAAAGGTCCCATGAAGTCAAATCCCCAACAATCAAACGGTTCAATAACAAGAGTATAATTCATAGGCATTTCATTGCGTCTGGAGATATTACCAACCCTTTGGCATTCATCACAAGATAAAATAAACTTTCTCGCATCCTTGAAGAGAGTTGGCCAATAAAAACCTGATTGTAAAACCTTTTGCGCGGTTCTTTCTCCAGCGTGATGTCCTCCATAAGCACTACCATGACATTTACTCAATATTTCTTGTTGTTCATACTCAGGAACACATCTTCGCATAATACCATCCACTCCTTCTTTATATAAGTGTGGGTCATCCCAGAAATAATGCCTCAAGTCATAAAAGAATTTCCTCCTTTGCTGAGCTGAAAAGGTTGGAGGCAAGTACTTGGAAACAATAAAGTTAGCATAATCAGCATACCAAGGACTGTCTCGCGAGCTCACCTTTATTACAGCCAATTGTTCATTTGGAAAACTATCATTAACAGGAACAGGATCATAAGCAATATTTTCCAATCTTTAACATCCCTCGGATAGGGCATCTTCTCAATTGCTTCAACTTTAGCTCTATCAACTTCAATACCTCTCTCAGAAATTTTATGTCCCAATACAATTCCTTCATTAACCATAAAGTGGCATTTCTCCCAATTAAGAACAAGGTTAGTTTCTTCACATCTCTGCAAAACTTTATCAAGGTTTCGCAAGCAACTATCAAAAGAATTCCCATAGACAGAAAAATCATCCATGAATACCTCTACAATACTTTCACAAAAACCATGAAAAATAGCAGACATGCATCTTTGAAAAGTAGCAGGAGCATTACATAAACCAAAAGGCATGCGTCTATAAGCATAAGTTCCATAAGGACAAGTAAAGGTGGTTTTCTCTTGATCTTTAGCTTTAACAGCAATTTGTGAAAACCCAGAATAACCATCAAGAAAGCAAAAATGAGTATTTTTAGACAATCTTTCTAGCATTTGATCAATAAATGGTAAAGGGTAATGATCTTTCTTAGTAACTTTATTAACTTTTCGAAAATCAATGCACATTCTATACCCTACAACTACTCTTTGAGGAATGAGCTCATCATTATCATTAGGCACAACAGTCATACCTCCTTTCTTGGGAACGCAATGCACAGGACTAACCCATCTACTATCAGCAATAGGATATATAATACCAGCTTCAAGAAGTCGTAATACCTCATTCCTTACCACTTCCTTCATCTTCGGAATTAGACGACGCTGAGGTTCAACAACAGGCTTTGCATCATCTTCCATATTAATAGCATGTTGGCATATAGACGGAGAAATCCCCTTCAAATCATCAAGAGTGTAGCCAATAGCGCCTCGATGCTTCTTCAATATTTCCAATAACCTTTCTTCCTCAATCTCTGAAAGCTTAGAACTAATAATAACAGGATATATTTTCTTATCATCAATATGAGCATATTTAAGATTATCAGGTAAAGGCTTTAAATCAAAAACAGGATCTTCCTTTGGTGGCGGTGTTGTACCCAAATCTTCCACCGGTAAATCATGCTTGAGAATAGGTTGGCGAAGAAAAATTTCCTCAAGCTCATCTCTTTCTTTCCTAAAAATTTCGCTCTCGCTATCCTCCAAATGTTGCTGCAAAGGATTATTAGGAACAAGAACAATAGATGCACATTGCTCCATTTTAAAATCATTACTAGGCAAATCAGCTTTATAAGGAGTTTTAGTAAATTTAGAGAAGTTAAACTCATAAGATTCACCAGCAAATTTAGTCAAAATTTTCTCTTTCTTGCAATCTATAATAGCTCCACAAGTATTTAGAAAAGGTCTACCAAAAATAATAGGACAATAATCACTAGCAGCAGAACCAAGTACCAAAAAGTCGGCAGGATATTTAATCTTACCGCATAAAACTTCCACATCTCGAACAATACCAATTGGAGAAATAGTTTCTCTATTAGCCAGCTGAATAACCACATCAATATCTTCAAGTTCACAAGAATCAATTTCGTGCATAATCTCCGTGTAAAGCTCATACGGAATAGCACTAACACTTGCACCAATATCACATAATCCATAATAACAATGATCACCAATTTTAACAGATAGCATAGGAACACTAGCTTGTTTGGGTTTATTAGGATGTGAGACAATATTAGAAGCATCTTCACAGAAAATAATATGACCATCCTCCACATTTTCAGTCACAAGATCTTTAACTATTGCAACAAAGAGTTCAACTTTTATTTGTTCTTCAGGTTCTACAGGTTTCTTTTCACTTTTATGAACCGCACTATTTATAACAGAGTACTCTTTCATTTTAGCAGGGAAAGGAGTTTTTTCAATATAAACTTCAGGAATAACATGATCAGCAGTTTCAACTACAACGCATTTATTAATAGATGAATCAATTTTATCTTTATACGGTTCATGATACTTATCAAAATTCTTCCTTGGCAATTCATAATGAGAGGCAAAAGCTTTATAAAGATTTACAGCAACTTGAGAATCAAGACCATATATAGCACTCATATTACGAAATTTATCAGTATCCATAAAAGCTTCAATGCATTTATAATCATAAATTATACGATTCTCTATCCTTATCGTTCTCCCAACCTTCGGTATTTTCTTGGATCCGATCAAGAAGGTCCCTTTTAAACTCTTCTTTGTTGCGTGTAAATGATCCGAGAACAAGAAGTATCCAGCAAGGTCTTGTCTTGAAAAGAAAGTCTTGCATAGAAATTATCAATAATAACATTACCAGGAAGCTCATGAATGGGGCATTTGAGCATTAAAGACTTCAATCTCCCCAAGCTTGGGCGATGCTCTCTCCATCATGAGGCCAAAAATTATATATGCGATTCCGATCCTTATGAATTTCACTTGGAGGATAGAACTTAGAATAAAACCGGGGCACAATATCATTCCATTCAAGAGAATCCCCATTATCCAAGAATTTATACCAATGCGCCGCCTTACCGGACAGCGACAAAGAGAATAGTTTCTTCCTCACTTCATCCATAGCAATACCTGCACATTTGAATAACCCGCATAATTCATGCAAAAACAGTAAATGATCACCGGGATGGACAGTTCCATCCCCTTCATAGCGGTTATCCATAACACGTTCAATAATTTTCATAGGTATTTTATATGGTATTACTTCCTCACCTGGCGCCTCATCCACTACCGTTGCAGTAGTAGTAGATTTCCCAAATAGAAATTGAAGAGAAGATCTCTCCATAATGACTTATAGCAGCAGGCAGAAATAAAATCAGCACAACAGGAATGGTTTTCCTTACCAATTCCACTTACCAATAGCGTTTCACTCCCCGACAACGGCGCGAGAAAATAGTCTTGATGACCCACAAGTATAGGGGTGTATCGTAGTATCTTCGATAAGTAGGAATGTCGATCCCAACGAGGAGCAGAAGGTGTTGACAAGCGGTTTCGATGAAGGATTCACTGTAAATGCTCACGAGACAAGTATTCGTGGGGTTTGATGTAACAGTTGAATAAAGTACGAGTATGTAAAGTGCGAGAGTAATAATTGCAGTGAGTGGCCCAATCCTTTTTAGCACAAAGGACAAGCCGGTTTGTTTACTTATAATGACCAAACGTTCTCGAGGACACACGGGATTTTAGTCTAGTGCTTTCGCTACATACGGCTAAATAATCTTCATTGTTGTGATAAGTGTTGTGTGGGTGAACCTATGCTAATGTACCGCCCTTCCTAGGACTAATACATACTTGTGATTATACCCCTTGCAAGCATCCGCAACTACAAGAAAGTAATTAAGAATTAAATCTAACCACAGCCTTAAACTCTGAGATCCTGCGATCCCTCCTGCATCGATATACCAACGGGGGTTTAGGTTTCTGTCACTCCGGCAACCCCGCAATTGGCAAACGAGTACAAGATGCATTCCCCTAGGCCCATAAATGGTGAAGTGTCATGTAGTCGACGTTCACATGACACCACTAGAAGAATAACACCACAACTTAAATATCACACCATTGAATATTACTCAACCATAATTCACTACTAACATTTAGACTTCACCCATGTCCTCAAGAACTAAACGAACTACTCACGAGACATCATACGGAACATGATCAGAGGTGATATGATGATGAATAACAATCTGAACATAAACTTGGTTCAATGGTTTCACTCAATAGCATCAACAACAAGTAGGAATCGATACCGGGAGAGTTTCCCCTATCAAACAATCAAGATCAAACCCAAATTGCTACAGCGGTGGCGGTGTCCGGCGGTGATGACGGCGGTGATGATGGTGGAGATGATGATGATGGTGATGGCGATGATGTCCAGCTCGATGACGGTGTCGATGGCGTCGATTTCCCCCTCCCGGAGGGAATTTCCCCGGCGGATTCCTGCCCGCCGGAGAGCTCTTTTCTCTCTGGTGTTCTCCGCCCCGCAGAGGCGGCTGTAACTCTTCGCGAGGTACCCTCTGTGGCTTAGGTCTTCGGGACGAAGGGTTTGGCGAAGAAAAGGAGGCGAAAAGGGTCGTGGGCCCCCAGACCATAGGCCGGCGCGGCCAGGGCCTGGGCCGCGCCGCCCTAGGGTGTGGGCCCACCCTGGCTGCTCCTGGCTCCTCCTTCTGGCTTCCTTCGTCATCTTGAAAAATAGGATTTTTGGTATAATTTCCTTCCAGAGTTGATCTTCCGAAATATTGCGTTCTGACGGTGCTTTTTCCAGCAGAATCCTGGCTCCGGTGTTCGATCCTCCAATAATGATGAAACATGCAAAATAGATGAAATAACATAAGTATTGTGTCCCAATATGAAATATATCAATGAATAACAGCAAATTATGATATAAAATAGTGATGCAAATTGGACGTATCAGTGGCATAACCACTTGGCAGGTTAGAAACTAAATGAAAAGGGAAGGGATATGATCAAAGCTGCCGAGCTGATCCATCTCTCAGCCAAGACACAAGCCAGATACCAAGCATGTGCACACACACACAGCCTAGCAGCTCACCAGGCCTTGTGCATGTAGCACAACACACACACACAGCTCTGTGTGTCACCATGAGAGATCAGGCCTTGCTGTCGACCAGGGAAGGAATGGCTGATCATATATAAACTTTTCAGAAGCAAACCCTAACCATTGCATCGACAGCAGCCTCACTGGGTAAGTTACCAAAAACACAAGAACACAAGAACAGCTACTGCTGTTCAATCTAATTCCCAATCACTAGAAATTCACCAAGCATCACAAGCAAGCCAGGAGGAGCAGGGCAAGCTCATAATCCAACCAGAAGCAAAACCTCTACACCAACACCAATTCTAGGAGCTGGAGTGAGGTATACACATCATCATGAACAAACCAGATGGTTTTGTTCATAAATTGCACAGGCATGATCTCAAGCACACCACAAGGGTAGGAAGCCCTGTTTGTGTCATCATATGGCTATCTAGCCATTTGGTACAAGCAAACATAGAAAAAGCCAGTAGGAAATTATCCAGGGAACACTGATTGTGTCCACACTGGGACACAATCAGAGAAATCCAACATGGATTTAGTCCCTAGCCAGCTACACAAGTTCACTTGACAACCTATAGCCAGCTAAACCATTAGACAGATAGACAATCAAGTGTCTATACATGTTTGTCAACATTAAAAGCATCTGGCAACCAAATATGGTTTAACCAGAAAGCATTTGTCCATACACATCAAGCAAAATAGGGTGGGCGCTTCCTGAACAGCAAGAAATGCTGTTGAGGCCACCTCAACCACAAAAACAATGAAGCCACCAAGCCCAGCACATCACATCATCACCCAATAGGGTTCAGTATGAGCTAGGGTACCCAACCAGTGGTTGGCATCCCTCTAGTCTCATCAATTCATCCATGAGATCATTACTGCTAAGCAGTTCACATCATTTATCTTTAAGCAATCAGAACTACATAGATAAATGAAATAGTCAAGCCATTATTCACAGAATCTGACAGATGATCCAATGGATCATTGCAAGCATCCACTGATGCTTGGACAAGCACCAGCATACACAGGCCAAGCCTGTGTGAAATACACACAGCACAGAGTGGACCACAGTGAGGTACTGACAACAAAGAGCAGTTTCTACAAGCAACTGGTGATCATATGACCACCAGAAGCTTGTAAGAGCATGCTACAGCATGCCAGACATCAAGTATAGCACCAATACATGTCCAGACAATTGAATTGACCACATAATTGGAACAATGGCATAGCAGATAATCAAATAAGCTAGATATGATAGTATCCAAAAGCAGTTCCATGAATTATATCACACAGGAAAGCACACCAGAGGCACTGACTCTTGCAAACTTGCAAGGATTGCACACTGCAATCAAGCCAGTGCAGCATATATAAACACACTTGAGTAATTGGCAAGTTCAGCATCAAGAATAGAAGCACAGGGAAGCAGCAGTCGAGCACATGCATGAACACAGAAGAAATGGCCACAGCAGCAGCACACGCATAAGCAGTAGAGCAGCATAGCAACAGCATGCGCATGTCAGCTCCATCACAACAGTAATGGCGTAAGGCCGCAGGAGCATAGCCGCAGCACTACATCTACATGGCAAGCATCTCCACAGGGAGAGCAGGCCAGCGGCGGAGCTAGTCGAACAGGAATAGATGGAGCAGAGTGAGAGAGAGAGAGAAGAGGCGTAGAGCACTCACAGGTGAGGGGAGCCAGCGAACACGGCCGTGGCGGCCACAGCGGCACACGCCGGGCGAGCAGCGGCGCCAGCCAGGCCAGGCCGCGGCGGAGAAGCAGCACCAGCACCACCACGGCGAGGCTCGCGGTGGCGACACAGCGCTAGAGGCGCCAGGGAGAAGGCCACGGCTTCTCCAGCGCACGACGGCGATGAACGCCGAAGAGCCTGGCGCACTTGAGGGTCGAGGTCGAGCGAACGGGGACGCGAGCGTCAGATCGACGCGGACCACCGTGTCCGCCGTCGAGAGACGGTTCAGATCCACCTAACCTCACCGGCGGCGACGGCCGGAGTTGGCCGGAGTAATTCGGTGAAGGGGGCGGCGACGCGGGGATCGCCAGAGCCCGTGAGGGCTAGGGTTCGTGCGCGAGTGGGGGAGAAGGGGTCGGTGCGACCGATCGAGCCACGAGTGGCTCGGGTTAGGGTTAACCCGCTGGGCCGCACTGACAGGTGGGCCCAGGGGCAATTCAGTCATTTCATAATTCCAATAAATACAGAAACTTTGAAATTATATAAGAAATGTTTAATAGCTCTAAAAAAATAATTAAAAATATGAAAATAGATCAGCATAAAATTCTCTATCATAATAAAATAAAAGGGGAATTTTTGAAGATAATTAAGAATAAGTCTTCATTTGATGATTTAAATAATCATTTAAATCACACATATAATTTCAATAATAAAAATAAGTCCATTAATCCATTTGGACTTTAAAAACACCTTGAAAATATTTCAAGGTTGTATATTACTTTAAATCAAGTATCCCCAAATTATTCTTAGTAATAACCTCCTACATGAAATAATAACGACATCGGAAGGGAGGGACAAACCCTAAAACTGGAACCATGCATAATTGCTTCTTTAACCATTGCCCTTATCGGACAATGATGCTATTTTTCAGAACCAGAGGACAAGGGTCAGTCCACACCATCCAACTGCAACACTTTGCAGTGTTCAGGCAAGTTCATCACTTGCTCATGTCAATTAAGTATTTCTATCAAATTACTTGCAAAGTATTATGGCTATCACTATTGCATAAAAACCAAAACCACTACTTTCATAACTATGAATATGACTATGTGGTGGGCAATGGAACCATGGATTGTGTTGATATGGTGGAGGTTCCCTTGCACGGGCTTATATCCATCTAGGATTAAACAACAAATGTCGCCAGTGATTCTTGTGCCGTAATACCCGTGTTAACCATAAGATCCGGAGTGGGACGGAGTAGTCAAATGTGTTTCCACCTCTCGTTCATCAACGGATGCGCTTTACCGTAGACACTTGTATCTGTCAGGGCAAGCGGTTGGCTGGGGAAGCCTTAAGTCCCCACGGCATAGTCCGTAGACACTTGTCGCTCGAAGTGCAAGCGGTTGGATGGGGAAGCCTTAAGTCCCCACGATATTGTGGTCTATGATGGGTTGCAGCTACCGGCGAAGGAGTTTGGTTCGATCCCAAACTGTCGTCGTGGTCGGGGTCCACCCGTGAGTGGGAATAATGGGACCGGCGAGGACCCAGGGTCGGGGCATGCAAAAAAGGGTGGGTGTTCGAGGTAGCGGATGAACATGATTGGCTAGACCTTATACCGGGCCTCACACCAAAGGAAGTGTGGACGGGAAAGCTACCCGGTTGGCACCAAGGTTAAGATCTCTTATGGGTAAAGCAACACACCTCTGCAGAGTGTAAAGAATCGTGACTGTCACTCCTGTTCGGGATAAGGAACTGCGAACGCGGCCGGAAAGGAGCTCCATGAAGTTCTAGTAAACCGGTGAAGGCTGACGGACATAGCTCTTTCGAATAAAAGCAATCTCTTGAAGAAATGTTTATCAAAACTTGCATTGGTATTAGACTTTCTGGTCTAATATTGTAGCTACAGCATTAAACACCTCTTATCTATAATGAACTTGTTGAGTACGCTCGTACTCATACCACTCTTAAATCCCATGCTTAGATTGTCTGAATCGTCTGGAGGAGGATTACGACCACAATGAAGGAGCCGAGATCATCGGCTATGAAGAACCAGACCTCTCTGGAGGTATAGAAGACGTAGACTACCTCATCGTCTACGGATCCGGGGAGGCTTCCGGAGGAGATCAAGCCTAGAGAGATCCAGTAGTAATAGTAACCGAGCAGCCCGAACTCTTAGTATTTAGCTGCTCGAGGAAATAAATGTATAACTTGATGAGACTCTTATATTGTAAGCTAAGTTGGGTTCGCCTCGAACCCAGGAGTATTCCTCTTAGGACCCAAGAGGAGCTCCGAGATGACATGTGTATGATAGTTGTAATAATAAATGAATGAGTTATGGACCTGCTATGTTCTGTTGTACTACTCTGAGGGATGTAATATTTGCGGAATGGTACTTCGTGAATGTTATATCAACGACTGGCATACTACATGCAGTGGTATGCAGGGTCACCACAGTTGGTATCAGAGCAAAAGCTTTGACCTTAGGTTGGAACCTAGTAAATGGGACCAAACGTTAGGAGTCAAATAGGATTAGTAAAGAATTCTCTAAAAATATGGTGTACATTCAATTGAGAATACAACAATCATATCTTTTAGTGCGATAATTCTTTATTATCTCTATTATGATGTATTATTATTAATCTCATAATCTTTCTATTTCTACAGCCAACATGGCAAGTTCACGTCCCGGACGAAACGTGAAAGTGATGGATTCCACACTGAGTGAATACGAAGGAGGACTTGCAGATATTCTACGAGCCATGTTACTTGAATTTGGGTGTGATCCCCAGATCCAAGTAAAGAAATACATGTACTATGATGGTACTGTATTGGCCAAGTGTAGGGTAGGATTGCGACTTCCCGAATCTCTGGGAATGAGCGTAGTCATGCCAGCAGGGGAAGCCAGGACTATCAACACAGCCTACCATATAGCTGTTATGAGAGCCATAACCGACATTCGGGAACATAAGACGAAAGAGCTTATGGGTTCCGAATTCTCCCATATTCCTCATAATTAGGAGGAAGAAGATCCCATGCTTAACCACTACAAATATGCAAAACGCAAACCCATAGCAGCTGCAAAATATATGGATAATAGCCGCAACTTCATATCATTACTCTTTCAGTTGAACCATCATCTGACGGGAGCAATTGATACGATGCTAGAGGAGTTCTTTCGAACCCAAGGAGGAGATTAGAGGGAAAGAACCTATGGAGAATGTGGTGCATACACCGGTTTACTCAGCTGGTGACTACATTAGTATTGATCCTCTTGAGCGTGAAACTACACTGTTACACACAGGAACTATCCGGGTAGTTCCTATGGGGGATACGAGGCGGAGAGGAGTGCAGAAACAATCAGCGTTCCGAGACTCCTATAGAAAATTCCACGGGTTGGCGTTGGGGATCCGATCTGGAACTCATAGTACTTGTGTATTATGATGGGGAGATAAATGATGACGCCACAACCCGGAACCCGAGTTATCCTAGTAATGAAGGAGTTGATGGAGGGTATTCGACACAGGTTGAGTCGGGTATGAGTGTTGGTAACACATATGGCGGAGCTACAGGGGAGTACACCCGATGGGTGGACTATGATGCACTTAACGATCAGTTTGTGAACACTGATTTCTCCCTACGATCATCATCTGATTCTGATTACCAGCCGACGGGGAGACCTTATGTTCCAGGGTCTATCAGGAGGACGACACGTTCGACCGGATGGAAGCCTGGGATGTACCGGGAGTGAAGATTGACTAGAGTCCACCAAGGGAGGCGAGGCTATAATACACAAGTACCACGTGTACTATAGTATGTAATATTTGTATAAATTTGTACATATACTTTAATAAGTGAGTTTGCATACTCACATCGACTTGAGTATTGTAATAAGACCACTTAAGTATGTATATACAGGGTATATGTTTTGTATGATTTGGATTTGCTTCTTGATTTCCATTGCGTGACTAGTTCTGTGCACAAAGTTGAGCTCAGAAAACTTGCGCATGGAGTAATTATGAGTATCATCTTGTGTTGCAGAACTAGGGGGTTATGTCGGGAGCGTTAGGAGAGGAGACCGAAGCGCAGCGCATGGAGCGCGAAGCAAAACAAAAGGAAGAGGCTGAGGGAGCAGCCAGAGATCAGTTTCCACCACCACCACCACCCATGACGCAGCAGAATTTCGTCCAGTACATGCAGCTGGTGGAGGAAAGACAACGAGTGACGTTGGAGCAGCAGAACAAATTCTTTCAAGAGCTGCTGCAATAGAACCGGGTGGAGAGACCCGAGAATCCGGGAGTCACCTTAGCAGACTTCCAGAACACCAAGCCTATATCTTTCGCATACGCGCCCGAGCCAATGGACACGGAAGATTGGCTTATGGATACTGAGCGAAAGCTCAATACCGTTGGATGTAACGACCAAGAGAAGGTTCGTTATGCTACTCATCTGCTGTGTGGACCTGCCGCATCATGGTGGGACAATATCGTAGCCGTTTATCCGGCTGGAAAGGTATTTACCTGGGAGGAGTTCACGAGGAAGTTCAGGGAATCCAATGTCCCTGAAAGTATTGTGGAGCTGAAGCGTCGAGAATTTGAAAGTCTCAAGCAGAAGGACAAGGCCATCCTGACTTATGTCAGGGAATTCTCAAAGCTGTCCCGGTATGCGGTTGAAGAAGTTAACACCGAGGACAAGAAGAAGAAGAGGTTTCTGAGGGGGTTAAGTCCCCAGTTCAAGGTACAACTCCGTATGATGAGAGCAACGGAGTTTCAAGAGTTGGTGGATGCTGCCATCACTCTGGAAGATGATTTCAAACAACTGCAGGAGGAGAAAAGGAAAAAGGCCAAGTATGAGCCTAAGAGGTTTGTTAGTAACAAGCCTAATACCAGCCTGAGTTTCAAGCCCAGATACAACAATAACAACAACAACAACAACAACAGTAACTACTACGGTAGTAGGAGGAACCAAGCTTTCCAGACTGCCAATCCAATGGTCTGTCGAAGCTGTGGACTTCCAGGGCATTTTGCCAAGGACTGTAGAAAGCCAAGGATAATATGCTTTGGTTGTCGTCAGGAGGGGCACATGCTGAAGGACTGCCCCAAGAAAAATAGTGGAGGAGGTCAGTCAGGAGGAGGAGGAAATCGAGGAGGAAACAGGAGGGAAGCGGAAGAATAAGAAGCCTTTCGGCAAGCTGAACTGTACCAGTCTGGAGGAGGTGGTCAACTCTGATCAGGCGGTGATAGGTACGCTCCAGATACTCATTCATCCTGGCAAAGTACTTTTCGATACTGGTGCAACTACATCATTCATTTCTCAACAATTCATCATCAAACATGGGATTAGTTGCACTAAGTTAGATACACCCATAACTATACTTTCCGCGGGGGGAACGATAGTAGTAACCCATACCAAACAAAAACAAGTCATCATGATCAATAAGTGCGCGTTTGACGCGGACCTGTTCATCCTACCGATGAAGGACATTGATGTCATTCTTGGTATGAACTGGTTAGAAGTTAATGGAGCATTGATCGACTGTGTGAACAAGACAGTATCATTGAAAAGCCCCGATGGAAGTAGAATGATCTACCAAGGCGACAAACATACGCAGATTGAAGTGGAGCTACAGCTGAACAGCATGAAGGAAGTGAAACTAGAGGATATACCTGTAGTGAATGAATTCCAAGATGTATTTCCTGCGGAATTACCTGGTATGCCACCAGATAGGGAGATAGAATTCACTATCGACCTAATTCCAGGAACAGCTCCGATTGCTAAAGCACCATATAAAATGGGGCCCAAGGAGTTGAAAGAACTTAAGGCGCAATTGGATGATTTGGAACAGAAAGGATTTATTCAAGAAAGTGTTTCACCATGGGGATCACCTGTGATCTTCGTGGATAAAAGAGATGGAGGAAGAAGGATGTGTGGAGATTACAGGAATCTGAACAACGTCACAATCAAGAACAAGTATCCACTTCCAAGAATACAAGATCTATTTGATCAAGTTAGAGGAGCGGGAGTCTTTTCCAAGATTGATCTAAGATCCGGTTATCACCAGATAAAGATCAAGAAGGAAGACGTTCCGAAAACTGCCTTTGTCTCAAGGTATGGACATCATGAATACCTTGTAGTGCCTTTTGGATTAACCAATGCCTGCAAAGAATATTCATGAATCTCATGAATAAGATCTTCATGCCATATCTAGACAAGTTTGTCATCGTATTCATCGATGATATCTTGATATATTCCAAGAACAAGGTCGAACATGCTGAACATTTGAGGTTAGTGTTGCAAACACTAAGGGAACATCAACTCTATGCCAAATTTAGCAAGTGTGAATTTTGGCTAGATCAAGTGGAATTCCTTGGTCATGTTATTAGTAAAGATGGAATAGCTGTTAACCCGAGTAAGGTAGCAGCAGTTCTAGAATGGGAAGCACCCAAGACTGTCAAGGAAATCCGAGGATTCCTAGGAATGGCAGGATATTATCGGAGATTCATTGAAGGATTCTCCAAGATAGCAGGACCCATGACGAAACTGTTAAGAAAGAACACACCTTTCATGTGGTCAGAGGAGTGTGAGAAGAGTTTTCAAACTCTAAAAGAGAAACTCACCACGGCACCGGTGTTAGCGATTCAGGAAGTTGGCAAGGATTACACCGTGTCCGTGACACATCCAAGCATGGATTGGGTTGCGTACTCATGCAAGATCGGAAAGTGATATCTTATGGATCGAGGCAACTCAGACCTCATGAAGTGAATTATCCAACACATGACTTGGAATTAGCAAGATCGTATTTGCACTCAAAACTTGGAGACATTTTCTTTATGGAGCCAAGTGTGAGCTCTATACCGATCATAAGAGTCTCAAATATTTCTTCACCCAGAAGGAACTCAACATGAGGCAGAAAAGATGGCTTGAACTAATCAAGGATTATGATTTGACCATCAATTACACTCCAGGGAAGGCCAATGTTGTAGCAGATGCCTTGAGCAGGAAGAGTACCGGTGGAGTGGAACAAGAGATATCACCGGAGTTGAGGAAGGAAATAAGTCAAGCCCAAATACAACTTTGGGAGAAGGAAGCTCATGAAGGATTATCGGCGTTGCAAGTAGCCGATGAGTTAAATGTCAACCTGAAGAATGAGATAATGATGGGTCAGCTGGACGATCCATTTATCGTTGAGGAGATGAGAAGAATAGATGAAGGAAGACCATCAGAATTTCACCGCGGAGAATCTGGATCATTATGGTTCCAGAAGAGAATTTGCGTTCCGGATATTGCTGAAATTAAGGAAGTAATACTCCGGGAAGCTCATCAAACACCATACTCCATTCATCCGGGAAGTACAAAGATGTACATGGATTTAAAGGAGTTATTCTGGTGGAACAACATGAAGAGAGAAATAGCACAATATGTGGCGGAATGCCATACCTGCCAGAGAGTGAAGGCTGAACACCGAGTCCAGCGGAAAGTTACAACCTTTACCTATTCGAGTGGAAATGGGAGGAAATAGGGATGGATTTCATCACCGGACTACCCATGACCAATAAAAAGAAGGACATGATATGGGTAATCGTGGACCGGTTGACGAAGAGCGCCCACTTCTTAGCGGTAAATCAGCAGGATAAAGGAGAGAAACTCATCGATCTTTACATCAAAGAGATCGTGAGTAAGCATGGAGTGCCTAAGAAGATAGTGTCGGATCGAGGATCCGTGTTCACATCAGCATTCTGGAAGCAACTACATTAGGATCCAAGTTGGACTATAGTACCGCTTACCATCCCCAAACAGGTGGACAAACCGAGAGAACCAACCAGATCTTAGAGGATATGCTTAGGGCTTGTGCCCTAGACTTCGGAGGATCATGGGAGGAGCACTTACCACTAGCAGAGTTTTCATATAACAATAGTTACCAAAGCAGCATCAAGATGGCACCATTTGAAGCTCTGTATGGAAGGAAGTGTAGATCACCGATATGTTGGTATGAAGCCGGAGCAAGCAAAGAGTTCAACCCTGATTATGTCAAGGAAAAACAACAAATCATTGACATTATCAGAGATAGGCTCAAGATAGCCCAAAGTCGGCAAAAGAGTTATGCCGATCAGAAGAGAAGAACATGGGAGCCACGAGTTGGAGACATGGTATATCTTAAGGTAAGCCCGATGAAAGGACTCCAGAGGTTTGGAGTAAAAGGAAAGCTCAGTCCTAGATACATCGGACCTTTCAAGATTTTGAGTCAAAACCGAGGATTAGCCTTAGAATTGGAATTACCGGGAAGGTTATCTCAGGTTCACAATGTATTCCATGTGTCGCAACTCCGAAAGTGTCTGAAAACCCCTGATGAACCAGTATCACATGAAGAGCTCGAGTTACAACCAGACTTGACTTACATCGAGAAGCCAACAAAGATTCTCGAGGAGAACTGGAAACAACTCAGGAATCGAGCCATAAAATACTGCAAGATACAATGGAAGCATCATCCCGAGAGGGAAGCTACCTGGGAAAAGGAGGAAGACCTGAGGAAAACATACCCCGAACTCTTCAGGTATTACAACCACAACTTTGGGACGAAGTTTTCTTTAAGGGGGAAAGGCTATAATGTCCCAGGTTTAGAGACGATCGAGGGGTAGATTTTAGAAAGGGATGTGCATTGCATTGTAATTTACGGGGAAATTTCGCGCTTTTAAACAAAAACTGCATCGAAGGGGGACAAGTTTCTCTCTCGACACCTTACAGGGTTAGGGTTTCGAGAGTGCGACAAACCTGTTCCTTATTCAACTAAACTAGGGTTTTGAGAAGAGAGTGGAGAGTTTGCATCACAAACTTAAGTTGCATGATTGAATTCTAAACTAAGTTGTATGATTGAATTCAATCCAAATTTGAATTTGAAATTCAAATTCCAAGATCAAATGATTATCACATAATTCAAACTTGAGATAATTTCATAAACAATTATCAATAATCAAGATTATAAGTAATACAACAATTATGTAAAGCTCATTAAGGAAAATGGGAGCTTTATTGATAATCACACATTATACATTGTCAATTACAATATTCAGAATTGAAATAAATGAATTATTACAACACATTACACAAATTTGGATAAATAGAAAAAGAAGATAAAAGAAAAGTACAAGTATGAATCTGTCCTAAATACTACAATGTGAATATCATCTAATCTTGAGCTTGAAGATCATCTTGTCCATTTGATCATCATTTTGAACCTGCACATAAACACAACAAACACAAGTTATGCCAAGTGGCATAACCACTTGGCAGGTTAGAAACTAAATGAAAAGGGAAGGGATATGATCAAAGCTGCCGAGCTGATCCATCTCTCAGCCAAGACACAAGCCAGATACCAAGCATGTGCACACACACACAGCCTAGCAGCTCACCAGGCCTTGTGCATGTAGCACAACACACACACACAGCTCTGTGTGTCACCATGAGAGATCAGGCCTTGCTGTCGACCAGGGAAGGAATGGCTGATCATATATAAAATTTTCAGAAGCAAACCCTAACCATTGCATCGACAGCAGCCTCACTGGGTAAGTTACCAAAAACACAAGAACACAAGAACACAAGAACAGGTACTGCTGTTCAATCTAATTCCCAATCACCAGAAATTCACCAAGCATCACAAGCAAGCCAGGAGGAGCAGGGCAAGCTGATAATCCAACCAGAAGCAAAACCTCTACACCAACACCAATTCTAGGAGCTGGAGTGAGGTATACACATCATCATGAACAAACCAGATGGTTTTGTTCATAAATTGCACAGGCATGATCTCAAGCACACCACAAGGGTAGGAAGCCCTGTTTGTGTCATCATATGGCTATCTAGCCATTTGGTACAAGCAAACATAGAAAAAGCCAGTAGGAAATTATCCAGGGAACACTGATTGTGTCCACACTGGGACACAATCAGAGAAATCCAACATGGATTTAGTCCCTAGCCAGCTACACAAGTTCACTTGACAACCTATAGCCAGCTAAACCATTAGACAGATAGACAATCAAGTGTCTATACATGTTTGTCAACATTAAAAGCATCTGGCAACCAAATATGGTTTAACCAGAAAGCATTTGTCCATACACATCAAGCAAAATAGGGTGGGCGCTTCCTGAACAGCAAGAAATGCTGTTGAGGCCACCTCAACCACAAAAACAATGAAGCCACCAAGCCCAAAGACATCACATCATCACCCAATAGGGTTCAGTATGAGCTAGGGTACCCAACCAGTGGTTGGCATCCCTCTAGTCTCATCAATTCATCCATGAGATCATTACTGCTAAGCAGTTCACATCATTTATCTTTAAGCAATCAGAACTACACAGATAAATGAAATAGTCAAGCCATTATTCACAGAATCTGACAGATGATCCAATGGATCATTGCAAGCATCCACTGATGCTTGGACAAGCACCAGCATACACAGGCCAAGCCTGTGTGAAACACACACAGCACAGAGTGGACCACAGTGAGGTACTGACAACAAAGAGCAGTTTCTACAAGCAACTGGTGATCATATGACCACCAGAAGCTTGTAAGAGCATGCTACAGCATGCCAGACATCAAGTATAGCACCAATACATGTCCAGACAATTGAATTGACCACAGAACTGGAACAATGGCATAGCAGATAATCAAATAAGCTAGATATGATAGTATCCAAAAGCAGTTCCATGAATTATATCACACAGGAAAGCACACCAGAGGCACTGACTCTTGCAAACTTGCAAGGATTGCACACTGCAATCAAGCCAGTGCAGCATATATAAACACACTTGAGTAATTGGCAAGTTCAGCATCAAGAATAGAAGCACGGGAAGCGACGATCGAGCACATGCATGAACACAGAAGAAATGGCCACATCAGCAGCACACGCATAAGCAGTAGAGCAGCATAGCAACAGCATGCGCATGTCAGCTCCATCACAGCAGTAATGGCGTAAGGCCGCAGGAGCATAGCCGCAGCAGTACATCTACATGGCAAGCATCTCCACAGGGAGAGCAGGCCAGCGGCGGAGCTAGTCGAACAGGAATAGATGGAGCAGAGTGAGAGAGAGAGAGAGAAGAGGCGTAGAGCACTCACAGGTGAGGGGAGCCAGCGAACACGGCCGTGGCGGCCACAGCGGCACACGCCGGGCGAGCGGCGGCGCCAGCCAGGCCAGGCCGGGGTGGAGAAGCAGCACCAGCACCACCACGGCGAGGCTCGCGGTGGCGACACAGCGCTAGAGGCGCCAGGGAGAAGGCCACGGCTTCTCCAGCGCACGACGGCGATGAACGCCGAAGAGCCTGGCGCACTTGAGGGTTGAGGTCGAGCGAACGGGGACGCGAGCGTCAGATCGACGCGGACCACCGTGTCCGCCATCGAGAGACGGTTCAGATCCACCTAACCTCACCGGCGGCGACGACCGGAGTTTGCCGGAGTAATTCGGTGAAGGGGGCGGCGACGCGGGGATCGCCAGAGCCCGTGAGGGCTAGGGTTCGTGCGCGAGTGGGGGAGAAGGGGTCGGTGCGACCGACCGAGCCACGAGTGGCTCGGGTTAGGGTTAACCCGCTGGGCCGCACTGACAGGTGGGCCCAGGGGCAATTCAGTCATTTCATAATTCCAATAAATACAGAAACTTTGAAATTATATAAGAAATGTTTAATAGCTCTAAAAAAATAATTAAAAATATGAAAATAGATCAGCATAAAATTCTCTATCATAATAAAATAAAAAGGGGAATTTTTGAAGATAATTAAGAATAAGTCTTCATTTGATGATTTAAATAATCATTTAAATCACACATATAATTTCAATAATAAAAATAACTCCATTAATGCATTTGGACTTTAAAAACACCTTGACAACATTTCAAGGTTGTATATTACTTTAAATCAAGTATCCCCAAATTATTCTTAGTAATAACCTCCTACATGAAATAATAACGACATCGGAAGGGGGGACAAACCCTAAAACTGGAACCATGCATAATTGCTTCTTTAACCATTGCCCTTATCGGACAATGATGCTATTTTTCAGAACCAGAGGACAAGGGTCAGTCCACACCATCCAACTGCAACACTTTGCAGTGTTCAGGCAAGTTCATCACTTGCTCATGTCAATTAAGTATTTCTATCAAATTACTTGCAAAGTATTATGGCTATCACTATTGCATAAAAACCAAAACCACTACTTTCATAACTATGAATATGACTATGTGGTGGGCAATGGAACCATGGATTGTGTTGATATGGTGGAGGTTCCCTTGCACGGGCTTATATCCATCTAGGATTAAACAACAAATGTCGCCAGTGATTCTTGTGCCGTAATACCCGTGTTAACCATAAGATCCGGAGTGGGACGGAGTAGTCAAATGTGTTTCCACCTCTCGTTCATCAACGGATGCGCTTTACCGTAGACACTTGTATCTGTCAGGGCAAGCGGTTGGCTGGGGAAGCCTTAAGTCCCCACGGCATAGTCCGTAGACACTTGTCGCTCGAAGTGCAAGCGGTTGGCTGGGGAAGCCTTAAGTCCCCACGGTATTGTGGTCTATGATGGGTTGCAGCTACCGGCGAAGGAGTTTGGTTCGATCCCAAACTGTCGTCGTGGTCGGGGTCCACCTGTGAGTGGGAATAATGGGACCGGCGAGGACCCAGGGTCGGGGCATGCAACAAAGGGTGGGTGTTCGAGGTAGCGGAGGAACATGATTGGCTAGACCTTATACCGGGCCTCACACCAAAGGAAGTGTGGACGGGAAAGCTGCCCGGTTGGCACCAAGGTTAAGATCTCTTATGGGTAAAGCAACACACCTCTGCAGAGTGTAAAGAACTGTGACCTGTCACTCCCTGTTCCGGGATAAGGAACTGCGAACGCGGCCGGAAAGGAGCTCCATGAAGTTCTAGTAAACCGGTGAAGGCTGACGGACATAGCTCTTTCTAATAAAAGCAATCTCTTGAAGAAATGTTTATCAAAACTTGCATTGGTATTAGACTTTCTGGTCTAATATTGTAGCTAGAGCATTAAACACCTCTTATCTATAATGAACTTGTTGAGTACGCTCGTACTCATACCACTCTTAAATCCCATGCTTAGATTGTGCAGATAAATCGTCTGGAGGAGGATTACGACCACAATGAAGGAGCCGAGATCATCGGCTATGAAGAACCAGACCTCTCTGGAGGTATAGAAGGCGTAGACTACCTCATCGTCTACGGATCCGGGGAGGCTTCCGAAGGAGATCAAGCCTAGAGAGATCCAGTAGTAATAGTAACCGAGCAGCCCGAACTCTTAGTATTTAGCTGCTCGAGGAAATAAATGTATAACTTGATGAGACTCTTATATTGTAAGCTAAGTTGGGTTCGCCTCGAACCCAGGAGTATTCCTCTTAGGACCCAAGAGGAGCTCCGAGATGACATGTGTATGATAGTTGTAATAAAAATGAATGAGTTATGGACCTGCTATGTTCTGTTGTACTACTCTGCGGGATGTAATATTTGCGGAATGGTACTTCGTGAATATTATATCAACGACTGGCATACTACAACATGCAGTGGTATGCAGGGTCACCACAGGTAGCAACTTCACCGACTGGTTCCGTCATGTGAGGATCTTCCTCTCTGGCGGAAATCTGCAATTTGTGCTTGATGCACCGCTAGGTGACCCTCCTGCAGAAACTGAAACCGATGAAGTAAAAGCTGTTTACGCGACTCAGAAAACTCGGTTCTCTCAAGTTCAGTGTGCCATCCTGTGCAGTCTGGAATCCGATCTTCAAAAACATTTTGAGCACCGCGATCCTCATGAGTTGATGAATGAGCTGAAAGCTATATTTGAGACTCATGCGGTCGTGGAATGCTATGAAGCATCGAAACATTTCTTCAGCTGTATGATGGAAGAAGGCAACTCCGTTAGTGAGCACATGCTCGCCATGACCGGGCATGCGAAGAAACTCAGTGACTTGGGAATAGTGATTCCTAACAGACTGGGGATTAATCGTGTCCTTCAATCACTGCCACCAAGTTACAAGAACTTTGTGATGAACTACAATATGCAGAACATGAACAAGGAGTTACCTGAACTCTTTGGCATGCTAAAAGCTGCTGAGATTGAGATCAAGAAAGAGCACCAAGTGTTGATGGTCAACAAGACCACCAGTTTCAAGAAATAGGGCAAGTCTAAGGGAAAATTCAAGAAGGGTGGCAAGAAAGCTGCCACGCCTCCTATGAAACCTAAGAACGGCCCTAAGCACGATCTGAGTGCTATTACTGCAAGGAGAAGGGACACTGGAAGCGTAATTGCCCCAAGTATCTGGCTGATCTGAAGAGCGGCCTTGTCAAGAAGAAGAAAGAAGGTATATCTGATATACATGTTATAGATGTTTATCTCACTGGTTCTCGTTCTAGTACCTGGGTATTTGATACTGGTTCGGTTGCTCATATTTGTAACTCGAAACAGGAACTAAAGAATAAACGAAGACTACTGAAAGATGAAGTGAGGATGCGCATTGGAAACGGATCCAAAGTCGATGTGATCGCTGTCGGCACACTTCCTCTACATCTACCTTCGGGATTAGTTTTAAGCCTAAATAATTGTTATTTTGTACCCGCGTTGAGCATGAACATTATATCTGGATCTTGTTTAATGCAAGACGGTTATTCATTCAAGTCTGAGAATAATGGTTGTTCTATTTTTATGAATAATATCTTTTATGGTCGAGCACCTGAATAGAATGGCTTATTTCTGTTAGATCTCGATAGTAGTGATACGCATATACATAACATTGATGCTAAGCGAATTAAATTGAATGATAATTCTACTTATATGTGGCACTGTCGTCTTGGTCATATTGGAGTGAAACGCATGAAGAAACTCCATATCGATGGATTACTTGAATCACTTGACTTTGAGTCACTTGATAGATGCGAAGCATGTCTAATGGGAAAAATGACTAAGACTCCATTTTCTGGTATGATGGAGCGAGCTACTGATTTATTGGAAATCATACATACTGATGTGTGCGGACCAATGAGCGTAGCATCGCGCGGTGGTTATCGTTATGTTATAACCTTCACAGATGATCTGAGTAGATATGGGTATATCTATTTCATGAAACATAAATCCGAAACTTTCGAGAAGTTTAAGGAATTTCAAAGTGAAGTAGAAAATCAACGTAACAAGAAGATTAAATTTCTACAATCTGATCGTGGAGGTGAATATCTGAGTTATGAGTTTGGCATGCATTTAAAGAAATGCGGAATACTTTCACAATTGACACCGCCGGGAACACCACAACGAAACGGTGTGTCCAAACGTCGTAATCGAACTCTCTTAGATATGGTTCGTTCTATGATGTCTCTTACTGATTTGCCGTTATCATTTTGGAGTTATGCATTAGAGACAGCCGCATTCACTTTAAATAGAGCACCATCAAAATCCGTAGAAACGACACCGTATGAATTATGGTTTAATAAGAAACCTAAGCTGTCGTTCCTTAAAGTTTGGGGTTGCGAAGCCTATGTAAAGAAGTTACAACCGGACAAGCTAGAACCCAAAGCGGAGAAATGTGTCTTCATAGGATACCCTAAGGAAACTATAGGGTACACTTTCTATCACAGATCCGAAGGCAAAATCTTTGTTGCTAAGAACGGAACCTTTCTTGAGAAAGAATTTCTCACTAAAGAAGTGACTGGAAGAAAAGTAGAACTCGATGAGATTGATGAATCTATACTCGTTGATCAGAGTAGCGTAGTACCGGAAGTTGTACCTGTACCGCTTACACCGGCAACAGAGGAAGCTAATGATAATGATCATGAAACTTCGAACGAGGAAACTACTGAACCTCGCAGATCGACAAGGGAACGTGCCACTCCTGATTGGTATGATCCTTGTCTAAATGTCATGATTGTGGATAACAATGATAAGGACCCTGCGACGTATGAAGAAGCGATGATGAGCCCAGATTCCAACAAATGGCAAGAAGCCATGAAATCCGAAATGGGATCCATGTATGATAACAAAGTATGGACTTTGGTAGACTTACCTGATAGCCGAAAGGCTGTCGAGAATAAATGGATCTTCAAAAGAAAAACAGATGCTGATGGTAATATTACTATCTATAAAGCTCGACTTGTCGCAAAGGGTTTTCGACAAATTCAAGGAGTTGACTACGATGAGACTTTCTCACCTGTAGCGAAGCTAAAATCTGTGAGGATTTTGTTAGCAATAGCTGCATTTTTCGATTATGAGATTTGGCAGATGGATGTCAAAACGGTGTTCCTTAATGGAGACATTGAGGAAGAGTTGTATATGGTACAACCCAAAGGTTTTGTCGATCCTAAAAATGCTGACAAAGTATGCAAACTTTAGCGTTCAATCTATGGACTGAAGCAAGCATCAAGAAGTTGGAACCGACGCTTTGATAAGGTGATCAAAGACTTCGGTTTTATACAGTGTCATGGAGAGGCCTGTATTTACAAGAAAGTGAGTGGGAGCTCTGTAGCATTCCTGATATTATATGTAGATGACATATTATTGATTGGGAATGATATAGAACTATTAAGCAGTGTAAAAGGTTATTTGAATAATAGTTTTTCAATGAAAGACCTTGGTGAAGCATCGTATATATTAGGCATCAAGATTTATAGAGATAGATCAAGACGCCTAATAGGGCTATCACAGAGTACATATCTGGACAAGATTCTAAAGAAGTTTAGAATGGACGAAAGTAAGAAAGGGTTCTTACCTATGTTACCAGGTAAGGTCTTGAGTAAGACTCAAGGACCGGCTACGGCAGAAGAAAGAGAAAGGATGAGTAATATACCCTATGCCTCGTGAAGAGGATCTATCATGTATGCCATGCTATGTACTAGACCAGATATAGCACATGCTGTTAGTTTGACTAGCAGATATCAAAGTGATCCGGGAATGGAACACTGGACAGCGGTCAAGAATATCCTGAAGTACTTGAAAAGAACTAAGGATATGTTTCTTTGTTATGGAGGTGACCAAGAGCTCGTTGTAAACGGTTACACCGATGCAAGTTGGAACACTGATCCTGATGACTCTAAGTCACAGTCTGGGTACGTGTTTATATTGAATGGTGCTGCAGTAAGCTGGGCAAGCTCGAAGCAGTGCACGGTGGCGAAGTCTTAAACAGAATCAGAGTACATAGCGGCTTCAGAGGCTTCATCAGAAGCGGTATGGATGAAGAGGTTCATTGTAGAGCTCGGTGTGGTTCCTAGTGCATTGGACCCATTAATCATCTACTGTGATAACATGGGTGCCATCGCCAATGCACAAGAGCCAAGGTCACACAAGAGGCTGAAGCATATCAAGCTGCGTTACCACTCGATTCGCGAGTACATCGAAGATGGAGAAGTAAAGATTTGCAAAGTACACACTGATCTGAATGTAGCAGATCCGTTGACTAAAGCTCTCCCTAGGGCAAAGCATGACCAACACCAGAATGTCATGGGTGTTAGGTATATTACAATGTAATCTAGATTATTGACTCTAGTGCAAGTGGGAGACTGAAGGAGATATGCCCAAGAGGCAATAATAAAAGTGGTTATTATATATCTTTATGTTTATGATAAATGTTTATATATCATGCTAGAATTGTATTAACCGAAACATTAGTACATGTGTGATATGTAGACAACAAAGAGTCCCTAGTATGCCTCTTAACTAGCTTGTTGATTAATGGATGATTAGTTTCATAATCATGAACATTGGATGTTATTAATAACAAGGTTATATCATTGTATGAATGATGTAATGGACACACCCAATTAAGCGTAGCATAAGATCACGTCATTAAGTTATTTGCTATAAGCTTTCGATACATAGTTACCTAGTCCTTATGACCATGAGATCATATAAATCACTTATACCGGAAAGGTACTTTGTTTACATCAAGCGCCACTGCGTAAATGGGTGGTTATAAAGGTGGGATTAAGTATCCAGAAAGTATGAGTTGAGGCATATGGATCAACAGTGGGATTTGTCCATCCCGATGACGGATAGATATACTCTGGGCCCTCTCGGTGGAATGTCGTCTAATGTCTTGCAAGCATATGAATAAGTTCATAAGAGACCACATACCACGGTACGAGTAAAGAGTACTTGTCAGGAGACGAGGTTGAACAAGGTATAGAGTGATACCGATGATCAAACCTCGGACAAGTAAAATATCGCGTGACAAAGGGAATTGGTATCGTATGTGAATGGTTCATTCGATCACTAAAGTCATCGTTGAATATGTGGGAGCCATTATGGATCTCCAGATCCCGCTATTGGTTATTGGTCTGAGTGAGTACTCAACCATGTCCGCATAGTTCGCGAACCGTAGGGTGACACACTTAAAGTTGGATGTTGAAATGGTAGAACTTGAATATGGAATGGAGTTCGAATATTTGTTCGAAGTCCCGGATGAGATCCCGGACATCACGAGGAGTCCCGGAATGGTCCGGAGAATAAGATTCATATATAGGAAGTCATTTTATAAGATTTAAAATGATCCGGAAGGTTGTATGGAAGGTTATAGAAGGTTCTAGAAAAGTCCGGAAGAAACCATCAAGGAAGGCGGAGTCCCGGAGGGACTCCACCTCCATGGCCGGCCAACCCTAGAGGGGGAGGAGTCCCAAGTGGACTCCCCCTTAGGGGGCCGGCCACCCCCCACATGGAAGGGGGGAATCCCACCCCAAGTGGGATTCCCACCTTGGGTAGGTTTCCCTATCACATGGAAGGTTTTGGGTTCGGGTCTTATTCGGAGACTTGTAGTCCAACACTTGGGGCTTCCACCTATATAATGAGGGGCCAAGGGGAGGGGGCCGGCCACCCCAAGACGACAGCCTGGCCGCACCCCTTTGTGGCCGGCCACCCCCTCCCAAACCCTAGCCGCACCCTCTCTCCTCCATAGCTCCCGCACGCTTAGCGAAGCTCCGCCGGAGTTCTCCACCGCCACCGACACCACGCCGTCGTGCTGTCGGATTCAAGAGGAGCTACTACTTCTGCTGCCCGCTGGAACGGGAGGTGGACGTCGTCTTCATCAACAACCGAACGTGTGACCGAGTACGGAGGTGCTGCCCGTTCGTGGCGCCGTGATCAAGATCTTCTACGCGCTTTTGCAAGCGGCAAGTGAACGTCTACCGCAGCAACAAGAGCCTCATCTTGTAGGCTTTGGAATCTCTTCAAGGGTGAGACTCGATAATCCCCTCGTTGCTACCGTCTTCTAGATTGCATCTTGGCTTGGATTGCGTGTTCGCGGTAGGAAATTTTTTGTTTTCTATGCAACGTTATCCTACAATAAGGACGTCCCGGACGCGTAGAAGCTTCCAGAACTCCTCCCTATGTCTCTCGTGTCCGAGCATATCCGGAAGTAAAAGATCGGCGCCCAGACAAACTCTCCAGACGCCTCCACCTCTCGGCCATCATCGTCGTCGTGTCGCAGCCTCCATGCTCCCCTCGGCCTATAAATGGGGGGGAAAGCACCGCCGAGCACTTCTTGATCTCATCCACCCCTCCAGATCTTCCCTATCTCTCTCTATCTCTCAATTCCATCTGCACCAGTTCGCCGGAGTCGAGGAAGAACACGGTGGTACAGGCCACCCCAGCCTCAGGCGCGTGATCGAGGAGAAGCGCCTGGCGCCGTAGATCATCTGGGAGGAAGGAATCGTCCTGGATCTTCCTCAAGCCGACGAATTTCGCCGATCCCTTTTTGCAGTACCTCGCTGGTAATGGCGAAATTAAGCTCGTCTCCGACAGCAATCGTCGTCGCCGACCACACCAGCAAGTTCACGGTGAGCTTGCGCATCGATAGAACCCACTTTCGCTTCCTGGAACCCTATGTAGCTTGTGTTTGCATCTTGGTCGGAGAGAACCACCGCGGAGCATGGTCGCCGGCGTAGCTCTGGTGACCCCCTCGCCAAACCACCACCACCATCATGTTCTGGAGCTTGAGGGGAGTCGGAAAATCATATTCGCGCGTCCTGGGGGTCACTAAATCGACGGCGCCATCGTGTGCAGGCCGCCGGCGTTTAACCGCCGGCAACGCCAGCGTGGCGGTGGGGCCTCGAGCAGTAGTTGACTGGTCGTTGCCATCGTGGCAACTGACCCAGTCAGTGACCCCACCTGCCCGTCTCTGTAGCTAGGTGTGAATCGGTATGTTTAGCCTTTTTACTTTATTTTAAATTCCAGAAAATCACTGAAATTTTGAAAAATCATATAAAATTCATTTCAACTCAGAAAAATTCAAATAATATATCAAAATGCTCACAAAAATAAAATCTATTCAAATAAAATATAAAACAAAAATGTGTGTCAAAACAAAAATCCACTTATTTTAACCTTATTAATTATGCCATTTCAATTATTTAAAATACAATTTGAATTCAATAAATTGTTAAGTGTAAAAAATTAAATTTTAACTATTCAGTAACTATGTAAAATGTTAGGATTAAATTTATTTATCATAGTTGCATTAACTTAATTATTAGTGGTAATTCATAAACCCTAATTTGCAAATTACTATTTTCTATTTTCTTTAAATAGTAATAACTCAAGAAAATATTATAAGCCAATATTAGTTTGGTAAATCAAAACTTATTTACTTAAACATTCTTAAGTTAACAAATTAAATATTTTAAAACCTAATAACAATTATTAAACCCTGATTCTTAATTAAAACCTAAATAGGAGTTGCTCCAATTATTAAATCTTGTGAAAATTAATAAAATGTCAAACCATTCCTAATTTTGATTCAAAGTAATTAGTTACCACACCTATACGTCCAACCATCATTTTAGGAGTTGTACCATGATTTAGAAACCCTAGTTTCAAATTGAGTAAGACCTGGATCCCATTATTTCATGTGATCATTCCACCTTAGAACCAACTCTAAAACCCTAGATATGTGTCACATATGATCATGGGAGATTTACTTGATATATGGAACCCTAATAAGCAACAATTGAATGCATGCTTATGATCCACTAGCATAAAACCAAGTCACATGAGATTATCATTTCATGTTCCTATTCTTAATTAAAACCTATATGATCCACTAATGTCACCTAGGTATAAACCCTAACTTGTTAATTGAATTAGTACCATTGATCACCACTCCTATATACCATACCATTAAGATCAACCTCAATCATTAAACCCTAGTAGAACCATAATGATAAACCTTAGTATCAACTTTGTGTAGCAAATCACATCACATGCTCCTATCCAACTAAACCTTACTTAGGAAATGATAAACCACTTAGCTTAGAAACTATTAGAGATTATTTGGTAAAGCAAATATGAAGTCATAGTAAACCCTAACTCATAGCAACACCTTGATAACCATCCTTTGATATGATGCTTAGGAGAAACCATAGTAATAAACCTACTAATACTTGCTACATGTAAATCACTTCTACTTAAGCACCAACCAGCCCTATTAGTAAACCCTAATAACACTTAGCTCCTATTTAAAGTAGTTCATATTCTTATTTTAACCTGTTCTTCAAAAGTTATTCTTTTGAAGTACAAATGTCAATCAAACCTTACAAGCCCTATCCTTCTTTGAAATACTCATTATTTCTTAATTAACATGTTCTTCAAAAAGTTATTCTTTTGAAGTATAGCATAAGTAATCATCAACCATGACCTGTAGAACTTAAAATTGACAACTGTTCTTTACATATTATTCCATCACTATTCTGTATGTGTATGATTGTTATGATGTCTTATAACACTTGGTTATGATGCTAATATAACCAAACCCTAATAAGAATCCTGTTTGAGAACCATCCTAAAAGTGCAACAAACCCTAAAGAAATCTTTACAACTCATACATCCTAAATCATCGAGGTTAGATTACGCTCGGAACGATTGCATCTCATATTATGCATTATAGCATTATGCATTATATTATGCATTATAGTAAAGCCGTATTATCGGGAGAAGTCTACTGGGGGTGTAGGGTCGGACAAAAGGGTGGGTTTGCAGGGTCGCGGAGAAGGCAGTGATTGACTTGGATCTTACACCTGGCCTCACACCAAAGGAAGTGTGGACGGGAAAGTTAACGCCTGGTTGGCAACAAGGATAAGGTCTCTTATGGGAAAAGTAACGCACCTCTGCAGAGGATACTGAATTGTGACTGTCACTCCCTGTTCCGGGAAGGGAACTGCGAACGCGGCAGGAAAGGAACTCCACGAAGTTCTGGTCAACCTGTGAAGACTGACAGACATAGTTTTTAGAATAAAATAAACCTTTTGAAGAAATGTTTATGAAAAACTTGCATTGGCCTATGACTTTCTGGTCTATGGCTCTAGTTAGTGCATGATACACATATTTCCTAATATGAACGTGCTGAGTACGCTCGTACTCATTCTATCCCATTTGAACCCCCTTCTTAGATCAAGGCACCGAAGGAGAAACTACCGTGGAACTCGAAGATAGAGGAATCAACTGCAACAAGATGAGGAATACAATCAAAGAAGTCAATGGAGTCAACTTCTGCATCAGCTATTATGGAAACCTAGACTAGTAATAGATGGGAACCTTTCCCTAATCCTAGCACCTAAGTAGCTAGAATTCTATAGCAAGCCAAGTAGCTCTTAAACTTGAGTTAGCAATAAGATAGACTACGAGTCGTTCTTCTGGAGCTTTCTTTGAAGTTTTACCTCACTGTAAAGTAGGAGGTTGTGTTGATCTTATGTAAACAGCTCGTGTGTATTTCTATAGACATACCTTGGACTCGCATATGTTTCTGTTGTACCACTCTGAGAGATGTAATATGAGTGGAACGGTGTTTCACTTGTGTTATGTCAACGACTTGTGTACTACACCATGCAGTGGTACGCTGGTCACCACAGCAGCGAACGACGAGCCGTAGGATCACTCGCCCACGTAGCATCCGAATAGCACTGGAGCTGGAGAGAGCTGGAACGGGGAAAGAAAAGGCGACGAGTGATCGTGCCACGAAGATAACGAAGAACACGGAGGAGATGACTATAGTGAAAAGTGGTAGGAGATGAGACAAACTGACTCAGAATATGAACAGGATAAGAAATATCAGGACGAGTGACAGCAAGATAAACAAGACTCCCAACAAGATGGCGATAACGGGTGGGATCAGGAAGAGGATCACCATCAGTAGGACGAAGCTTAACATTAAGCTCCATAGGAGTATCAACTGTGCGCTCATCCCCAAGAGCAGCACGAGCAAGAAGATCCTGAATGTACTTTTCCTGAGAGATAGAAAAGCCATCAGAAGTGGAGGAAACCTCAATACCAAGAAAATAGCGAAGAGGACCAAGATCAGTCATAAGAAACTGATCACAAAGATGAGCCTTGACGAAGACAATATACTCAGGATCATCACCAGTAATGATCATATCATCAACATAGAGAAGAAGAAGAGCACGTCCACGAGGAGAAGTGTGAACGAAAAGTGCTGGATCATGAAGACTAGGAGAGAAACCAGCAGCAGTCACCACAGAGGCGAAGCGCTCAAACCAGGCACGAGGGGCCTGTTTGAGACCATAGAGAGAACGTCGAAGATGACAAACCATCCCATCGGGAACAGAATACCCAGGAGGAGTCTGCATGTAAACCTCCTCACTCAACTCGCCATTAAGAAAAGCATTCTGAACATCAAGCTGGGAGACAGACCAGCGGCGAACAGAAGCAACAGCAAGAAGGGTACGCACAGTAGTCATATGAGCCACAGGGGCAATAGTCTCATCATAGTCACGGCCGTGCTCCTGCTTAAAGCCACGAGCCACAAGACGCGCTTTATAGCGCTCAAGAGATCCATCAGAGCGAGTCTTAATTTTATAGACCCACTTATGCGCATCCGACGACCAATGGGGTCCCAACAGCGATAGCCCTTATGCTCATCACTGTATCCGAGAAAAACACACTCAACAGACTGAGCGGTCAGCTTGGTGCGATCGCGAGGAGGGAGAAGAACATAGCAAACGCAACCAAATCAACGAAGTGTTGAGTAATCTTGAGAGCAACCAGAAAGACGCTCGAGAGGAATGCCACCTTGAAGAGCAGCAGAAGGCTGAATGTTAATGAGGTAAGTCGATGTAGCAATAGCCTCAGCCCAGAAATGCGGCGGAAGAGAGGAAGCAATTATCATAGCACGTGTAGTCTCAAGAATATGACGATGCTTAGGCTCGGCGACACCATTTTGAGCATGGGCGCCGGGACACGAGAACTGGGCAAGGGTGCCCTGCTCAGCAAGAACACCACGCAGGTGCTGGGAGATATACTCTCCTGCAGAGTCAGCACGAAACACACGAATAGGCGTGGAATATTGAGTACGAACCATGGCTGCAAAACGCTGATAAATAGAAAGCACATCACTGCGAGAGTGCGTAAGAAACAACCAGGTTTAACGCGAAAAATCATCAATAAACAAAATATAGTATCGATGACCCCCTTTCGAAGGAAAGGGAGCCGGACCCCAAACATCCGAATGAACTAAATCAAAAGGTCGCTGAGATACAGACGCACTAGTAGGATAGGGAAGCTGAATCTGTTTGCCTAGCCTACAACCCTGACACGAATGCAAAGATACATCTCCTGAGACAGGCCCCAGAAGACCACGACGAACTAATGACGATAAACGGGAGCCACAGAGGTGACCCAGCCGATGATGCCACTGCTGAAAAGATCCAGTGACAGAAGCAGCAACCGCAGGAGAACTGGCAGATGAAGTAGCAGTAGAAGGAACGCGAAGCCAGTCTAACTCCCAGAGCCCCGGGGACTCAAGGCTGCGAGGGCCAGCTCCAACCAGGGCCTGTGTACGGCGGTCCTAACTGTGTGGAAGGTGGTGGTCGCGCGGTGCCAGAAGAGCCAGGCACAGAACCAGCAGTACCCGTCGAGGAAGAGCCTGTACCAGCGAGCAGACCACGAAGACCACGGATAATGTCCTGATCAAATAGCGCAACAACAGAAGATCCGGAAGAACCATCCTGACGGCGAGTAAGATGCGGCGGGCGTAAGCTGGGATCCCTCTGGCAGCAAGAAGAGATAGTGTGGCCAGGCCTGCCACATTAGGTGCAAGGAGGTGACGTCGAACCACGAGGCTGCTGGGGCTGACGCTGACCCTGGAATGGAGTAGTAGGAAGTATCGGCTGTGCCGGAGGCCGCAACGAAGTCGGCGGCATAGGAGGTCCACGAGCAGACGGCACAGGAGGGCCACGAGCAGCAAGAACAGAGGGAACCTCAAGAAGACCAGCACCACGAAGACGAGTCTCCTCAGCACGAAGCTCAGCAAATACCTCAGAGAGCGGAACTCGACCACGGGCAAGCAGCTGGGCCCGGCGCGGCTCAAACTCCTTACGGAGCCGCGACAACTCAAAAACACGTTGAAACTCCAGATCCGCGCGCACAGTCAGACAGCAGGGACAGGTGGCACACACAGCTGTACGGAGAGAATCAAGCAGACGCCAAATAGCAGCACACTGAGTGTAGAACTCATCAATAGTAGAGTCACCCTGCTGAAGGGCATGCTCCTGGCGGACCACAGATAGGTAGAGAGCATCCCCAGACGGCTGATAGGGCTGACGAAGAAAAGACCACTGAGCAGCAGCGGTGGGAAGACCCATAAACTCAGCAGCATACTGAGGCAGGACACTGGAGGTGAGAACAACAGCAGCACGAGCATCCTCGTCGATCCACTGAGTGTACTCGGTCAGATCCAGCCGGTAAGTCGCAACGGCAGTAGAGTGGTCCTGGACCTTCCGGTCATAATCAGCCAGAGCAGTGTCATCAGCACTCTTGGCTGCATCCTTATCCGCCTGAGTAGCATCAGGGGCAAGGGCAACAGGTGGCGGTGTAACAGGCACCGTAGGAGCAACGGGGCGCGGCGGACAGGAGACCTCGCCAGAAAGCACACCCCAAAGACGAAGACCGCGCATATAGACGCGCATGAAGGCAGCGAAATCAGGGTAATTCGCGCCATCAAAGATCACCGGGCAGCGGGGATCGCAACATAGCCCGAGGAAGACATTTTTTTTTTGCTTTTTTTTTTTACCTCAGCTGGAAGTCAACACGGCCACGCACAGGAAAATCGCAGCACGGCACGGGCCGAAGAGCGAAGCCAGGCAGGGAATCGGCAGAGCGGGGGCCGATCAGAGGAGGAGATCGAAGCCAGGGCCGATCCAATCGGAAGAGCAGGGAATCGGCAGGGGAGATCCAAGAGCAGGAAATCAGCAGGGAATCGGTAGGGGAGATCCAAGAGATAGGATCGGATCAGGCGGAGCAGGCGCCCGGAGCAGAGTTGTGGGCCGGGCGCGGAGCAGGCGCTGCGTGCAATCCGGACGAGGGCGAAGCCAGGGGCGAAGTCGGACGGGGGCCGGGTGCGGAGCAGGCGCTGCGTGCAATCCGGACGAGATCGAAGCCAGGGCGAAGTCGGACGGGGGCCGGTGGAGATCGAGACGAGATCGAGACCTGGGGAGAGCAGCGGGGACGGCGCGGCAGATTGGGAGAGCAGGCCTGAGCGGCAGATCGGGACGGAGATCGATCTCCGATCGAAGACGAGAAGTGAACGGGCGACGGAGAGAAGCAGACCAACGGCAACGACGGCCGGGAAATTTAGAGAATCGATTTCGGCTCTGATACCATATTAAGTTTCATGCACTAGCCACTTGAACCAAAAGTCCGAACTGATGGAAAGGGCTAGGCAATCTACTTGTACACTTCACAACAGTTTTTACATCCAAGCTATGCTTGACACTAATGCTACCACAATCTTGGATGACTCTTGATAAATGGGACCTCAAGGGATGTTGTCTGAAGATGGCGTTGCAACGTGACAAGAGTCCATTTTGTTGGATCTCGATTTATTTGTTCTTTAGTGCTCGAAAGCTAGAAAACTATGACCCATATAATCAAAAGATTTTGAATGATGGATCGAGATTGAGCATGCCAAACATGATAATGATGGCAAGCTTGCACATGAGTTGTAATGAAGGTTGTTCTTATTGTAATATTTTGTGTGTATTCTATTTTTTAATTAACGTGGTCATTTTCCACATAAACATGTTGGCCGTTGTCATTGGGAAAACACTGATAGTTTCCTTCCGAGAATAAGGATCACAAATAGGAGATTGTTTAAAATATAGAATCACAAAATAATAATGGATGTAGATGTAAGCTAGCAACAGGCCAATCTTGAGATAGTTCTGACATCGTGGCTAATATTTAAGGAATATATGAATCAGATCGAAATATGCATGTTTCTAGTTTTCCAGGGAGAAGATAATAAGAACACAACAATTTAGACTTCTGAGTCATCTTCTTGGCTTTACCGTATGCTAAGAATCATGTATAGGATCATCACCAAAACTCATTTTCTCCACCTATTGAAATGAAGTGTACTACATAAACACAAAATCAAAAGTATTTAAAGAAGACCATACTCTCTTTTGTTTGTTCTTCTTTTTGGAGTTGGAAACTTTATTCCTACATCAGATCAAAAGGAAAATAAAGAACTCATTACAACTATATATAAATGAAAAAAATTGTATGTTGAGGTCAAATCTTTTTGCAACCAACTTCTGCACATGGGAAATATATACCTAGACGTTATCTGAAGCATAAAAACACGTGAAACTCTCATTATTGGATGAACCCAAGAAATGGAAGGAAAACCTTGTCCAGTCCCACACTATACCAAAAATAACAATATGATTTTCTTGTGGGTTGTTGCCACGCCTTCGCCAGCGAGAGAGAATAGAAGGAGTTTCACGTGAAAATAGATAAGACAGAACGTTCCATTTCATAAAACTTTTGGAAGATACAAGTTTCAAACAAAACATCGGAATTACATTTCATTTTCTCTGTTATTTCTCTCTTGATCATGTCTTCCAAGTAGACCCCCCGATTTCACATCTTTTGATGAATATGTATTGAAATGCAAATTTGGTGCCAAGGCGAGGCCGCTTCTAATTTCTCACTCATGCAAATTCTGTAACAACACAGGTGAATTCGCAATTGATGATAAATGGACTAAGTATGATGCAATTTATGTGTAGCCTGTTACGCGAGCACTTAACAATGTGCCTGACATATGTAACCTTTTACAAGACAGAAAAAAGAAGGATCTACGCCATCGCTCATCGTGGAACTCGAATACGCGACCTAAGAAAAACAAAATTTGAGTGTTTGCTCGGAATAATAAACTAGGGCCAAAGGTTGCTCCGCAAACGTGTCCAAGTATAAAACACAGACGGTCCCTAGTAAGCAAAGGTTGAATAAGCAGGGACCAATACATGATTTAGGAGAGACTTAAAGGAGAAGAATGTTCGCGTGGCAACTTTACCGGAAGCATCCATCCCACGATTCTGGTCCAAAGTTGCATGAATGTATCTATAATATGCCACACGCACGTATGTTCTCGAGACAAGCATGGAAGAAATTGCACGCATGGCGCGGTGGCTCAAACTGATGGGCATCAACTCTTCTTTTCTTTCTTCATTATCCCTGTTCCTTTCGCTTTCAGAGAGCATAGCACCCTGACAATTTTTCCCAGCTTCCAAAGAACAAGGTGTCTTCTTCATCCATATTTCCTAGCCATATCTGCCCACCAGCATGCCAATTCTTCCATTCCTCCCGTGCGGGTGTGGCTCATATATTGTTCATCCGGCTCCACGATTTTATTTCGACACTATTCTGAATGAACGTATTCATCAGCACTTACTAATGTATTTATGAAACGAAGTCGCTTGATTGTCCATGAGCATGCAGAGCTTAAGCTTCACTCGACCCATCATCTCTCTTAACTACCAACCGCCGCGACGATGACGCACTACGAGCTTCGCCAATCATCACATATTTCCCATATCATTCGTATCCATATATACAATTCTCCGCTCGATTTAGGCGTCTATCCCATGATTGATTCGGTGTTTTGCGCGTACGTACGTGGCCTCGTCTCATCATTTGGAAGAGATCAGATAGCCTAGCGGCGATTGATTGTTGCGAGTCCAACCCGCAAGCAAACCACTGAACTAGCTTGCGGTTAGCTAAGCAACAAAGATTCCTGTTTGTGTGCGCTACTAGCCCAACACTGGAATGCGTTTTCTAAGAGCTAATGATCCCAAATCATTGCTTTCCCCCAATCTTAATAAGTTGTCGTCCACCTTCTGATCGAGGCTCGCTAGATTAGGTTGATCACGTTAAAGAAGTTGGAAAGTGGCTTAAGGCAAAGCGAAAGAAAAGACCCTTGATATGCAAGTGTCCCTCTGTGTAAGGTAGGCACAAGACAATGTTCGATTTTAAAAACAAGCAGGGGATCGATTTTTTTTTTTTTTTTGAAACGAGGCAAAAGATTTGCCATTTCATTGATAGAGAAGAAGTTTTTAAGAGTGTTACAGACCAAGCATGATCAAGGCCGAGGCCAAGACCCAAAATAAAAGCATTACTCTCGCGGCATTACATTACCCAACGCTTTCGCCCCGGCATTACATTACCCAACGCTTTCGCCCCGGCATAGCCCCAAAGAGTCGTTTCGGTTTTTATCCTTGTGGTCACCATGTCCACGGTGGAGTGGTGGTTCCGGAAGACACGCGCATTTCTCTCTTTCCATATCTCCCAAGACACAAGCATGGCGAGCGAAGACATCGCCTTCTTGGATTGCCCATCCTTTTGCACAAAGCACCTCCACCACTCATGAACGGTTGGAGCCTCGTGCCACCTCTCCGGGTGGACATCGACGAGGCCAAGCCACTCCTTGATGTTTAACCAAACTCTTCTAGTGAAGCGGCACATGAAGAGAAGGTGAGCCGCGGATTCTTGGACTTGGTTGCAAAGTTTGCAATTTCCACAATTTTGCCACCCCCGGTGCATGCTAACCACACGAGAATTGTTCTCCGTTGCCTTTCTCCCGGTCACCATTTGGCAACGCCTCTTTTGGGCTCACCGGAGAGCAAGATATTGCATATATCCTCATGTAATCCTGTCCCCCTAGAGAACAGTAGTACTACTTGTTTATCATAGCATTATCCCCTGTTCTTGAAGCAAAATTAATATACTCGTTCTAATCTAGCTAGCTTCGGCAGTTGAGAGCTATGTCCTTGATTTTATATCTGAAGTGGAAAGAGACACGAGTATGCACGCACGCATCAAGTTCAGAAAACATACATTTGACTAACCGGAATATCAGTTGAGGTGAATAAAAAGTTTTCGTATCTGCATCCACCGTCATAGACGCATCCATCCGTCTCAATCTCATATGGATCCTAACGACTGTCAAACATCTGATGGCAATGGACGCTGATAGGGGAAATAAAGGAAAAAAAAACACCCTACTGTACACCGGTGCATGGACGACGACACTGACGTCGTCTGTTGAGCCATCGCCCGTACACACTTGGCTCCGCCGAAAGCAATGTCGCGGCGACCACTTCCTGGAAGCATCCTGCCCTGGAACACCCACACGAGCTAATCAATCAATCACATGCATGATTTAGTATAAAATCGCCACCGTTTCCTCCGTGTTCTTCGCTACATAGGAGAAGTCCTATTTCTTTTCGACTTTCATGTCGGAAGGGAACGAATTAAGCGTGCTGCATGTGCTCAGTACTCGTATTTGTACGTGCTTAATTTCTCAGCCATTCATTTCATACGACATTATGACATATGAGGATACTCGAATTCCATGCGCATGTGCAAGCAAATCTCCGCTAATAAATCCCGACCGCGTAGTCTAAATAGCATTTCTCAGACAACACTTTATTATTTTGAATTTAAACAATTATTTAAATAAAAATGAATGCTTAAGTAATAATAATTTTTTTGCAAAATTCAATTATTAATTTTAAAATTTTAAAATAATCAAAAAACTAAAATAAAGAATTTCTGGCAAAAACTAAAATATTTCTGTTTTTAAATGTAACTTTTTGAGACGATCATTTTGATAGGTTATACAATTTTTCCGACACCGTGTGCAAAATATAATGCCATTTTATCGAGAAAGAAATTTTTTGCAAAAAAAGTCAAGTTAAAATTTGTTAATTCCCCTAATAGTAGATTGCTTAACATACAAGAATCTCACAAGATTTTATTTTTTGATTTTTTTATCATTTTCTGCGATTCATTTGAAACTTAGAAAGGCGATCACCATAGGCTTGTGCCGATGGCTTGGCGGTCGCCATAGGGGTAGAGGAAAAAAAATCACGGCGTCGCCTCACCGTCATGGCAGAGACCCCTGTGCTGAAGGATTTCCTGTGGCGACGGCCAAACCGAGCCAGTGCCAACGGCGTTTTTCTGTGCCGGCGACCACCGTCAGCATAAGTTGCCCTTTTTCCGTGCCAACTGTCCCGACAAAAAACCGTCGGCACATTGATGTTTTCCCGTAGTGTGAGATTGTGACGATTAATTAATTATTCGGTGGCGCATTCAGAAACCAACTTTCTTTTGCAAACCAGCCTCTTTACTAACCTGTTTCTTTTCTGGTTAGCATCCAAATTATGCCTTATGGTCTTGGTGCCTGGATTCAGGGATTGGTCATGTGTTTTCCCATGTATATTTGTTCAGGTTGTGCCTGGGGGGCTGGAAGCACAGCTAATTCAAACTAACCAGCAGGATCTCTTCGTGTTATGCACTATATAAATTCGGCGAAAACCGTTTGACACTACAGAAACATAAAGTCGTCGCAGAGTACTGCATACACTAAAAGCAACAGCAATACAATACAATACGATCACAGGATCACATGCAGAACGTGCACAATGTCAGCTGGCCAAAACCATCAATTGCACCACGCTTAGAAGATCGATGTGCCGCTCAGAGACGAAATTAAAGACGCTGTTTCTTCCGTCTGCACTCAGCTGGCAGAAATTAGTTTACCACATGCTGGAAACGACAGCAGCTCATGCAGCAATTAGTTGGTCCAGGTTCAGTTAACGGGGCCGTACGGACGGACACCTGTACGTACGTACAGGCCCATGCTCCTGAATCAATCCCCCATCCATCTGCGATCCTCGATCACCTGAATGCATCCACGGTGTTTGTGATAAAACCACACGTTCCGACAATGGATGATAAATCCGGCCGGGGAGCACGTACGGCAGGTTGTTATTACATACGGCCAAGCACGCGTCCGGGTATCCAAAGACGATAGAATTAACAAATTAGCACGTACGGGCAGGATATGGCATGGCATGGATAGATCGTCGAAGCCCTAAATGGCGATGTAAACCGGACAGTGGCTGTGAATCTGTGATCGTCAGAGATCCATTGTTCCCATCATCTTCTTCAGAGAAAAGATAATGCAGAATCGGGTCGGGCAGGGCCCGGGCGGCGTGTTGCTGTTTGGACGTCCTATCCTGTGGCGCTATCTGTCGATAGATCTAGCTGGCGGCGGGCGCGCACGGCCACCACCACCTGTCGTACTCGTACGACGGCACGGACGGAGAGGGCCGTGTCGGCGCGCGATCCCCGCACGCAGCGTCGCCGTCCGACGGAAAGGCAAGAAACAACGGCGGCGGCCCACCCACCGACGAGCTAGCAGAGGTCCATCCAGCACCGAAAGTCTGAAACCACGCACCCACCGGCTGGCATGGTGACCAAACTAAACTAATTGATGATGTGCTGATCATATATATTTTTCCCCTGGGCTCCTGGGCTCTACACGACCAGCCATATCAATTTATGTGCGTCTGGCTCTAGTTAATCTTGCGGGGATGAGGGGAGAGTTCACTGCGTCTGGCTGGCATTGTTTCTTCTCAGGTCAAGCCATGGAGGTCCTCAAGTTAAGCACGAACTAAACCCAGCTGCTCATCAAGCCTGCCTGCCAAGCAATTCAGCGCGCGCGCAGCTAACTGGTTGGTCGCCAGTTAGCCAGCTAGCCTAGAATTGGAACGTAACTGGACCTACGTACCAAGCGTGCGCGCGACCGTTCACACGCACATCCTGTTAGCGCGAGACTAATTAAGCTGCATGCCAATGCTAACGCCAACGCTAACGCCGAGGTCCCCGGCCGGGAGAGATATATAGCACCACACACAGTACACGTACTCATGTACCAATCGGAGGAACCCATCGTCTTAGGCTACTCATAGTGGAGCGTAACATATATAAAGTGATGTTAGGTGGTGTAATGCATAAGTTACTAGTTCATATTAATACCTTTATAGTGGAAAGTAACATAGGAGTGGTATCATGTAAAGTCTTATTTATTAGTTTGTAGACTTATTTTATCTTGGGTGTGCGATGTTATGGGCTAGTTATCACATCTAAGGCTGGACACGAGCCAGCTCGGGCTAGGCTCGGTGCGAGCCGCAGTTTAGCTCGCCGCAAAACGGCTTGGCTCGGGCTGGCTCGTTTGTCTCACGAGCCGGGAAAAGAGGCTCGGCCCGAGCTCGTGCAAAGCTCGGTTCAGCTCGCGAGCCGACCATGTATGTCTCACTGCCAGGTGGGTCCACCTTCTCCAGCGGCGGTGAGGAGGATCTGCGCGGCGGAGATGGCGGGGCAGCGAGGGTGGGCAGCGCGCTGGACTAGAGAGGGTGTGATGCGAGAGTAAGAAACATGGAGGAGGCCAGAGAGGGCGCGAGGAAGACGACGCGACACTGCACGCGCTGGGCCGGAGCTTCGTGGGCGAGGGAGAGGGCGCGGGAGGCAAGGAGGTCGAGGCTTCATCCTATTCCGACGGCAGCGGCGTGCTGGCCGGCGGCGGCGCGCGTGATGGCGTGGAGGCTTTGCGTGATCCAATGGGAGGAGCAGGTGATTGAGCTGCTGCTCCCGTGCCCTAACCCCTGTTCTTACGGGCCAAAACCAGCCCACTATGCCACTTTAGCCTTTCCGATTTCGTAAAAAAAAGAATCACGAGCTTTCGGGCTGGCTCGGGCCGAGCCAGGCGAGATTTTAGCCCGCTACGGGCCAGAAAATTAGGCTCGACTCGGGCTGCATCTAACGCGGGCCGAGCCCAAAACGAGCCGAGCCAGGAAAAGCTCGGGCCGAGCTAAAAGCTCGGCCCGAACGTCCAGCCTTAATCACAT
The DNA here is from genome assembly GCF_019359855.2 of Lolium perenne. NCBI lineage: Eukaryota > Viridiplantae > Streptophyta > Magnoliopsida > Poales > Poaceae > Lolium > Lolium perenne. The sequence continues at coordinate 296,503,704 of NC_067250.2, read as the reverse complement.
CCATCTCTTTCTTCATTTATTTTTTACTAGTTGAATGTCCGTGCGTTGCCATGGCTTTTTTGTGTGTAATAACTCAATATAATACATGCATAAAAATTGTGTATAAAACTACATCCACGAGATATTCTAAGAACCTTGTTTGAATTATATTTCAAGAACAGATGTAATTGATAGCATTTGAATAAGATAATAAGCACTGACTAATTTTTTTGATCAACTAATATCTACTCCTTGATGCTTCTCAAATATTGTTGTACAATGGCATGGATATGTTCTTCTGCTTCATTTTCATGACACTTGAGAATGTGTACCAAAAAGTTCTTCCGCAACTCGTAACCATCCTGCTTAACAATACTTGTTATTAACATGTACATTTCACGTGTAAACAATAAAAATATGCAAAGTATAATAAATACCCACCGTGCATATTGGATGAACCAATTCTTTACCATTGCATGAGAGCATAATGAAAAACATGAAATAACCAGACGTATTATTGTGGACTAATGCCTCATCATTATTTGAATAGTAAAGAAACAGAGTAAAAAATTTGAGTTTATTTTTTAGAGATATTCACCTGTCTTGATTTTCTGGAATACCAACTGGTGTTGTACGTGGCCAGGAAAATATATCGGCATCCCAACCAGGTTGTGCTAATGCGAGTGCGTCACTTAGGTAGATTGCGATTCTTTGTAACTTCAATTGCAAGTTGTGAGATCGAACCATTTTACTATCTAGAGATGGAAACATCGAAAGAGGATCCAAAATAGATACAGAAGATGCTTGCTTATCAATGGAGAACAAGTTAAAGTGTCCCCTAGATGCATAAGGAATCAAAATCTTCAAAGGCACAACCATTAGAAACACATAAGAGATGACAACATTGGACAAGTGAATTATCTTTACCAATTTGCGTGAAGAGATTTTGTAGGGTGTCCCAGGACAACTATCAAACAATGTTGCCAGCCATTGAATATTTGGCTTTACTCGCCACTTGTGACCTCGGGTGGAATCGACCATCGCCGTCTGAGCATTTTCTAATGTAGTTAGAAACATAGTGATAAGAATGAAAATATGAGATTATAGTAACTTACATAAAAACGTAGATCCATGTAGTGCACATCAGTTTCTACCATCTGCAGGATCTCATCGCATGCCACTATGCGTATTCCCAAGTTGAAATAATCATTGCACATGGGCCTGTTCACTCTGAGTATTTCCTAGATTTTCTTAAGATTCAAGCCTATATGATTAGGTTTGGAACTCCGAACCCTTTCCTGCCTGTGTGTCAAATGTTAAGAATCATGAAATCACAATGATGCATATTATCACAAGTCATATTCATAACATGTTGAATCGACATGCTTACTCCAAAAGTTTGACGTCTTGAATCGACATGATGTATTTGCAAAGCTCGTGAACTAACATGCGTAGATCCGTGTGCATCATGTGGACCAGAATAGGACGCTTTTCTTTCACTCTATCATCTTCAGCTACATCGGATGAGTATGGTCGCTTTGGATTCGGCACCACCACAATATCAGAATCAGATCCATTTTCTTCTTTGTCATATTTATCAGATTGTGCGTATATCGGGCTACCTTTTATCTTATTCAGTTCTGAATCATACAATATGGCGGCTAATTTTGGTCGGAATTCATTCATATCTTCCTACATAATAAGCCAAATTAGGTAAGGTAATAATTTAAGATGCAAGCTACTAAGGATGTGGATAGAGAAAAGAGCATGTATGACATGGTCAGTCAGCATATCGCTCGTCCAATATTCCATAAAATTTATCATGAACAACCCACATGATGCACTACAAGGGATTACCGAACGTTGTGTTAATATTTAATCTAGGCCAGTCAACATAAAGGAACTATGTGGACATGTAATAAGGTTCATCCTAAGTATATGTATGCATCGATTTATGTAAATGTTCAAGCGGTTTGTTGGATATTACTACATTACAATTTTAAGCAAGATATATTTAGAGGTTCATCCTAGCTATCTGTATACATCAGACTTATGTAATTGTTCAAATATACTTAGAAACATTTGTATGCATCGACTTACGTACAAATAAAATTTTAATGGTTTTTTTGGCATACCCATCAGCCTGCATAGGCTCTGGAAACTGTTCTATAACTTGCCATTTTGTAACATCGATGTCGTTGCCTAATCGACGGTACCTCGGAGGAGGGATCCTCACGAGGGGGAGAAGAAGTAGGGGCCATAGGACGGAGAGTCCTCGGGACGGTGCTACGCGATTTACCCAGCTTCGGAACACCTGCTCGATGACAGGGCCTACTGCTGCTTGTCTGGAATTTTCTGGGCGCTTTCGCGTTGTTACAATGAGTTGTGGTTGTGCCTCTAGGGCTCCCGGGATCCGGCTTATAAAGGCGCACGAATCTAGGGTTTACATGGAGAGTCCTAACCGGAATACAAGTTGCCTAACTACGGTACAAAGTCTTACCGTGTACGTCAATGATCCGCCTTCCTTCAGGATCGTGCTGGATCCGGATACTTCATGAGCCTTCACGGATCCGGCCTCCTTCGTAGGTCGGTTGGGATCCGGCTTCCTGCTCCTGGGCCGGACTTCATCCTTCAGGATCTACAGCAACTGGGCCGCCCGATGGGCCACATGCCACACCACCATCTATGGGCCACCCGGGCTTGCCGGATCTAGGCCATGCCATTGATATACCCATAAAGTATACCCACAACAGTAGCCCCCGAAGTTCTCCGAGATTCATCATTCCTCCGACTTCAATCATATCGGATCCGAAGAGAATCTCGAGGAGCTTCAAAAAACTTTCTTGTTTCCGATTTCATCTTCTCGGAAATTTCTTGATCTTTAGTAACGGCCACGTTGCAGATTCTCCACTTTTCCCACGCACAACTTCCTTTTTTCCCGCGCTAAATTTTCGGAGATGCGAATCTTCAGCCGGAAATTTCGGGAGTGCACAGATAAGTTACCTCCACGTCGTTTCACCGCTTTTGACCTAAGACACGTGTCATGCATCCAACGGTGCGACCGTTCAGTTTCCGCCGTTGGATCCGGAACACGAATCTCCGCGCGAGGCCTATAAATACCCCTGCACGCGGTAACTTCTTTATTCTTTCACCCTCTCACCATGTTCTTCTTCCTCATCACGCCGCGCCGCCAGTCCGATCTCAACTCCGGTGAACTTGCTCCGCGGGAAGCTTCGTGCGCCGCCGTTCCAAGCCTCCTTCCGCACCAAGATCATCATGGTTGATCGTGAAATCTTCCCCGCCGCCGATTCGTGGTCAAGTTGCGAAGCTTGCTCCAAGTTCGGCGAACTTCACTTCACCGGAGCTTCGTCGGACCACCGCGCCATTAACAGTATGTGCGCCGGCCTCGTAGAAGAAGAACTAGAATAGATCTGGTTACTCAGTTTAATTTCGCATGGGTGCAGCCGGAAGCATGTAACATGGTTCACCACATTGTACTAGTAGTTCTCCGAGTAGCCCGGAACCCAGCACTGTAGTACCAATCTGGCCGGATCCCATTGCATATCTACCACCATTTGTTTCCGACATTAGGCTTGCTCAACCATGCTCCGCCTCTTCCAGCACTGCATTAGGCCGGATCCCTACACTTAAAGAACTCCAAGAAGAACTTGAAGGTCAAGCCAGAATGGCAGCCAAAGTGCAGGAGGCGGAAAACAAGAAGGCCTCCAAGGCCCGGATCCGCGAAGGTGAGAGAGGCCAATGGTGGCCCTGCGAGACCACCGATGCGGAACTGAGGGAGCTCCGGAACGAGGGCATGATCTCCGCCCACTGGAGCTTCATGCGTGACTCCGACGTCCCCAAACCGGATGAGGACGAAAGAGTCATGACGAAAGCTTGGGTTGAGCGTGGGCTTTCGCTCCCCTGTTCGGAATTCTTCCTCTCAGTTCTCAGCACCTACAAGCTCCAGCCCCACAACATCTTCCCTAACTCATATCTCCTTCTATCCAACTTCGCAACTCTCTGCGAAGGGCATCTCGGAATCCGGCCCGATGTCCGGCTGTGGCAGTTTTTCTTCCGGGTTAAGAAGGAAACGAAAGATAAAGCCATGGTGAACTGCGGCAGCATGACATTTATGCTCCGCCCTGGCCGCATGTATCCTCCCCATGATTCACACGAGTCCATCCGGTACTGGAATGCCGGATGGTTCTACAAGAAGAACGCTTCTGTTCCGGGCGTCCACGAAGGACTCCCCGCTTTCATCAACGAGCCTCCGGAAGAGCGCGATAGCTGGAGCCGTGCTCGCTCAATTTCTGATCTTGGAAAAAGCAGCGCAGAGAATCTCCCAGTTGGTCCACGATGGACTAACCGGAGCTCAACTCACCTTGAGCTGGTTTACCCGGCGGATCCAGCCACTTCGGTATAATGCGCGTTTAATGTGCGCCTATACCGGGGCGGATGACCTTCTCCGAGCAACCCGCCACGATCTTCCGGCTGATTCTCTCAAAAGGAGCATCAAGACACTCGTGAAGATTGGCCGGGGCCAGCCAGTCCCGGAATTGATTATGGATATCTACACAAACGACCAATGCCCTCCGGTAAGCTTTTCAGTTCCTTCGTCAATTTTAACTTCACACATATTGTATGCGTCCTAACTTTTCCCTTGGTTCATCTTCCAGCTCAATGCTTTGGCGGAGGAGAACTTACGTTCCTTACTCCGAGTTCCTATCGGCGGCGACGCGGCAGAGGAGGATCCGGAGGACGACGACGAGGAAGAGGAGCGTGTGCCCCGTAAGGCTGCCCCTCGACCCACCAAGCGTCCCCGCGCCAAAGCTTCCGGCTCCGAAGCCGGAGGCAGCAACGATTCCTCTGCCAAGAAGGCCAAGACTGTGAAGCCCCCTCCCTAGACTCCAGGAAGGCGGAGCGAGAACGTATCAAACTGCTATCAACAGCAGGAAAACGCTCGCGCCCTACTCTTCCCGGCGCCACATAAGTCTCCGAGTATAAGGCGTACTTGTTATTTTATTGAACTTATTACTTATTTGCTTCCTTCGTATGCTTGTAGGATTCCGAGTACCACCACCGCGCGGACCAACGTTCAGGAGCCCATCATGAAATACATGCAGAAGAAATCCCCTGCCGTTGGTCCCGCGATGCCAGCTCCGCCAAGCGCCTCCCACACCGCTCCTCAACCATCTCCTCCTCAGGCGGAACAAGTTCCTCCTCAAACGGAGCCATCTCCTGCTCCAGCCATGTCTGCTCCGCCGGAAATAATTCCGGTTAGCAGCGAGAATGCGGGCGGAGAGAAGTACGGAGGCAAAGGCCCTGCTCCTGACGAGGCTGAAGTTCAAAGCCGAGAGGGTGCGGAAGCCAAATCGTTAGGGGAAGCTGCAGCTGCGGCGAGCGATATAGTCGTTTTTCCGAAGAACTTTGGAGATCCGGCTGACCTTACGTCCACCCCCAAAGCCTATGCCACAAAAATTTTCAACAAGCTCACAAAAGCGGGAAAATGGGAGCTAGAGCAAGATCTGCTCAACTCCATGGTAGACAATGCCTGGGGTAAACCTGACGCCGAGTCGTCGGAGATCCAGGATTTCAAAAAGGAAGCTGGCCATTTCTTCGACAAACTCATCTGCAAGCGAAAGGTAACTCCCAGTAGCCCCCAAGTATTTAGGCAGAAACTAGTGTAGTTAGCGTCTAGATACTTAGAGAAAACTCACACTAAAGGAAGATTTAAATGTCGTGGTAGCCCCAAGCATTATGGCGGAAAGTTTTCTGGCAATAATGCTTTAGAAAGACTTAACCATAAAATACTTGTGGAACTTACTCCTGCACTGATTGGATTTTCAGGAACAGCAGGCTCTGCATTACGAGCTGCAAAACAATATTGCTCTTCAGCGCCGCGTTACCCTCAGTCAGGCGGAAAAGATCCAGCTGTTCATGCAAGAGAACGCGGATCTAAAAAAGCAGCTGTCAGAAGCCCAAGGTTGGTTTTCGACTTTCTTTGCCCATAGATTATGTTCCGCATCTCAAACTTGATGTTTACATATCTTGAATAGGTGCATCCTCGTACCTCGCCGCAGCCTCCTCCGAGCTGGAAACTCTGCGCGCCTCCCAGAAAAATCTTTAGGCGAAACTCGCAGGGGTGGAGAAAAAACTTGCTGAGAAGAACTTGGAGCTCATCCGAAAGGAGGGTGAGTTCCAGTTAAAAAGAAAAACTAACAGCGACACCATCCAGAAGCAACAAAAGGAGCTTGGTGGGCTCCGGAATTATATGGAGACAACGGAGACATACTGGGACCTGCTGAACTCCGACGTCATGGGTAAGTTTCCGGAATTATATAACAACATAAGTGCCAAGCTTAGTCTGTTATGCTCATTGAGTATTGTTTCTTCCAGATCCACTTGGATATAACGAGGAGCGTCGGAGCCAATTTCCCCGGGACGACCTGCTTCAGTTTGCTGGCGATGACTGCAAGGATCTCATATCCGCCGCCCGAAAGATTTGCCACAACCTGAAAATCAAGAAGAGCCGAACCTGCGACATTCGAGAGCTTATCCAAAGGATTGATCTTCTTCCGGAGCTGGTGGTGGATCTACAAGCGTCCTCCGCTCGTGGTGCTGCCGCCAACGCTCTAGCTATGTGCCTTGCGCACCACCCGGATCTAGACGTGGACCGAGTCACTTCCGGCGTTCCTCCAAGTGCAAATGTCGATGCGCTGTTGGACGCCGTTAGCGGCTTCGACACCCGCATCGCCCCGAGAATTCGCCACGAGGAATTTTATGACAAGGTGGTTCTTCCATCCGACGAACCCCTTGAAGCAGAATTCCAGAAGGAGCGCGAGGCGGAAGCCCGACCTGCTCAGTCCGGAAGCCAGTATACCTGGACAAGCTCCAAGGGCAAGGGTGGCGAGGCAGCTCCGACTGAAGAAGAAGATGACGATGTTTCCTCTCCGGCCAAGAGCGGAGAAAAAGCTAAGGAGAAGTAAAACTTATTCCTGCGGGAAGAAAAAAAGCATCATTTTGGCCCCTAGAGGGTTTGTAATATAACTTAAATTCTTAAGTAGCTAGGGACGAAACAGTTATGCATGGGCGGAAAAAACTTATCCTGCTATCCGTATGAATTTATTTGCATGTTTCGTTTATTGAAAGCAAGTGCTGGTTTTTATGCTTTCCGGCTTGCTCACTTGACCTTCCGCGAGCCGGAGGACCTTTAGCCGGAAAAACTCGCCAGCGGCGACGAAGCCCAATGGCAATCCGTCAATAACCGCGGAAACAAGCCCCCAGCCGAGGTGCCGGAAGTCGCTACCAGGAATCCATGAGTTTGCAACAGAAAGCATTTCCACCAGAAAACTTAAGCTTACGTCCTAAAGGACGATTTTTGAAAATCACAACTTTCATACACGCCTAGGCGGAAAATGTACAGCTCTGCGGTTTTAGTTGGAAAACATACACGATCAAAAAATGAATAAGTAAAGGAGGTAAAAGACTCAAAGAGTGAACCAAAAGCTTTATTTCATTGATAATGTATAAATATTACAGAGTATATAACTCAAAAAATTTGCTAAGTGTGGAAAAGACGTAGTTGTGCAATGTTCCAAGGATGTTTTGTCTCATCGTATATGTCACCCGGATTCTCACGCTTGCGTTTCCGGTGCCAGTTAGCAGGTCTATCCTTTAGCTCCCGGAAATCAACAAGGTAGTGCGATCCATTATGAAGTACTTTGCTAACGACGAAGGGTCCTTCCCATGGAGATTGCAACTTATGATCTTTCACCTGGCGAAGGCGGAGGACCAAGTCTCCGGCCATGAACGACGATTCCGAACCCGACGGCTGTGAGAGCGTCGCAGTTTCTGCTGGTAGATGGTGGAGCGTTGGTCAGCTAGATTCCGAGCTTCTTCTATCAGTTCCACAGATAGCTGTCTGGCCTCGTCAGCAGTTTCTTCATTATAGGTGGAAACTCGCGGTGAATCGTGGATGATGTCGGAGGGGAGCACGGCTTCGGATCCGTAGACCAGAAAGAACGGAGTAAATCCGGTTGACCTGTTAGGGGTAGTTCGTAAACTCCACAAGATAGAGTCCAACTCCTCAGCCCAAGCTCCGGCTGCGTGTCACAGTGGTTCTTCAAGGCGAGGTTTAATTCCGGATAGGATGAGGCCGTTTGCTCTTTCAACTTGACCATTGGATTGTGGTTGAGCCACAGATGCGAGGTCAAGCCAGATCCCTGTGTCATGACAATAGTCTTTCAATTCTCCTTGTGCGAAGTTTGTGCCGTTGTTTGTGATTATGCTATGTGGGATGCTGAATCTCGTCACGAGGCTACAGACAAATTTTAGTGCCGTAGCACCATCGGCTTTTCTCACTGGCTTTGCCTCGATCCACTTACTGAACTTGTCAACAACGACCAGGAGGTACTCAAAACCGCCAGGAGATGATTTCTTTAATTTTCCAACCATATCGAGCCCCCAGACCGCGAACGGCCAGGTGATAGGGATGGTCTTCAGCTCTTGGGCTGGAGCGTTTGGTTGAGTAGCATAGTACTGACAACCTCGGCAAGTTTTTACCAACTTGTCAGCATCTTCTTTAGCTGTGAGCCAGTAAAATCCGAGCCGAAAGGCTTTAGCAACGAGGGACCTGGGGGCGGCATGATGCCCGCAATCCCCTGCATGGATCTCCCTGAGGATTTCAATGCCATCTTGTGTGGAGACGCATTTGAGAAATACCCCAGTTGTGCTTCGCTTGTAGAGCTATCCATCAACGATTGTGTAGGATCGTGCTCTTCTGGTGATCTGTCGTGCGAGGACCTCGTCCTCCGGCAACTTTCGATCGATGAGGTAGTCCAGGAAAGGCTGTGTCCATGCCGGAATGATAACCATCACTTCCTTAGCCGGAGATACTGCCACCTCTGGGTTTTCCGGGTTAGCACCCTTCACCGAGGGTATCCGCAGGTGCTCCAGGAAAATGCCAGGCAGAATTGGTTTCCTGCCGGATCCGAGCTTGGATAGCATATCTGCCGCTGTGTTATCGTCTCTCCTGACGTACTTGACTTCGTATCCGAGGAAGCATTTGGCGATCTCGTCTACTTCATCTCTGTGAGCCGCCATGACGGAGTTTCTGGTGTTCCAGGTTCCGGCTACTTGTTGTGCCACCAGGTCGGAATCTCCGCAGCAAATGATGTGCTTGATCCCAATTTCCTTAGTGATGCGCATACCGTGTAGTAGAGCCTCGTATTCCGCCATATTATTTGTGGCTTCGAAGTGAATCTGTAGAACGTACTGCAGTTCTTCTCCGGTAGGGGACTTCAGGGTGACTCCGGCTCCTGAGCCTTGATGCTTCTTGGATCCGTCGAAGTGCATGACCCACGTTTCAGGTTCCGGCTCCAGATTTGCATCCGGAGCTTCTGTCCAATCTACAAAGAAATCTGCCAAGATCTGGGATTTAACCGCAGTCCTTGCTTTGTAATTGATGTCGAAGGCGGATAACTCAATGCCCCATTTTGCTGTGCGTCCTGTTGCGTCAGCGTTGTTAAGTATTGTAGACAGGGGAGCTTTGCTCACGACTGTTACTGGATGCTCTTGGAAGTAGTGCCTCAGCTTCCTGCTACCTAGGAACACGCCATAGGCTAGCTTTTGAAAGTGAGGATATCTTTGCTTGGATTCCGTCAGCACCTCGCTGATGTAATAGACTGGCCGTTGGACTCCGTACTCGTGAGCTTCTTCCTTTCGCTCCACTACGATGACGAGGCCGAAGACTTTGTTGGAGGCTGCCAGATAAAGGAGCACGGGCTCTGACTCTTCTGGAGCTGCTAGGATAGGTGGGGAGGTAAGTATTTCCTTCAACCCTCGAAGTGCTGCATCTGCTGCGTCATCCCAGACAATTTTTTCTGTTTTCTTCAATAGCTTATACAAAGGTAGCGCCTTCTCGCCAAGACGGCTGACAAACCTACTGATTGATGCAACACAACCAGTTAGTCGCTGCACATCTTTGAGACAAGTTGGCCTTTTGATGCGCAGGATTGCCTTGATTTTCTCCGGGTTAACCTCAATGCCCCTATGAGAGACGATGAAGCCAAGGAGTTTTCCGGCTGGAACGCCAAAGACGCACTTCAGCGGATTTAACATCATCTTGTACCGTCGGAGATTCTCAAAGGTTTGTGTGAGATCGCTGATCAAGTCGGATCCTTTTCGGGTCATGACCGCGATGTCGTCGATGTAAGCGTGTACGTTCCGGCCAATTTGGTCCTTCAGGCACCGCTGCATCGTACGTTGGTAAGTGGCACCTGCATTTTTCAAACCAAAAGGCATGGTGACATAGCAGTAAGTGCCGAACGGGGTGATGAACGAGGTCGCCTTTTGGTCAGACTTCTTCATCCGGATCTGGTGATACCCGGAATATGCGTCAAGAAAACACAGAAGTTCCGCACCTGCTGTCGAATCAATGACTTGGTCAATGCGCGGCAGGGGAAACGGATCCTTCGGACAATGCTTATTCAAGCCGGAGTAATCGATGCACATTCTTAGTATTTCAGAATTCTTTTTGGGTACAAGGACGGGGTTTGCGACCCAATCAGTATGGATAACTTCTACTACAAATCCTGCCTCTAATAACTTTGCTAGTTCCATTCCTATGGCGCGGCGCTTCTTATCTCCAAAGCGTCGCATAACTTGCTTCACCGGTTTAGCCCCCGGGTTTATGTTGAGGTAGTGCTCGGCGAGTTCCCTTGGTACTCCTGACATGTCAGAAGGCTATCATGCGAAGATGTCCATGTTAGCGCGAAGGAACTCGACGAGCGCGTCTTCCTATTTGGGGTCTGTAACACCCCAAAATTTCAAACAAAATAAAGAAAATGAATTTCCTTTTTCCAAAAATTGGAGCCAACAAAAACTTTTACTCAATTGAGTTTGGTGCATAGAGCTCCTACCCAATTGTTGTGAATTTTGCTTTGATGCCTGTGTAAAGTATTTTGAAATGTTTTCTAAACCCTAACCCTACCTTTCTCAAAATCAAAGAGGAACTTTTAAAAAGAAAATAAAACAAATTGTGAGGCATATGTGGGCTAATGGCTAATTCTTCAATAATTGACCTATGCCCTATCTGCCTTACCCAAATGGTTGGAAACCACGAGTAACCCTAACCAACCCCTTTTGACCCCAAAATCATGATCCTTTGGATCAAAGAAAAATAAAGAAAAAGATTAAAGAAATTGCAAAACCCTCACATATGGTTTATGGCCATTTTTGAAAATCTTTAACCTAGGCCATATAAAATTGTGCCAATGGTTGGGAAACCCTTTTAAACTAAAAAGGACCCTTTTTGAATCAAAGGAACCAAAATCAAATCAAAGAAAAATCAAAAAAACCAAGTACATGTGATAATGGTCACTTTTGACCTTTTTATTATCATACCCACTTTGAGCCCTTTTATTAGGAGATTTTCAAACCAAACCCTACCAACTCTTTGCACCTCATCCAAGACCTCATCAAGATGAGCACTTTTGATGTTGACCACTTTGACCAGAGAGTTGACCATTGCTCACATTAGTCAAGCCAAGTTGCAACTTTGAACCCAATTCTAGTCTTTCTCAAAATTTAGAAATTTTGCAAACCAACTCTAAACCTCAAACCAAGACCACCAATGAGTGCCAAACATTATTTAGAACCCATCCATGCAGAAATTTGGTCAAAATCCCACCCATAGGAGACCTTTGCTTGTAGTATATGTGGAGCACATAGAGTAAAAATTAGGGTACACCCACTCCCACCAACTTGTACCACCTCCTCTCTCCCTCACTTGTACCTCTCTATAGTGCAACATGTACCACAAAACCTCACCAATGACCTCACCAAGCCTTGTCATGATCATCCTCACACCACTATGCCAAGTACATGGTGTATGTCACATACACTTTGCCAAATTTTAATTGTACAAGCTCTAGGCCTCTCCAACCATGACAACCTTGTCAAACCACCTTGCCACACCCCACTCTAGTAAGCCATGCCCTCAGAAGCCAAGAAAGCTTGCACAAAGGATCCAAACAAGACCATGCCAATCACCATGATCACCACCTAGTCACCACCTACCCCTGCCCTCTCCAGTCTACCTCACCATGTCTTGAAGGCTCCCTTTTCCCTGCTGATGACACTGGACAAAGTCCCAAGCCAAGAGGAAGCCGACAACTCCCAGGACACGACGTGGTCACCATCCTCGGGCTCGCCAGAGCGCGCACCGGCATGGCCTTGGGCACGCCAGTACGCGGCCGCGCCTCATCACGATCTTCCTTCCCTCGACCCCTCCTTGCACCTACAGCCTTCCCTCGACGTCAGCAACCCCGTGGACAACCTCATTGCCCCGCGGAAGCCCTGTAGACGACGCCCTCGTCGCCGTCCTCCGCCACGGGTACGCCAGAGATGACGACCACCTGCACTCCTCCGTCACTCCCCTGCAGCGCCACGAAGCGCGTCAGCACCGCCTCGACGTCGCCTACACGACGCGCCCATCGCTTGCCCCTTCACCGCCCTGGAACGACGACGCCCTGATCAACTGCCCCGCTCCGCCTCGGCCTCGTCTCGACCCTATAAAAGGAGCAAGCCCCGGCCTCCATTCTTCACACCCTCGCCCTCCTCTCATCTCAGTAGCTCGCCTCGACTCCTCTCCGCCCCACATTGCCCTCTCAGTCGCCGGAATTTCACCGGAGCCTCCGCGGCAGTAGCAAGACGGCGCCGTCGATTGGCGCCACCTCAGCTCCTCCTACCGCCACCAGTCGCATCGCCGTCGTCGACAACGCCGCCCTGCGTCAACGCCCAACCTCGCCGGACCTTGGTTAGCTCGCCGATCCTCTCCCTCCGCCGTGCCAGGGTTTCTTCTCGCCGGAGACGACGACGCCTCGCGTCCGTCCGATCTATCTCTGATCGTGCGTCCCTGGTTAAAACATACCGTTTCGGTGTTATAACTCACCGACGCGTGGGTCCACGTTGTCAGTTGGCCCGCGTGCACCGTGGGCGTAGTTGGGCTGGCCCAGATCTTTTCCTCTCATGCTGGCCCAAACCCTTTCCCGCCAAGCCCACGTTTTTGAATTTAGATTTAAACTTTTTCAGTCAAATTCAATACTGGTGCTAACTTCAAAATTGCATAGTTTCAAAACCACTGGGCCAAATTTGGTGAATTTGGTATTGCTGGAAAGCTTGTCAAAAGTTCTATCCAACCCCACTGGTCTCACCCTGAGTTTTGTTTTAGAATTAAAGTAGCAAAATAAACAAGGCAGAGACTTTTGTGACTTCAACCAATTGTTAAAAATCAACCACAAATGATTTTGAGTTGATTCCAACTCCTATAACCCACATTTCACCTACACTAATTGTTTCTGCAAAAATATGACATGGTTACCTTGGGTGATCATGGCCTAGTTTAATTAGAGGACTATTTGGCTATTTCTAGTCAAAGATATTGTCCAAAACTATTTAGAAATTTTATGAGAATCTTTATCTCATTTAAATCTTGTCACAAACAATCCATTATGAGATAAAGGCTCTGGTTATTTAGCTCTCATATGGTTTGTTTGATGATCTTAAATCATCACCATGTTAGGGTTAACATGTATGAGGTGCCCCACCTCATTTAAATCATTTTCTTAAATGATAAGTATGAAGAGGTTGACTTTGGTCAAACTAGGTCATATATTACTCATTAAAGAAATTAAATCTTAATGGTATACTTAGAGGAAGTCATTCCTCTAAAGAAGACAAAGAAGCACCTTAATTAGTATGAGAGGAAATTATTTCTCTTTAATAAGAAAACAAATCCACCAACTTGTTATTGGTGTGTGATGATAGTTTAGCTTGAGAGACTTATGTGTGCTTAGTTTAGTATATAAGATTGGTGTGGTGATTGTACTTCGTATTCGTATTTTAGGCGCTAGTACGGAGGAATATCCAGAGGAGGAGGAGGCCTACTTCCAAGAAGAAGAAGACCACTTTGATCAGTACCACCACCAAGGCAAGCTAATACACTTGCAAAGTGCAAAGCTCTTCAAGAGCAATGCATCATCCTATTTTATTTTATGCTTAGTGGTCCTATCCCAAGTTTTACTCTACAAGTTTTACTACTTTTACTTTCAAAGTACCTTTTTGATTTATGTTTCACTTGGTCTAGAGTAGCACATGAGTACCAAGCTTAGCCTAGAACAAGCAAAGCTAAGTTAGCACCCCTCATGATTAGTGCTATTGCTAACAAATAAAACTTGACTACTCTAGATGGGAACTTGGTGAAGTGAAGTTGTTTTTGAATGATTCTTGAAATGTGATATGACTAAGAGAAGATGGTGATTTTTGATTTAAAACTGATATTGGGTTGGATGCGATACCTTTCCAATTTACAAGTACCCCCACAATACCTGATTATGGGTAGGGCTTAACTGGAAATTTATATATCTTAGTATGGGTTCCCTCTAAACAAGCATCATAGGGGTTATGCCGAGGCTGCCTCCGTTGTTGGGAAATGATGTGAATTGAGGTGAATTGTACGGCCAAGCCCTGTGCAGTTCCCAGGTTGACAGTTGGTCTTCACTGGGAGGCCAAGCTCATGGGGAGAGGTGCCTATACTAGGGTTTGTAAGTGAAAGGTTATGGTTGATGATCCGCGTACTGAGTTACGATGATTCGGGGTTATCCCCGACGGATGTAATCAAATGTTGTGGCACAAGTGTGCAACCTCTGCAGAGTGTAAACCTATTCGAATAGCCGTGTCCACGGTTACGGACGGTTGGAAAGGCCATACAGTTTCCGGTGTCAGAATTTCTTCAAAAGGTGGAATGGTGAATGGTGACTTGACTTGAATCACAACTGAGTTGTGGGAATGACACTGATGTTCCCACTTGAGTTAGTTAGCAAATAAAGGGTTTACTAAAGTGTTTGTAAACTAAAACTGGCTTTATGCAAATGAAACTAGAGCTTAGAACCCCCTTATTATAGTTGATACTACTTACCTTAGTATTAGTTTGCGAGTACCTTAAAGTACTCATGGCTGTGTCCCTGGCTATTCAAATGGCCAGACTATGAAGAAGAGTACCGGAACCCGGAAGAAGGACAGCAGGACGTCTACGATAACTAGGATCACTCCTGACGTCAACAGTTGCCTGTGGAATAGATGGACTACTACTACGCTACTTCGCTTCCGCTATGTGTGTTGTAATTGATCGATAGATCAACTATTATTGTAATGAGACTGGATCATGTGATCCTTTGTTGTAAGACTATTATGTGTTGTAATGAATGATGTGTTGTGATATCGATCTATTATGTCTCGCAAAAACAATACTCCTGGGATTGCGAGGAATGGCATAATAGGCATCTGGACTTAAAAATCCGGGTGTTGACAGGGTCCATGTTGGCTCCGACTGAGACCTGTTTAGATGAATCTCCCTTCTTGAGGTCGATGCTTTTGGTCTCTATCGCGGCCTTGAACGAAGTTTTCTGTTCGGAGATCTGCTTCTTGGTGGTTTGCATCTCTTTTGGATCCACCGCGGCTCTGTAGCCTTTCAGCTCTTCTCCGGATATCACAGACTCTGCGAAGGCGGCTTCGCCCAACTCGCACTCGTGACCCTTCTTGTAGTCTCCGGATACGGTAATCATACCATTTGGACCCGGAATCTTGAGCTTATTGTAGATGTAGCACGCTCTTGCGTGGAATTTGTGGTAGGTGGGCCTGCCGAAGATGACGTGGTAGGAGCTCTTGAAGGGCATGACCTCAAACGTGATCATCTCTTCGCGGAAATTTTCAACATCGCCGAAGGCCACGGGAAGTCTGATGCTGCCTAGGGAGTTTGCCTTTTTACCCGGAACCACACCATGAAATTCAGTGGTGCTGTGTTTGAGCTGTTCCTTGGTAAGGTTCATCCGCTCCAGAGTCTCCAGGTACATGATGTTCAAACTGGCTCCGCCGTCCATAAGGCACTTGGAGAAGTCATAGCCGTCGATGCGGGGACTTACAACCAATGAATAGCACTCCTTCGGAATGAAGGTAGGATGATCCTTCCTGTCGAACGTACACGGAGCTTCCGACCACCTGACATACTGCGGCACAGCCGGAACTATGGCGTTCAGGATCCGGAGAGCTGATTTGCTGGAACGGACTGTTGGGGTTCCGAGGAAGGTGTGGTATGCACCCGCACTCTTTTTAACAAGGGATTTCTATTTTCGTGCCCTCGGTTCCTTAGTTGTACTCAGTTTTCCCCAGCCCCTTAGTTTTTCCTCACTTTTCCCCAAGTCCTTGTTTGAAACCCGCAGAAGGCAGCTCAGACGGCAGGATTCCCGTTAAGTTGACCGCTCCGTTCTGACGTGTGGGGCCGCGTCATGTGGGCCCGCGTCGCGTGGGGCTGGTAGAAAGGGACCGCGTGGGACAGGACGAGATTGCGTTTGGTTGCACGTGAGCAGGAGCTGGGTTTTGTCTCTCTCGGCCATTGGCATTTCCCTTTTAAGAGTACCTTTTCTGCCTCCTTCTCTCTGCCTTTTTTCACATAATTAGTATCAAATCTAGAGAAGCTTGCATTTCTGTCTTTCTTCAATTATTATTTGTGCCTTTTGGCCCTGGTTGTTTTCCCAATATGGCAGCAAATCTAGTAGGGAGCCCAATCTAGTACTCCATCTGGTCCATATGTATGTAGTTAAATCTAGAAGCAAATCTACAGGGAATGTACGATAAATTCACAAGGTCATATAGTAGAATAGGGATAGATAATATAGACAATAAGCTGCATTCAGCAGCCAAACATAGTAGGGTTCGAGGTTCTTCACAGCAAGATGCACCATCATACTAACAACATAACAACGAGGGATCCCTAACTAACAACAAAGGGATCCCAACAACAAAATGGAGGAGGCAGCAGCGGCACGTCCAGGACTCCGCCTACCCCATCTGCCTCTGCCTCCACTTGTTGCTCCCCTTGGGAGCCTTGGGCTTGAGCGGAGGCATGCGCCCGCCGGAGATCTCCACCCGCTGGATGCTGCGGAGGTGCATGCCGAGCGCCAAGTGCTTGGCGCGGAAGGAGTTGGGGTTCACCGACGCGCCGACCTTGGGGTTGGTGTGGCCGATGTTCTCGGCATGCGTGAGGACGCAGTTGAAGTCAGTGCCGCCGAGCCTCCTAGTGCAGAAGGGGCACCTATAGACACCCTTGGCGACGTCGAGGTAGGAGACATATCGCCGACCTGCAGCCTCCGCAAAGCACCTGGCGAGTCTTGACGTCATGGTGCTCGTCGTCGCTGCCGACGTCGCTGCCAGACAGTGATCCATATCAAACGGGAATTTATTAGTGAATGAGTTGCAAACGTGCATGATAACAAAGTTAGGAAAAGCAGAGGCAGCCTCGGTTAGAGTGGACACGATTATATGTCTACGAGGGACGGTGTAAGCGAACCAAAGCTCATGCACAACAGATTTGTACACAGAAATGGTTCGCTGAACCCTCCCTGTAAAAATCTGTGCCCACCGATTCATCATAGGCAAAGAAACAGATTCCAGATCTGAACTTGAACACATTCCAGATTATTTGCAAAATTAAACGGTTGATATCTTTTGATTCGTGCATAAAATAACTGATTGAGATCCTATGATTACTTGCATAAATTAACTGATTGAGATCCCATTATTACTTGCATAAATTAACCGAACGGCCGATACCCAAATCTTGAACGAAATCAAGGAGGGATCAAAGCAAAATGGAATAAAATCGGCGCAAATATTAGCCCAATACTCATCCATCCACAGATCCATCTACACCAGCACAAATAGGGTTCAAAAAGGAATGGGGAACAAAAAAGGAAGCAAACCGTAGTTATTACCTCGTTCCATGGGTCCTCTATGGAGGTGTCGTAGCGGTTCGGGGGCGGGACGTACGGCACCGGCTCGTAGGGGTCCCATCCCGGTGGGATCGACCGCGACCGGCGGCAGCAGCCTCCGATGCACCGGCGGAGGCGGCGGCGACGTCCGTTGAGGGACGGCGGCGACTTCCGTTGAGGGGACGGCGTCTAAGAGGGAGGCGTCGCGCTAGGAGCCGACGGCGCCGTGGACGATGGGATTGGCATTCTCATTGTCCATCTCGCCGGCAGAGGAGAGGGAGAGGGAGAGGTTTTTTTTGGAGAAGATGATGGGACGTGAGAGAGGCGGCGTTGCGTAGGCGAGTGAGAGTGACAGAGATAGTGGGAGGAGGCGTCTATAAAGGCTAGTGGTGGTTAATGCGACCCGCGTCCTACGCGTCCACCGCCGCACGTACGCACGTCTTGGACTTACGCAATGCGCCACGCGTCCACGATTGCACGTCTTCGACTTCGCACCGCGACCAGGCGTCTACGCGTCAAATATTGCACGTCTTTCATTTACGCACCGCAACACGCGTCCTCGAGTCTAACCCTGAAAATTTAGATATACTCGGTTATAACCTCGAGCATTATACTAGCATTTTTTGTGTGCTCAGTTTTCCCCTTGAGTGCTAGTACTTGGCTAGTGCAATATGCTCGATTTACCCTCAAGTAGCTGGTCAACAGACGGTCAACAAATGGGATTAACTAGTTAAATGAGTCATTTAATGTGCAAAAAATTCCGAAAAATAGTGGCACATACTCATGGAGTCTTTACCACAAATTTCCAGTTCTCAAAACATAGATAAGTCATAGATAAATCAAGTTTTACCACAAATTGCCACTTCTCAAAGGCCTTCTCAAATCACCTAGTAGCTATGAAGGTGCATGGTTTTCCACAATAAGCCCTTCCCAAAACAGCTTTCCCCAAAACATACTTTGTCTAAATGAGGCCACAATTCTCACACTCATGTATATTTGTATTGCAAATAGTTTGAGATAGGCCAAGATGGGTTTTATTCTACAAAACACGCATTTTTCTTTTTTTAAATCTCATATTTGAATCCCTTAGTCTGTTTATTACATAGGTGCCCTTGGTTTCTTGATACTACTCAGTTTTGCCCTCTCCCTCCACAAATTCTCTCACACGTGCAACATTGCCCTGATTGGTCTAGCCCATGTCACGCGGATCGTGCCCGCCGACCGTTGATCGTATGATCTAGCAGGCGGGATAACCCCTCCCTCTCTCTCTGTCGGCGGTTACCTTCCACTCTCTAAGTTTGCTAAATGGCGGTTTTACGTATTTATTTTCACGCGATAAAAATTATAAACTCTTTTAGGCATTACTTTTCACGCAAGAAATGATAAACCATCACCGATTTGTTGTAGCCATAAATTTTCACGCAAAAAATGATAAACCGTCACCGATTTGTTGTAGCCATTAATTTTCACGAAAATCCCAAATGATAAACCATCACCGATTTGTTGTAGCCATTACTTTTCACGCAAAAAATGATAGACCATCACCGATTTCTTGTAGCCATTACTATTCACGGTAAAAATGATAAACGAACCAATCTATCTATCTCTGTATTTGAAGTTTGGAAGGGTTCACCATCTAGTTATGTTAACTTTCGAGGTTTTGATCTGAAAACAAATGGGTATTATAAAGGGAAATAAAAGTTCAAAAAATGTAAAAACGAAACAATCTACCTATCTTTGTATAGAAGATCGTCTGTATGATTTTTGAGGTCATTTAGAGAAGGTAGAAAAAATCCCTTTTGAGAAGGTCGAAAAAACCTAACTTGTTACAAAAGCTGGTTTCAGTGAGACCTAACCAAATTTGGCATACATTATGCCATATCTATAACAACAAGGAATATCTAAAAGGGAAAGTTTCACAAAATTTGAAATTTATGGCGAAAATGATGCCATACATGATGCTGTTTTTCGAGGTTTTGACCTGAAAATCAATTGGATATTATAAAGGGAAATAAAAAGTTCAAAAAATATAAAAACGAAACAATCTATCTATCTATGTATAGAAGATCAGCTGTATGAAATTTGAGGTCATTTAGAGGAGGTAGAATAAATCACCTTGTTAGAAAAGCTGGTTTCGGTGAGACGAAACGGCATGCGTTTAAGCAAAGTGATTTTTTCGAACATCTCCAAATGATCCCAAATTTGCCATACATGATGCCATACGTGTAACAACAAGGAACCCTATCTAAAAAGTGTCAAAAAAGTTTGCCCAACCGTATAGCTCTATCAAAAAGAACCTCACCATGGCGCTAGTATAATTTTGGGCTTACTTACAAACTTTCGTTACCTAACCTTCAACACGAAACTTGTTTCAAATCACTTTTGGCGTACAAGAAACAAATCCCTCCTTGATTCGAGCACCACAGCCTCCAAACTTTGCCGATGCCGATATCGGCATGGTCAGAACGGCTATGCTCGACGCCACTGCTAGGTCACCGTCGGGATGCACCCTCAATCCCGTCCCCTCATTCGATCAACGACACACCGAGAGATACCACCGAGGCCAATGCCGAACGTACATGCTGATGCCAATGCCGAACATGCATCCACGCCGATGTGGGCACGGCCACGCCGCCCCGCTATGTTGGACGCCACAGACCACCGCGAGGTCTTTCCCTTCGCCACCACACTCTTCTAGCACCCATCTATACACGCCAGAAAGGAGAGACACTAGTTTTCTCTACATTGCTCGCGTTCGTGTCGGACACGGTCAGTCAAAGTTTTGAGGTAGTCGTCGATGTCGTTGACCATTTCTTCTCTTCTTTGCATGGTTAAACGCGTCTAGTTCATATCTATCTAATGCGTCTGGTCTCGCCTCATGCAGTTCTTTGTGGACGTCGATCTCATCTCGGCACTCCGCAGGCCACCTCCTCCGTGCCATCACTGTAGAGCTCCGTTTAAAAATCTAATCCTACCCGTGTATTGCCCCTTGTATCAGCGCCATGGCCCCACTTGTCATTTGATATAGCGAAGCCCCACTCGTTCGCGTTTTGGTCAGGGATACAGCGATGCTTACGGTCAAACAAAGATGGATGGTCTAACGTGTCTTTGCAGGCTCTACGTGGCCCCACTAGTCAGAAGATAACGGTCAACCGTCGGGCAACCGGGCGTTACATCACGTGTGATGGTTTCAGACAAACGCTTGGGTAAAACTGAGGAAAAACTAAGGAGCTGGGGAAAACTGAGCACAACTAAGGACCCGAGGGCACGAAAATAGAAATCCCTTTTAACAAAGGGGTTAGATTTAGCCGCGGATCCTTCCTTGGGATCCGGCGATCCATCATCCTCGTCCATTTCCTCGGAACTGTCTTCCTCCTTGTCCTTGTTCTTGCCCTTGCCTCCTTTGCCGCGTGGGCGGTGCTTTCGGGCTCGCTTGTACCCTGCTTCCGGGTCAGATTTGAGATCGTTGACCCACTTGCAGTTGCGGTTGGTGTGAGTGGACTTCCCCGTAGCCGGATCCAAGTGGGCCAGGCAGGGCATGTCTCTGTACTCTTCATAGGTTTGGGGGCCGCAGGTTCCGGCAGCAGTGACTTCATCACGCTGCTGGCCCCTGCCAGCTCCGCCTCCGCGGCCGCGTCCTCTTTCACCCCCTTGACCTCCGTGTTGGAAAGCCATGGCGACCATCTCGGATCTGCCACTCTTCTGGTCATCGGGGGGATTTTTCCGCTTGCTGCCGCTGCTGTTACCGTTATCACGGTTCTTCTTCTGCTGATGCAGGGGAATTGCTGTAGCTGCTAGATCTCAGCCTGCGTCGTCATCGGCGGCAGTATGATCGCTGGCAATGGAGATCATGTCATCCAAAGTCAGTTTATTCGCGTTGGCCAAGCAAGTGAGCTTGTTCCGCAGCAATCATCCCCGCTGCAATCCACCTATAAAGACGTGCATAGCTGTGGTGTGATCGACATTCTCACACTCGTTCCTGGTTGCTAGCCATCAGGTGAGGAAGTTTCTTGATGTTTCACCCTTTTTCTGGATACAGGCCTGGAGATCGCTTGTTGTGGCAGGTCTCTTGTAGGTGCCCCTGAAGTGCTTTTCAAAGGCGTTCTTCAGGTCGAACCAACAAAAGATGGAGTTCTTCTCGAGGTCACTGAGCCAGATCCGGGCTGGACCTACAAGGTACAGCTGAAGCATGCGGCAGGCGATGTTAGGGGTTCCTCCGGCGAAGGTCACTGCATTGTAGTAATCCTCGATCCAGGTATCCGGCCTTTCGGTGCCATCATAGTTCTTCAGGTTTCCGGGTAGCTTGAGGTTCATCCTTGGCTTTGGTTCCTCTCGGATCATCTTGCCAAAGCATTTTGGGCCGATGTAGTCAGATCTGTATTCGTTGAGGCGTTCCCGCGCGTCACGCGAGCCGTTGCGGGGGGATTTAGAGCGTGAGCGAGATCTCTGGCCACCGCCTCCGCCTCCACCTCCGCCTCCACCGCTGGGTGGTGGGGAGCTAGATCTGCGAGGGGGTCGGTTCGACCTCTTGCTTCCGCCTTCTGACTCCTCGTCCTTCACGGTGCTGACTCCGGCTGCGATGGCTGCCTTCAGCATGGTGCTGGCTGCCCTCATCATTCCGGCTTCGGCGGGGCTCTGGCTCGCGTTCGTCGTGCCGGTTCCTCCTTGGCTCGGGCTCATGATTGTTGTTCTGGCTACGGCGGGGTTCCGGCGTGCGCTCCCTGCTCCTATTCCTTTGAGGTGCCACGTTGTCGCGGATATTGATTCCACCTGGCCCATGGGGTCTGGTGTTTCCGGCTGGACTACGACGGCGAGGGAGCGGAGGACGCGGGTATCCCTTAGGCGGAGGTGACAGATTCCGGTACTTGTTTTTACCAGCGTACATCGCATCCTTTCCCTTCTTTGGATCTGACGGAGGTGTCTTTGATGGTACAGGGATTGGATTTGGGTGTTCTCTGGTTCTCCTCCTACGCTCCGAAGATCCGGTGCGTGATTCGTCATCATGATGGTGATTATCGTAGGCGTCCTTCTGCGCGGTGGACATGCAGTGATCCGGGTTGGATTCCAGCCTGCGCGAAGTATCTGCCTTCCTCTGCTGCTTCATTGCTGAGGCAACGAGCGTTCGGACGTAGTTGATATCAATCTCCTCGTCCTTCTTCTTCAAGATCTCCGCAGCCTTTTTCGTGTTATCCTTTGGGGTTGCGAACGGCTGTTGTTCAGTAGGAGTTGTGAAGGTGATTTTGCGGGGAGCTACAGCTTCTCGCTTCATCCTATCAGCTTCCTGTTGAACCTCGGTGATCTTGTCCTCCCAGTGCTTCCGGAGGTTCTTGACTTGCTCTAGTGACTCGTCCAC
The DNA here is from genome assembly GCF_019359855.2 of Lolium perenne. Lineage (NCBI taxonomy): Eukaryota > Viridiplantae > Streptophyta > Magnoliopsida > Poales > Poaceae > Lolium > Lolium perenne. The sequence goes on along the minus strand of NC_067250.2, from coordinate 296,480,547 downwards.
TTGACGTTCCCGCTGGAGGAAATTATCCACGAAGTGCGCGGCCTCTTTCCTTTCTTCCAGCATTACGGCTGCGGTGGTGGCGAATTTTTTGGCTGTTGCCAACATCTCCTGCCTTTTAGCTTCTAGAGCTTCCGGGTCTGCTGCATCTTCAGGAGTTATGGGTTTGTTGAGGATATCCGAGTGTGCGATTGCATCCATGCCTGCTTGCTCGACCAGTTCTTCTGGGGACAGGACTTCCTTGTGCGGACGTTCCCACGAGAGCGGAGATCCTGCACGGGATGGCTGTGGGTCGGACTGAGTGTTTTCCTCTGAATGTTGTTGATCCAGCGCCACCAAAGTTGCAAGGACCTGCTTAGGCTGGGCGGATTCAACTTCAGTTTCATCACCACCTCAGAACTCCTTCATCCTGCGATCGAATTTCTCGGTATCCATGGAGGAGGTATCGTAGGAAGTTGGGCTTAGATTACCCAGGATCGATTCTTCACCCGGAGCGTCGCTTTCTCCGACAGCCTCCTGCTGATCCGGAGCGGCGCTATTTTCCGATGCCTCGACCTGCTCGGGACCAGCTTCGCCTTCTTGAGGGGCGGTTCCGACGGTATGGGCCAAGAAGTGTACGAAGTGACACCTTTGCTTTTCTAACACCTGGGAGACCCAGGCGGATCTGCATTGGTCTTCCACCTTTATTTCCTGCTCAGGGGCAGATTGGGTGGGTTTTGATTTTTCCAGATCTAAGGCGAAATCTTCTTTAGGAAGCTACTGCATCTCAGATCGGATCTTCACGACTACGTCCTGCTCAGCGGCGGTCGCGTCAGCGTTACTTACCAGCGCGTCGGAATCGATGGTTTCGCCGATGAAGATGTAAATGCCACCAATTAGGACGATGGAGAGCTTGACGGGGTTAGTCTTAGCCGGAATCCAACATTCATCCGGAGGGACGATCGGCAGGTTTTCGGCGTAAAGAACACGCCCTACAGCGATGGTTTCGTCGTAGCTTCCCGTGGCGGAACCCTCCCGGTTCCGGCCTCCAGACGTCGCTGGCCCCACGGTGGGCGCTAACTGTCGTTGCCTAATCGATGGTACCTCGGAGGAGGGATCCTCACGAGGGGAAGAAGAAGTAGGGGCCATAGGGCGGAGTGTCCTCGGGACGGTGGTACGCGATTTACCTAGCTTCGGAACACCTGCTCGATGACAGGGCCTACTGCTGCTTGTCTGGAATTATCTGGGCGCTTTCGCGTTGTTACAATGAGTTGTGGTTGTGCCTCTAGGGCTCCTGGGATCCGGCTTATAAAGGCGCACGGATCTAGGGTTTACATGGAGAGTCCTAACCGGAATACAAGTTGCCTAACTACGGTACAAAGTCTTGCAGTGTACGTCAAGGATCCGCCTTCCTTCAGGATCGTGCTGGATCCGGATACTTCATGGGCCTTCACAGATCCGGCCTCCTTCGTAGGTCGGTTGGGATCCGGCTTCCTGCTCCTGGGCCGGACTTCATCCTTCAGGATCTACAGCAACTGGGCTGCCCGATGGGCCACATGCCACACCACCATCTATGGGCCACCCGGGCTTGCCGGATCTAGGCCATGACGTTGATATACCCATAAAGTATACCCACAACAATTGAGATCATGCCACTTTTCACCTATGTTAAAGTCCTTTTTTTGGGATGCGATCTTCGGATGCTTCTCAAGTCCTCTCAACTGTAATATAGTAAAGACCGTGAAAGACATAATGCAATGTCAAGAGGAAGACATGAGTATTAAGTACTTACTGTAAGAGTAACGTCATTCCGTTTTACAACAGCACCAAGTGAGTCTAGCACTTGAATCACACGTTTTTTCGCGTTGACAACTATTACATACCAATGAGAGGACCTATTACATACCAATGAGAGGCAGTAATGTTGATCGGAAGGAAGACCTGAAGTGAAAATCATGTAAGATGTAGTCAGAGCAACATCTAGGTAATAAAAAAACTAAATAAGGTCTACATACAGGAACCTAAGTTTTACCATGTCATTCTTCAAATACTTATCCATCCGTTCCACAATGCGGCGATGATCTGATGGGTCTATCTCACGTTCTTCATGTCTCTTTAGCCGGCTGGATACGAACGTGCTTTCTAGGTGCACCCTTCCACCGGCTCTATCCCGGAGATGACCAAGGTCACTTATACAATATATGTAAGAAATTATGACCTATAATATTGTGCATAGAATATGTTTAGAATTATATACATAGTATTTATTTAAGTAGACAGTCTTCATGCAGTTTGACTTTCACCATCGTACAAGAACATGCCATCTTGCGTAAGGCATCGTAAGTCATTGTTTGATAACAACGCATCACCGATGTCCACAAACTTGGTATTTTTTGGTCCAGACATGATTAACTTGACAACATCTATATCTTCGGAAGTGCAGACATAATCTAGCATATAATATGGTAGTGTGCCACAAAATAGTTAGGTCAGAAAATAATGCAGCACAACGAAGAGAATAATAACCGCAAATGAAGTACGAACCTTGTGGGATAACCATTTTGTTTGCTTTCTTGGGTTTGTTATGTTGTAAATTGGTCGTCCGCCTCTCCTCCTCCTTTAGTGGTGTAACATAGGATAAATTTTCAGTGTGTTCCAACATGGCCTCAAGGCATATGTCCATGGGTAGTCTCATAACATCGACATAATCCATATGTTTCCTGCTGGCAATCTGTAGAAGTTGAACAATATCGAGATAAAATTTAAATATGGGCATATGCAACATGCATAGAGAAAACATCTGTTTGTATGCACCTCATTTGGTGGTGTAGAGTCAGCAGGTCGTTTCGAAGCATCGACGGAATCCATGTGGGTTCCCATGATCTAAAACAGTGACACATAATATAATTGAAATATAATTAGTACATGGGAATGTGCAATATGCATAGGAACCCAAAAGAAAAAAAAGAGGTTCAACTCCATTGGTTGTGTAGAACTCGATGAACCTTCAGTCTATCCCAACATCATGGCATCGAGGCCTTCATCTGTTGATTTATGTGGATCTTCAACAGAATTCATCGGGTTTTCGCTTTTGATCTGCCAAAGTGAAACATATGTGCTGAGGATATGCTATTGTCTGGACAACAAAAAGTCCTATTACAATAAAAGCTACCCATGGAAAAAAACTTACACCTCAAGGCTACACCAATATACACATTTATGATAAAAATAAAATAACACTAAACAAATTTTGAGCCTGAAGTTTTCGCTTGTTAGAAGTTTCTCCTGAGCTCGGTATGGCGATTGGTTGCCAAGTCGCAACCCTGACATTTAGTTATCTTGGGTTGCCGATGGGAACGACACGCGCACTGTACAAGACCTGACCTGATGCAGCTAGTTTGTGCACTCGGACGGAGGCTATCCAGGGTGGTAGACTGACATATGTCAATGCTGCAATCATGCTGGGTGTTGGTAAGTTGTAATTAAAAATATTTAAATAATGTAAACACTCCTTTTAAAAATAAAAGTAAACGCTAGGAGGCTCTCCTTCTGTAATCTCTCAAAAAAACGTTATGCATGCACATATATTAAATCTGTTTGGAACTATTACATTTTAACATTACAAAATTGTTCTAAGAAGTAAGGTTCAACTTGTATAACAAATTTACTAAGACGCAAATGGTGGTCGATCAATCTAATCACTTGTTGAAGAGAGCATGGTAGGTCCTGGTGCTTATGGTCCTACCTTGATGGGGTGGAGTGTTCCCCGTGGGAGTATCCTCCTCAGAGACGATCTCTAACTCCTCTCCATTTGGCATAAAAGCAATGCGCTTCTCTGGATCTTCTTCTTCATTCTGCATATCCTGGTCATGTGGGACTTCTGGGTCTCCTTAGACATCATTGAATTCTTCAGTTCAGTGATCTCAGTATCTCTCGCAATCAGCTTGTCATCCATATCACAGAGCTCCATGGTCAACTCTGTATTTCCCTGCTTCAGCTTCTCTATGGTAACCCTCAAATTCTCATTCTTTCTCATTTCAGCAGTAAGGTTTTCCTCTAAGTTGACGATGTGGCACTCCAAATCCTCCATCTGGATAACCCTGTAATCCACCTACACGATCTCCAGCAGTCCTGTTGGCTGTCCCATCCTCAAAGCGCCTCCCAAAGGCATAAAAAGAAGAACCCTGAGACATCTCCTGTTGGTAAGTCTGCACAGTGCGGGCCAGTGCATGGCCATCTCTACGCCAATCTCCCAATTGGGGCTCATCTTGTAGAAGACTATATCATGTGTCTCTGTCCTGACAAGTCGGCCCCTCACATTTCCCTCTATGATCCAATGATGATCTCCAGGTGCCGTGGGTGGTAGTTGCTTTCCCCTGAACTCAGGTGGTGGAAGTCCAAGTGAAGTCGTCAGGGTCGCCAGCTGGTCACCAAAAAGGTCGTCATCACCTTCCTAGGGGGTTGCCATCATAGTGAACTCTCCAGTCTCCCATCTATATTTTGAAAGCGATAAGAGTGTGAGATTTTGAAAAGGACAAGTTACGAGAAAATTGGATAAAAAATGCAGTTGAAAATGGTATGTGGATTGGCTACTACTTCGCCCCCTATCCTGCTTATAGGCTACAGATATACGTCGTATAAGGTATCGATAACCAAAACCTGGAATAAAACGCAGTATACGTACATATGCATAAGAAGCACCCAGAAACAGATTTATATTAAACATTTAAAAAATCATCTTCAATTCAGTGCACTGATAACCGCTCTATAGAAAGCACAAAATGATCTCATATCTTCAGACATAACCGAAGCAGGTGTGCTTTTATCATTCATAGCAACCAGCTAATATCTCTACTAAACAAGAGTCTGTCTCACCTAGATGCATCTGTAAACACTACTGTTTAACCAAGTCATGGCTGTGAGGAACGTTAACGAAATATACTAATCCAAAACCATTCAGTGAAAAGCCCAACAACAATCATCTTGTAGTCCTAAATTCAGAACACCTATTGTTCTAGTTCCCATCATATCCCGTGTCACAATGTCAATTACACAAATAAGTAGCAGGATGAGTGTTGTTGGTTCGACAGTATCAGCGCGCTATACTGATGACATATGCACTCAGATAATAAACTTAATGTATATATTAGAAATGACCAAAACAAAACACCACTTCATGCTACACTGAACAGAGGGGCAAACACATGTGTTGGATGTTGCTTTGAGCTGCCAGGGCAAACTGTAATCTACAAGTGCGATGGCTGAGTATTTTTTTTTTTTTTTTTTTTGGATAAGCCTAGAAGCTGACAAGTGGCAAAGTGCATATAAGGAACTATATGGTTTCTTTTAGCATATCAGATTGAAGTAATGAACCACAAAAGAACAAATGATATTTTTATTCGGCGATGAAGAAAGCAATAGATCTTGACTATGCTATTAGTGTATCAGTTTGAGGTATCACTTTCAAATGAATCTCTTCAATGGAGTGGTTTGCCAATACGCACCAAAACTAAGTGCATCACTCAATTGTTGGCATACCAGGTGTACCACAACCTCTAATTTCGAATTGACCTTGTGGACTCTAATTTGAGCATTTAGGCTTCTCTGTCAGACATGTTTGTGTATAGTTTAAAGAATAATCTAGGGGATGATTTGATATGTCATTCCATGCTTCCAACAGCAAAGACTTGAGGCCTACTGAATACATAGATGTTTATTACCTCCTTGACCTGCAGAAGGAAGCGGATTCGAGCAGCACGCTGCGGAAGCAGAACTCCTTCGTGTATGGTGTAGTCGACTCTGTGCGATGGTACACTGCCCTGGAATCACCGCCTCCACCTGCACTCATAAATATAAGTCATACTCAAAGAGCAAGCAGCAGAAGTGCGTTGGGGGAGATGCACGGAGACGATGTGGAGGAGTGAAGCAGACAACACTTCGTCAGCCAAAGATGCGGCGTAAGGAGGATGAAGACGTTCTGTGCACGCCCTCCTGTCTTGCTGGTGGGGGACGGCGCGGCAGCGGGGCCACTGCCGGCGGCGTCGTGCCGGTTCTGCGCTCGGAGGTATCCCGGCGGCGGCAGCTGGTCGGTCGCCGGATTCGAGAGCGCTGACGGAGAGGCCAGAGGAGAACGCCGATCCCTATCCTCCGCTCAATGCGGGAGTTATCAGGCGCTCCGCATACCCCGCGCTGTATGGGCCTGGCCATTTCGTGTACCTGTTCGATGTTTCTAATATTCCTCGTGCGTGATGTGGATTCAGTTTCGTCAGCTTTTTACTGTACACATGAACGTGAGCTAGAATTCCAGGACCAACACAGACCGAGATTCCTTTCTTAAGAAGCTGGCCGGCTGGTTCGTGACACAAAATTTATATTTCCTCTTTTCTTTTTCATTTTATTTTATTCTTTACTTATTTCTTCTGCTCGGTTTTTTCTTATTCATGGCTTCTTATTTTCTACTTTTCAATAATTTTTATTTAAAAATTTATTAATATTATTTTTATTTTAACGAGTTTCACCTTTATTGGCTTTTCTATTTTTTGACCAACAGATGATGTTTTTAAATTACGCGAACTTACTTTCTACATGTACAAATACTTTTTCTTTTCATATACAAAAAAATATAAATACATACGTAAACATTTTCTTTTCATTTTTTGGTTCCCTGATTTTTTTCCCAAGGAGTTTAAAGATTGTTCACTGGTCTGATCAATATACGTCCATGGATTGAAAACGGGGTTACGGGGGTTAAAAGCATACATTCACAGGAAAGTATTAAAGAGATGGACCGAACGGGGTTGGGGGGGGGGGGGGGGGGGTTCAAACAAACATTATTGTTCGAGTAGGAAACCGTTCTTTGTTTTTCATAAAATGTTCAAGGTGAAAACCGTTCTAGGTAGAAATTTTTCATAACTGTTCAACGTGCAAAACCGTTCAAGTAAATAAAATGTTCAAGACGCAAACCCGTTCACAAATTGAGCCGTTAGAATTTTCAATAATGTTCAACTTGGAAAACCGATTGGAATTCATTAATGTTTGAGCTTTCAAAACTGAAATTTCCATAATTGTTCAAGATCCGAATATGATTTGCAAAATGTAACTGTTCAATTTTCATAAATATTCAACGTGAAAAATCGTTCCATTTTTTCATAAATGTTTATGCTTAGAAAGTCGTTCAATTTCCATATATGTTCAAGTTAGAAATTCGTTCAAGATTGAATTTCCATTCAAGTATCATATTTGTTACTTGGTAGGAACCGTACATGTTTTTCCACAAATATTCAAGGTGAAAACCGTTCAAGTAGAGAAAAATTCATAATTTTTCAAGGTGCAAATCTTTTGAAATAAGAAAATGTTCAACATGACAAATCGTTCAATTTTCATAAATGTTTATGTTTGGAGAATCATTCAATTTACATATATGTTCAAGGTAGAGATTCGTTCAAAATGAAATTTCCGTTCAAGTAACAAATTCATTCGAGGTGAAAATCGTTCATGTTTTAAAAATCTTCAAGGTGAAAATCGCTTCAAGGAGAATTTTTTTTCATAATTGTTCTAGGTGCAAATCCGTTGAAATAAGGAACTGTTTGAAATTCATTTATGTTTCAAGGTGGAAAACCGTTCGTAACTCATAAATTTGTAAGGTGTGATACTATAATTTTCCAAAACAATTCAATTCCCATATATGTATAAGGTAGAAATTCATTCAAAATGGAATTTCCGTTCAAGCACTAGTGGAAAACGGGCCTTTTGCACCGGTTGGTAAGGGCTATATGCACCGGATGCCCAACCGGTGCAAACAATCCGGTGCAAAAGGCCCCCCCCTTTTGCACGGTTGATTCTGAACCGGTGCTAAAGGGTGCACCACGTGGCGGCTCCCGGGCGTCCGAGCAGGAGGACCTTTAGCACCGGTTCGTAATACGAACCGGTGCTAAAGGGTCTGCCGCGGCAGAAAAGCGTCCCAAAACGCTGCCGCGGCAGAAAAACATTTTTTTTCGAATTATTTTCTACTCCCTTTTTTTTTCTTTTTTCGGAATTTCTAATATTTTAGTTATTTCACAAGTTTAGTCTCTAACTACCCTTATCTCTAGTCCAATTACTTACTCGTGCTCAAACTTCCCGCTCGGTCACCCATCCTCCCACTACTCTAGCACTAGCACGCTTAACTTCCAAGTTCCTTTCCATCCCGCATCCAAGTGCTTCGCGCGCATGTATGTGATAGTAGTATCATATCAATCCTATTAACATGTCGATCGATGTAATATTTCTTTATTGTTCGAATTTCAAATAATTATTTTAATAAACCAAAGTAATGTTGTAATAATAATCTTGAATAAATAAATAAACATTAACTTTATAATTTGTATTATTTTTAATTATTTTCAATTTTTAAATTTTTAAATTTTTTTTGCCAAACCTAAAACCTAAAAATTTGAGAATCTTATAATTTGCTAAAAGTAATAGCAATCTTTATGCAGGATGCAATTATTAATTTTAATTTTAAAAAATAAAAAAATATAAAATCCTAAATTTCTGGAAAAAAAACTAAAATCTTCCTGCTTTCATATTTTCATTTGGAATTTTCAAAATCTAAAAATTAGCTAACCGGGTAAACCCTGGTGAATTCGGATGTAATTTTTTCCCACGATGATTTTGATATATTATACGTTTTTTTTCGACGTCGTATGCAAAAGTTAATGCGGTTTTACCATTTTTCAAACATTTTTTGCAATAAATGTGAAAATTCAAATTTGTTAATTTTCCCTAATAGTAGGTTGCATAACATACATGAATCTCAAAAGATTTTATTTTTTGAATAATCTATCATTTTCTTTTCTATTTTACAGTGTTATAAAAGGCGATCCACGGGGGGGGGTGGAGGTGCGTGGGAGCAGGAAAACCTTTTGCACCGGTTCGTAACATGAACCGGTGCAAAAGAGTTTGTGGCTGACGCCAACCCTTTTGCACCGGTTCGTGTTACGAACCGGTGCAAAGGTCCCGTCTGACCGGTGCTAATGCCCCCTGGACGTGCAGACCTCACGAACCGGTGCTAATGACCCCTTTAGCACCGGTTCGTGCCAAATCCGGTGCAAAAGCACTTTCGAGGACAGGATAAAAGCCCTTGTTTCTACTAGTGAAGTAACAAATCTATTCGACGTGGAAACCGTTCATCCTTTTTCACAACAGGCTAACGATATCCGCATGTCATCCACAACAGGCTGGTGAAGCCATTGTAGGATATTTTATTGAAAATGATTTTGTAGAAGTTGTCTACTACCATCATGGAAATCCGTTCATGTAACACAAAGGTCCGACCTGGGAAACTCCATTCATTTTTAAAATTATTTAAGTTGGAAACTGTTCAACGTGGAAATCTGTTCATTTTTCAAAAATGTTCAAGGTGGGAACGCGTTCATTTTCAAATTTGTTTCAAGACGGAAACCGTTCAAGGCGAAAACTGTTCAATGCTAGAATCTATTCATAGTTGAAATTCGTTCGTGTAATAGAAAAGGTTTCAAGGTGGAATGTTCAAGGTGGAAATCCGTTCTAAACTTCCAAAAATCTTTATATAAAGAACCGTTCATGGTTGGAATTTGTTCATCATGGAATCCGTTCATGTAACACAAAGGTCCAACCTAGGAAAATCTGTTAATTTTCAAAATTGTTTAAGTTGGAAACTGTTCAACGTAGAAATCCCATTCATTTTTCAAAAATGTTTAAGGTGGGAATGCGTTCATTTTTAAATTTCTCAAAGACGAAAACCGTTCAAGGTTGGAATCTATTCATAGTTGAAATTCGTATATGTAATAAAAATGTTCGAGGTGGAAATTCGTTCTAAACTTTCAAAAATGTTTATATAAGGAAACCGTTCATGGTTGGAATTTATTCATCATGGAAATCCGTTCATGTAACATAAAGGTCCAACGTAGGAACCTGTTCATTTTTAAAACTAGATGATACCCCGCGCGTTGCTGCGAAGACTTGTAGCTTGTTTTTTCATTAAAATTTCAAGTTTAACGTTAAACCTTGTGAGAATTACTCTTAGAATAGGCTGAATAGAAAATTATATATGACATGCATTTTCTACATGGAGCAACAATAGGGAATAGTTAACTCATGAGTGATACTCTTATAAGAAAATAACATAAGCTACAAATTTTATATTTCAAGTTAACTAAGTAGCGTCCGAACTTGGAAGTATTGCAAGGATTGCACATCGACAAACTTCAGGTACACAGAAATTTAAAGGTCTCCAATCAGAAAATTTCACTACACCACAATCTTTCCAAAGCTTTCTGTGAACAAAAAACGGAAGTATTTGCTGGATGGATAAAGAGAAAAGTCAAGCAATCAGAATTATTTAAAGAATGGGTACTAATAAGAGCATAGTTAATGTAAAATCTGAAAAGGATTTCGAATGCCATACATTTTAAAAGAGAACTCTCTGCAATAACTAAGTTAATTCAACATATAGACTTCGAATGTATGGGGCAGTCCGTTACATCTTCTTAACCTATTATAGATTCAAAAACTAAATATGATGATCACATGGCGGATACTCAACCGGCTGAATAAATGGAGATAGAGAAGTAGCCAATTTAACCAAATGTTTCTCTGGTTTCTGAATGACCACTTTGTAAAAACGCTTAACAGTAGGTGTGGATAATAAAATTTGTAAAAGCATGAACCAAAGCAGCACATAAAGAGTTATCTGGATTTCTCCCGACTGCAGACGTAGAAATAGTGGTGGGACTGTTTTCTTAATAGAGCACGAAAGGTATTTTGATTTCTGAAGTGATACCTTCATGCGGTCAACAACTTTGATTGCTTAAAATAGTAGTGAAGGTATGGAGCAAACAATTTTGTATGTCTGTCTACTTCACGTACCAACTATGCACCCCATGGAAGCAAATACTGAATAATTATGCGGGACTGACTAAGGAGTTTGCGGGTAGTCACTTAAAATAAGAAAATCAAAGAACAAAAGATCAGATCGGTGATAGGATGAGCGAGGAGTGGATTGGGGAAATACTTAATAAAAGTTCAGTAACATAGAAAGTTCGAAAGATGGCAGATGCCATTGATTTCTCACTTTAGCTTTCCCCAACAAAAAACGTGGAATTATGTAGGCACTTAACAATCAAACTTACCCATTAGAAAACAGTTAAAAAATCAAATAAACACATCACACATTTCTAAAGTATATATATGAAAGAACTACCTAAAATCATGCAAGCTCTTTTCGACATTTTATCAAACACACGGTAAACACCTGATTTCAGAAATATACCTCCAATCTGATGGTCTCCATGAAGCCACTGACTTAACTGAAACCAACAACATGCGGCTGGCATATACTGACCCAATGAGGACAGGTTCACTCCCCAGGTGGATCTCTGCAGCAGGTGGACATGAGGCATGCTTTCATAGTCGAGGTCAGTCATGTCATTAGTAGGTTCTGTAACTTATCAAGAAAAGGTCCATGAAACTTTCGAACAAAGATCTTTTGATATGTGCCTAGGTTTTGCACCTCATTACTGAATTATGACTAAATTTGATAAGTAAAATATGTGGAAGCAGTAGGATAAATTCAAGAGGACCTACAATGATATACTCCATACACATCTGCGATTCTCTGCAACAGCAGTGTTGGATCCATCTCTGCAACTCTTGCTTTTCACATTGAAAAATAGAAGAGTAAATCAGGAGGAATCATACTTCCTATAGTCGACCTCTGAAATCCTCAATCCTCATAAACGATTAGGAAATAGACACTAAATCAAGGACACCTGAGGATGGAGACGGATGTGGCAAGGCGACCAACGGAGCCATGGCTACGAGGCAAGGCAACAGGAAGATTCGGTCAGGGACAGGGGCGGATCTGCATAGGGTGACCCTGATGCACATGCATCAGGGTAGAAGGAAAATTTTAGTACTATTTGTGTGTTTATCAAGGTAAATGCATCAGGTTAGAGTAAGAAAAGTGCATCATGGAGGAAAAAAATTCAACTAGCAAGGTTACAAGCTTGATAAGTGCATCAGGGAACTTTTCTTCCCAGCTCCGCCCCTGGTCAGGGACATAGCGTCTTCCCCGTGACCACCGATGGCGATGCAAGTCTAGGGAGTGGCTTCAAGGAAGGGGCTAGGGGAAGATGTTGAACGGGATGGTGCTGCAGAGGAGGTGATTATATTGTGAAGAAGCAGTAGGGTGACGATGGAAAAAAAAGGAGATTGTGGGCAGAGGAAGAGGCAGTGCTTGACAACTCTCCATAACACCTGCAGTTCCACGGTTTCTTATGCAAATTAGTAGTGAGGAATCAATGAGGGAACAGTAATTGGGGAGTTACAGAAAAATCCTGTTGCTGCGATTATTTTTGGAAGAGGAACGGTAGAGCTCCGTGGGGAAGTGGAGAAAACTGCAGGAACAGGGAGCGAGCAACCCATGCGACCGTGCGCAGAGCATGGGGAAAACAAAGATGATGGCGTGGCTCGCTGTGAGACCAGCAAAATGGAGCCATCTATTAAGAAAGAGAAGATTGTTGAAGTTGGAAACCGTTCAGCGTGGAAATCTGTTCATTTTTCAATATATTCTAGGTGGGAATGCGTTCATTTTCAAATTTGTTCGAAGACAGAAACCGTTCAAAGCGAAAGTTGTTCATGGCTGGAATATGTTCATAGATGAAATTTGTTCATTTAATAGAAAAGTTTCAATGTGCAAATCCGTTATGTTCTTCAAAAATGTTTACACAAGGAAACCATTCATGGTTTGGAATTTGTTCGTCATGGATATCCGTTCATGTAACACAAAGGTCTAACCTGGGAAACTCCGTTCATTTTTAAAATTGTTTAAGTTGGAAATTGTTCAACGTAAAAACCCGTTAATTTTTCAAATGTGTTCAAGGTGAGAATGCGTTTATTTTCAAGTTTGTTCGAAGAAGGAAACTGTTCAAGGCTAGAATTTATTCATAGTTAAAATTCGTTCATATATTAGAAATGTTTCAAGGTCGGAATCCGTTCTGTTCTTCCAAAATGTTTGTACAAGCAAACCGTTCATGGTTGGAATTTGTTTGTCACAGAAATCCGTTCATGTAACACAAAGGTCCAACCTAGGAAACATGTTCATTTTAAAAATTGTTTAAGTTGGAAACCGTTCAACATGGAAATCCATTCAGTTTTCGAAAATGTTTAAGGTAGGAATGTGTTAATTTTTAAATTTGTTCAAAGATGGAAACCGTTCAAGGTGGAAACTGTTTAAGGTTGGAATCTGTTCATAGTTGAAATTCCTTCATGTACTAGAAATGTTCAAGGTGGAAATCCGTTCTAAACTTTTAAAAATGTTTATATAAGGAAACCGTTCATGGTTTGAATTTGTTCATCATGGAATCCGTTCATGTAACACAAAGGTCCAACCTGGGAAACTCCATTCATTTTAAAAATTGTTTAATTTGGAAACTGTTCAACGTGGAAATCCGTTCATTTAAAAATGTTCAAGGATCGAATGCGTTCATTTTCAAAATTGTTCAAAGACGGAAACTGGTCAAGGCTGGAATATGCTCATAGTTGAAATTTCTTCATGTAATAGAAATGTTTCAAGTTACAACTAGTCACTCATACTTTTTAAAATGAAGCATGTGTTCTAATATTTCCTTTGAATTATTCTCTTATTCGTAGAAAAAATTCGGAAATGGAGTGTTAAAGAATGGAAGAAGATTGCGAATTTTCTTCAAGACCAGACAAATATGGTTCATGTCTGTTTCCACAATACAGTTTTCCCCAGCTGAGATGTAATTCGAAAAGATAGTGCAGTGTTCCATGCGAAGTGTCACTTTGCAGTTTTCGAATCACCATGTAGTGTTACTATAATTTGAAAGGTTTAAAAACCTGCAGCATTACTTGACTAGATGACAAAAGTTAATAATTGATCGTTGGATTTCTCGCAAAATAAATAAATAATTCCAACTAATTGTAGTTTTTTTCTACTACAGATGTAGATGATGAACAATACAAGTTCTTAACCGTACATTTCCACCTAGAGTGAACGATGGTTCCTACGCATATTTGTACATCGAGAAATCTAATTCTTGCCTGGGCACTCTCCTGTCTTAGCGCGTGCTCACCTTTCTCAACCCTCCGATCAACATCGTCTGGGCCTCTGGTTGCCTATGGGTCTACGAAGGTTCTCGTATCTGTGGGCCCCACTCGCTAGATCACATCCCGCACCCGCACCCGCACCTAGGAGTTTCCTCATCCATCGGGAGACCAACTCCTTCCTCGCACTCCAGATCTAAGCAGCCACCACCTGTATCGTCGGCCGCGGGGAGGGCAAGGGGAGGCTGCTGCGGCGAGGAGGGGCGCGGTGCTCGTGGCGTTGGCTGCGGCCGGGGCTGCTCCGGCGAGGAAGGGCGCGGGGCTCGTCGCTTTGGCTGCGGCTGCGGCCGGAGCTGCTCCGGCGAGGAGGGGCGCGGGGCTCGTGGCGTTGGCTGCTGCTGGGGCTACTCTGGCGAGGAGAGGTGCGGCCGTGCGGGTCTCGTGGCGTTGGCGATAACGGCCGTGACGACTGACGACGACGTGCGAGCTTGGGTAGACGAGGAAGGGCGTGGTTCTCGTGGCGTGTGCACCGGCGCTCTCCACTTTGACTCAGTAGCCGAGTTCTACATCTGGCAAAGACCACGGGAGCTTCTCCTAATATTCTTGTAAGACATGTATTACAACGTTTTTGGTTTCTCGATGCTCATAGTTTAATGGAATCGCTGTGGCTTTCTCATGCTCCACGATGATGTGTGATTTTTTTTCGAGTCCTAACTCGATCCTTTCCTGATTCCCTTTGTAAGACATCTTTTATTTCTAAGTCGGACTCACAGCTTTGTTTTGAGATTGCTTTCTACAATCTACATCCCTTATTTTTACTGCCTTCAACTATACTTAAATGGAGATTGGTGTGATTTCTGGGCCTAATGCACATCGGTGATGTAGTTTTTACTTTTCAGATCAATAGAAGGATGTAATTTATGTGCCTTGGATGTAATATTTGCAGACTAATTTTCGTCTCTTAATTTTTATACTTCTAGATTGATAGAAGGATGTAATTATAGTAATTATTTTCTCCACCCTGGATGTAACTCTAGTATGTTTCTTTTTAAGAAGGATGTAACTTCGCGGTAATTCTAGATAACTATTACTTTCCACCTTTGCTTTTTTACATCCTTGGATCCAGATTTGAGCTATGAGGGGGCCAAGCGATGTAGTAATTTACAGATAAAAAAGGATGTCACATATGCATTTACTTCATGTTTTATGTCTGAATTTCGTGAACCATGGATGTGGATGTATTTTTCTACACCATCAAGAATTCTCTGTTTGTTCTCGGCATGAACTTGCGATGGAGCAGGGAAAGGAAAAGGAGAAGGTGTTCTCTGTCTGTGTGATATTTCACGTGAGGGCAAAAGCGGAGCTGTTAGGAAACGTGGGGAGTCAGAACTTTCTACTTTTGGCACGTTAGTGACGTCTGAACAATTTCTTTCTATATTTAGGCGGGGCACCCTCTAAGACTAAACAGTGCCTGAGCACTCTGTAGCCACGCCCTTTGTACATATAGTTTTTTTTTTGAGAAAAATCCGCCCTCTTTATTAAATCAAAGTGTGATGAATACAAACGTACACACGCTCCAAAGATACTACTAGAGTACTAGACTCGAAGAAACCAGCGTGAAAAAGTGTAACGATACAAAGGAATCGCCGAATCGAATCGCCCGTGGGTACGAGATCGTCGAACGCTTAAATGGGCCGAGCCCATACGTGCTTGTCGGTCGCACCGGTCCGAGCGGAGGCAAACCACCTCTCTTCTTAAAGCGGCCAATAGGCACTCCCGAGGAGAACAAGGGTGGGGAGGGCTTTGAGGATACTGTACTGGTCGAGGTGGTAATCAGCACGACCTCCACGATTTGCAGTTGCCGCGCATGGATCTGACCGGCGGTTGCCATGGATTGACCCGCACTGGTTTTCGGCGGCGGTTGTGAGGCGTTATAGGAGGTTTCGGTCGGAGTCGCGGTCTCGCGGAGGGGATCATAGTGGAGCGTAACATATAGTGATGTTAGGTGGAGCATATGCTCCCTTTAGTTTAAAATGTATCTTACATACATTTTGAATTTCAAAAAAATTGAAACGAAAAATTCACGTGTTACACGCTTACAAAGTTGTTTCATAAAAAATCGACTTTTCATGTGACGTGTGTAAAAAAGACAAAACTCAGTGCTAGAAATAATGCTTTTTACAAGATAAAATTTCTCTTATTTACATAGTCCACAACAAATGTTGGTTTTTCTTGAAACTTGACGAACACACATATATTATGAAGATGTACATGTAAAAAAAATTGTCAAATTTTTTGGACACTTCGAAATAAGATTTTTTGGTAGAGGGAGCATACGCACCCGGGAGCCGAATTGAATTTCTGTGTTAGGTGGTGTTACTAGTCCATGTTAATACCTTTATAGTGGAAAGTAACATAGGAGTGGTATCATGTAAAGTCTTATTTATTAATTTGTAGACTTATTTTATCTTGAGGTGTGCGATGTTATGGTAATATAGCTAGTTATCACATCCATGTTCTTCTCCATTTATTTTTTATGTCATGTCATCAAACACGTTGAAGTGTGTGATGTTACTAGCTAAGTTAGTGGGAGTAACATAGCTAGTAACATCACACATCTCAAAGCATTTTGGTGACATGACATGTTAATAAATGAATAAATAGAGTGAGGTGGTAACTAGCTATGTTACCATAACATCACACACCTCAAAGCAAGATGAGTCTACAACATAATAAATGATGTAATGCATAATACTACATATAAGTTATTACCCACTATGAAGGTAGTAACCTAGACTAGTAACATGGCATATGTTACTAGTCTAAGTTACTCCCCCACTATGACCAGTCTTGCAGTCTTTAAGGCTAGCCATAGTGCTAGTATCATAGCTAGTATCATGCATCCTAGCCCCACCAAACATGCTGATGTGGCAGGTAATTATGGATGAGAGAGGAGATTAGAGTATCATAGGTAGATACTGTATCATAGCGCACATCACGAAAAAAATTAGTATCAAATAAATCTTGTCCACAAATTTGTATTGGGATTCTACAAATCAATTAATAAAGCAAAACTATGATACTAATCTATAATACTATGCATTATGGATCTAGTATCATACAAAAGTATCATATACATGATACTACTATATGATACTACCCAGTGTACCCACTATGGCCAGCCTAACGTGGTGAAGCCCCGTATTCGTGCAACTCGACTGCCCAACCGTCGCCACGCGCACAATCCACTGATTTTATATTTTTCTGTGCTCGATCGAATCTTCGGAGAAGCTCCTGCATACGACGACCTACGGCATGCTTCCTCTACGTGCCAGCGGATGATTAGCTAAACTAGATTATCCAATAGAGGGTGTATCCCTGCAGGTATACAGGTGAATCCACAATTCCTACTAATGCTTTCTATTTCTTTTCATTCGGTTAATCCCTGCGATCAGCAAGTATAATCCACCACAGGTGACAGTCGTGGAGAGGGACTACTCGCGCAGAGAAGCACGCCTCCAGACTCCACTGTCTCATTTGTACTGACTAGTAAGATTGCACGTACACGCACGTTTCAACTAATGCAAATTGAGATGCTAATCATTTATGTACATATGTTGCAGGAAATGACATGCAATCTAGCATGCTTTCTATGTTTATAAGATGAAAAATGTGATCAAAAATTATGGGGGTTCAACAGGAACATATAACTCATATAAACAACTTTTATTTCGGTCGAGCGAACAACACGATGCTTAAACCTTTTCTCTTTTCAACATCGCAACAATGCAATTTGGAAAACATTATTTGGCTCTAAACTGCCTCGGGCATTAAGGAAACAAACTCGTGATGAGTAGATATTGGGCACAATTGTCTCAAATCTGAAGCTTGCCTTCATAAAACAAATGTCACTAATAGTAACATGGAAGACCCAGACCCATCCGTTGCCCAAGCCAGTGCCTCCAACAGTTTATCCTAGTAATATAAGGCAGCCCCTTATTCTCGTATCTTCTCCAAAACAACTGCAGCTTCATCCATGCACGAAAAAAAAAGTTTGTAGCAAAGTGAACATCTTTTCAGTTGAGGGGAATCTCATACCTAACTATTTTGGTAGGCATCCAGAAATAACAAAGTTCTACATTCTTATTTTTGCAGCCCTCTACATATCTAAGCATGGACAGAAAGGGCCACCTCAACACAAAATAAAACAGTGTAGTAAATATGGACTCATAAGGCCACAGTACCATATCATAGTTCAACACAAAAAGTTGCAGATGATAAATGTGTAAACAAGTACAGTGAGTTGCAAAATCAAATTACCTTACCCTCTAAAGATCCTCGACACGCTCATCAACAACCATGCTAGCTGTGGCGGAGAAAATTAGCAAGGCATCTACATTGAAGTAAAAAAAAGGGATCATGTTAGGACTTAGCAAGGCTAGTATACCTGAAATAAAGCATATTTTCCTTCGATTTGGCTTCAATGTGTAAGATCCATGATGAGTGAGAGAAGCACACCATTTTCTGAACCATCAAATTTTGTGTTAGAGAGTGTTTGAAACTCCAGAAATTACTCCATTAGAGATTGAAAAAATGTCTGAAAATATCCTTACTGGAACTGGGATTTGAAGAAAAACAGTGGGCTCGTAAGCTGCTGCAATTTGTTTAGCCAGGAGCCCCAAAATCAAGGCCACCTCATGGCTCCTAATTCTTGCAGAACAAAAGGAGCAGTGTTTCTTCCATAGTATAAGAAGCAGTTTGACAAAGTAAAAAAAACATTAAAGTTAAAAAAAATTCCGAGCAGTATGTAGTCTTGTGATACAGTTACCATGTGCTACCACCAACACTATCCACAACACTACCCAGAACACCTTTAGCCTACGCATTTTGAAAGAAGCAATAACTTCTTCACATACCGTTCAGGTGGGTGGCTGGTTCCATCAGCCAATTCAGTATGATAATGTGCATGTACATTTGCGTTTTGAATATTTTGAATCCGTGCTTCTCTAGCCCGGATTTCAATATGTTCCTTTGTTCTGTCCCTCTTCCGCTCCTGCAGGAAAAGTTGAAGCAAGTCACAACTTATTCTGAGCAAGCATCTTGACACCTATGTGTTCTTGGCTACTTCTAAGAACAGTCAAGCGCTGTATATCCTGCAATTAGACAAACCATGAACATTCAGAGACAAGTGTAGAACCTCTGGAGTAAAGATTTTGAAGTACCATACATCTGTCACCAGTTTCCAAGCTTCTTGCAACTCAGTACCAGCATTTTTTTCTTGCATGATTAGACCTTGGCCGTCAATGTCTGTATGATACATTTCATCAATCTTCTCATGCACCTCGTATTGTCAGTTCATCCATTCTTTTCTCAGTTTTTTAAATTTAATTGCCTGGTTTGAGCTTTCTCATTTGCATTTTCCTGCCTAGCCTTTATATGAAGATGAAGTTCGTGCTTCACGTGCAACTGTTTTCTCAACTTCTCAATATTGTTTAAAAGTAGTTTCTTTCTCTATGCATTTTACACACATGAAGACATTCACAAAACCTTTGTCACCAGAAACATAACAGTGTGAAAACACATGAGCACAACAGGCACTAACCTTGTGTTGTTTGACAAACATCAGATCATGTTTATCAGCTTTCCGATACTCGCTTCCTGCCAACATAAGATGATTGGACCTAGTTGCATTCTATACAGCGAAGGCCACAAGAAAGCAGTTCAATACAATAAATGATAGCAAAACTATATGCATAACAATGATTTACAAATAATCCAACTGAAAGGAAGCTAATACCCAAACAACGACCAAGCACTTAAACAAGCAACTGATGAAGCACTGATACTCATACTCCTACCTGTTAAACAATTGATAAAGCCTGATTAAACAATTTATCAAGAACTGGTACAAACATTTGATAAATCCTTGAACAAAAAATTTGATCTACCATCCTGAATACTTCCAACCATCTAGTACAGCCGTTTATATACATACTACAAACTCTCCTAACTGGATTTTTTGTTTCTCCTCACTCCATCTATAGCTCATGTCCAATCAGCAAAAGATAGTACATAGCATGTACGATCAGGCAAATTCAATTGCCAACACCACATGCACCATCGTTCCTGAGGCTGCTGACAACAATCCAATCAACCAATGTTTGATAACAAACCCAAATCGCGTTGACCAGGGCAGGGCGCCGGCGGCGTACAGGCGGTGACCTCGAATGCTGTAGGCGTGCAGTGCGAAGCCCAAATCGCGTCGGCCAAGGCGAGGTCAACAGGGCAGGGCGCCGGCAGCGTACGTGCGGTGACCTCGGATTTGGTCGGCGGCGTGCTTGGGGGCGGCCTGCAGTGCGCGGTGGCGTGCTTGGGGGCGTCCTGCAGCGTGGGAGTGGGGGTCGTGCATTGCGGTTTTGTTTTTTCTTTTCGTTGACGGTTCGCTGATGTGGCCATTGCGGTGTCTAACACTGTTTTAGCAGTAATCTGGGCCGCTGATTTTGGTGATTAGATGGTCAAGATCGTCTGGATCTGCTGCTCTGGGTCTTTTAATACTAAGTAGAGATGCATCGTTGCTGTCAGCTCGAGGAACACGCGCCGTCGTTGGCTCCAAGGTGCGTCGCGCCGTCGTCGGCTCCAGGAGAGCAGGACGCGTTGAGCCGCCACCGGCTCCATGACGCGTCATCATTGCCGCCGGCTCCAGGACGCAGCGCCGCAGCCCTCGATCTAGGACGCACCAAGACGTGTCGCCGTCGCCGCCCGCTCCATGCGTTTCTGCTGCCGCCATTGGCTGCAGCCTGCAGGACGAGTCACCGCCGCCGCGCAGCTCGCGAGAGGATTTTTCTGGTCGCTTCAGGGAACAGTTTCACGGTGTAGGAGACGATTTTTCTTTCCCCGGTGGTTTGGAGGAGATCGGGGTGGATTGGGCCGGGAAATTCTCGCCCCAGTGTTAACCGAACGCATAAACGAAGCTAGGTCGGAAATCATCCCGGTGGGACTGAACCACGAGGTTTGACCGAGATTGCCATGAACCCAGCTGGGATAGGAATACTCGAACAAGGCCTTAGGCCCCGTTCGGTTAGATCCAGCTGGCAGGGAATTCCGGCCGAAGGGGAACCACTCAAGTTTCGGCACGACCGGCTTGGCCTACGGTCATGGCGGCGACGCCGATAACGCATTAGATGGAACGGCGGCGGGTGCCTTCGCAGCCTCGCGGGTACGCGGCTCCTACCTTGATTGCATAACTTACAAAAGAAAAAAGAACTCGATTGTGCTTGTAATGCTTTCCTTCTATTGATGCTTAGATGGACGCGAGTGCCGCCATGGCCGACATCATAAACCAAGGTACCTAGGCCACCACCGGCGCTACAAGTTATGTCGTCGATGCGAAGGATGATGTGGATGAGGATGAGGATGAGAATGAGGAGAAAGGAAATGATGGGGAAGATGAAGAGGAGAAGAATGGAGAAGACGGCGGCGATGGTTGGAAGAAATTAAAGGGAAAGGCCGCCGGTCATCGAGGATGTGAGTATTGATTGAATCACCAATCCCAATCAATCAAGTGGCGCCTATTGTAAGAGTATCAAAATCGAGTTTCCAAAATCGTCGTTGCCAAGCACCACGTGATGGAGTTGAAGAGGAGCCAAAAGTCCATGTCTATCCTATGCGGAATCATGCAACACGTCATCAACCAATTCCACCGTCCAATGCAGGAAAGTGGAAGAAACGCCAAGCTCCAACTGAATCACACGCTAGAAATGCACCGATCGTAGAACGATGGAAGGGGATTCCACTTGATGGATTGTTTCATATAACTCGAGGGCTGTGAGAAACTGAGTCTCACTTGCATCTGTTGGAAATATAAGCAAATATCTATATGAAATAATCCGTACGAGTAATTGATAAATCATGAATACAAACATAACAAATCGATCGCATCTACCATAGAAACTAGAAAAAGAAACTCTAACAGAGACTGAAAGAGAGACGACAAGATCACATACTTTGCAGCAGCGTCGTTGTCGCCCATGTTGAGGTTACCGAACAAGTCGCTGAGGTCCGGGAAGAAGTTGTCGGTGTGGAGGAACTCGTCGTCCGATGACGACGTCCTGATGCCAGTAGTCGCGCCGGAGCGCTCCCCAAAAACCTTATTGCCCCTCACCCGTACAGGTTCACGAGAGGCAGGGTTCCGGAGGCCTACTGTCCCGGCAGTCGGTGCACGCCGACGGACGCGATGAGGAAGACGAAGGCGGCGGCGCAATGAACTGGAACCAGGTAGTAGCGTATGCGTCTGATACAGACTAGGGTTGGAGTACGCGCTTATATAGTGCGGTTCGGGAAGGTCGTGGAGCGCAGCCCACGTCCGAGTCGGCACAGCCACGATCCAGAAAAATCGGAAGGAAAAACGACTGAGTAACGCGTCCGTTAATGACTCGAAATTGATTACACAATTAATTTCCCAAAAAGCAAAAAGATAAACTCGGCTCGGCGAGATTCCCGCAACCCGCGGCGCGTCGTGACGTGTCGTGTCGTGACGAGGCGAGGCGGGCGGGCGGAGGAGGAGGAGTGCGCGAGGGCTCTCTCTCTCTTCTCACTCACTTACTAGGACTAGAACAGCCCACCTTATATACCACTCCAACTCTCTCCCAACTAGCAATGCGGGACTAAACTTTAGCTCCCACTAGTGCTGCCACTGATTATTGGAATGGGCCATGTGAGTTTCAGAATTTGATAATGGGCCATGGGCCAAAGGCCAAATGCCCCAAATTCCAGCAATCCCCCACAAACTCTCATTGGCACATCTCATCAATAAGTTTCGAGAACATTGTTTTATATACCGGTATGTCGTGGAGACTGTTAAGTTGAACTTCCACTTAAAGCTTCATATTACACTAGATTGCAACTTGGATAGTGAACTATGCCTTGAACTACAAGTTTTCTGCGCACTAGCTTCATACAAAGCCTAGACCGATACTAGACTGCCGCGAGACTTCCTCGCGGTTTGGAGCTTATACGTCATACTCCAGGGCCTTTCATGAGTTTACTAGAGAGCACCCAACTCTCATAGATTGCGACGTTTAACAATCAGACTCATATAGGTGTGTTCTTCAAAAGATGTTCTGCATGACAACATCTTTGCTAAAATAAGACACTTAGAACACATTAAGATAATTATCAACCTGCCATGCAGATTAGGAGAGTATTGCATCTTACAGAGTGGTAAAATTGCTATAGGGATATATACTCTCCTCCCAGCTAACCAACAGCTTGTCTCCCGGCTCTAATTCACGGGATCTCCGATCACACTACCAGGAAGCTCAGGAATGGGGCATTTGAGCATTAAAAACTTCAATCTCCCCCATGCTTGGGCAATACTCTCTCCATCATGAGGCCAAAAATTATATATGCGGTTCCGATCCTTATGAATTTCACTTGGAGGATAGAACTTAGAATAAAACCGGGGTACAATATCATTCCATTCGAGAGAATCCCCATTATCCAATAATTTATACCAATGCGCCGCTTTACCAGACAGCAATATAGAGAATAGTTTCTTCCTCACTTCATCCATAGCAATACCTGCACACTTGAATAAACCGCATAATTCATGTAAGAACAGTAAATGATCTCCAGGGTGGACAGTTCCATCCCACAGCCTGCTTGATTATCCACTACACGCTCAATAATTTTCATAGGTATTTTGTATGGTGTCTCTTCCTCACCTGGCGCCTTATCCACTACCTTTGCAGTAGTAGTAGATTTCTCAAACAAACATTCGAGAGAAGATCTCTCCATAATGAATTATAGCAGCAGGCAGAAATAAAATCAGCACTTACAGTAGAAGTTTCCCTTACCAATTCCACTTACCAATAGCGCTTCACTCCCCGGCAACGGCGCCAGAAAATAGTCTTGATGTCCCACAAGTATAGGGGGTGTATAGTAGTATCTTCGATAAGTAAGAGTGTCGAACCCAACGAGGAGCAGAAGGTGTTGACAAGCAGTTTCGATGTAGGAATCACTGTAGATGCTCACAAACAAGTATTCAAGAGGTTTTAATGTAACAGATGAATAAAGTACGAGTAAGTAAAGTGCGAGAGTAGCAATTGCTGCGAGTGGCCCAATCCTTTTTAGCACAAAGGACATGCCGGTTTGTTTACTTATAATGACCAAACGTTCTTGAGGACACACGGGATTTTAGTCTAGTGCTTTCGCTACATATAGCTGATTAATCTTCATTGTTTTGATAAGTGTTGTGTGGGTGAACCTATGCTAATGTACCGCCCTTCCTAGGACTAATACATACTTGTGATTATACCCCCTGCAAGCATCCGCAACTACAAGAAAGTAATTAAGAATAAATCTAACCACAGCCTTAAACTCTGAGATCCTGCTATCCCTCCTGCATCGATATACCAACGGGGGTTTAGGTTTCTGTCACTCCGGCAACCCCGCAATTAGCAAACGAATACAAGATGCATTCCCCTAGGCCCATAAAGGTGAAGTGTCATGTAGTCGACGTTCACATGACACCACTAGAAGAATAACACCACAACTTAAATATCATAACATTGAATATTACTCAACCATAGTTCACTACTAACATTTAGACTTCACCCATGTCCTCAAGAACTAAACGAACTACTCACGAGACATCATATGGAACATGATCAGAGGTGATATGATGATGAATAACAATCTGAACATAAACCTTGGTTCAATGGTTTCACTCAATAGCATCAACAACAAGTAGGAATCAATACCGGGAGAGTTTCCCCTATCAAACAATCAAGATCAAACCCAAATTGCTACAGCGGTGACGAGGTGCTGCGGTGGAGATGGCGGTGATGATGATGAAGATGATGGTGATGGCGGTGGAGATGATGTCCAGCTCGATGACGGTGACGATGGCGTCGATTTCCCCCTCTCGGGAGGGAATTTCCCCGGCGGATTCCAGCCGCCAGAGAGCTCTTTTCTCTCTGGTGTTCTCCGCCCCACAGAGGCGGCTGTAACTCTTCGTGAGGTATCCTCTGTGGCTTAGGTCTTCGGGACGAAGGGTTTCGCGAAGAAAAGGAGGCGAGAGGGGCTGTGGGCCCCCCTCACCACCAGGTGGCGCGGCCAGGCCATGGGCCGCGCCGCCCAGTGGTGTGGGCCCACCCTGGGTCCCCTCAGCTCCTCCTTCTGGCTTCCTTCGTCATCTTGAAAAATGGGATTTTTGGTATAATTTCCTTCCACAGTTGATCTTCCGAAATATTGCATTCTGACGGTGCTTTTTCCAGCAGAATCCTGGCTCCGGTGCTTGATCCTCCAATAATGATGAAACATGCAAAATAGATGAAATAACATAAGTATTGTGTCCCAATATGAAATATATCAATGAATAACAGCAAATTATGATATAAAATAGTGATGCAAATTGGACGCATCAACTCCCCCCAAGCTTAGACTTCGCTTGTCCCCAAGCGAAACTGAACTCGGTAAACAGGACCACATGTTTATGGAGTGAAGAGTCGATAAATAAAATACGGACAAGAAGCATCATATTCATTCACACAAATCATTCTAGTAAACAACTTCCTCATATAACTCAACTTGAAACAAGTATAAGGTAATCACAAATAAAGGTGCATAAGAAATCATAGTTGGTGATGGCAAACTTCGTTCTTGGTCAGAGAACAATTAACAGGTTATACTTATCTATTGAGCAATGCTCTCATATTAAAGCTTATGGTAAACTTGCATACTCAATCATAATGATCATTGATAGCTTACAAAGTTATATTCATTCAGATAAAACTTGTACTAAACAAAGAAGAGTAAAAGACATGATGAAGTAAATCACAATATAGATGGTTTGATCACAACAACTCAAATGCTTGCATAAGATGGAGGGAAATAGGTTTACTGACTCAACATAAAGTAAAAGATAGGCCCTTCGCAGAGGGAAGCAGGGATTAAATCATGTGCTAGAGCTTTTCCAGTTTTGATGTCATATAAAGAGTATGAAAATAGTAATTTGAGAGGTGTTTGTTGTTGTCAACGACTGGTAGCGGGTACTCTAACCCCCTTGCCAAACAGACTTCCAAAGAGTGGCTCCCATGAAGGACGTCATCTCTACCAGCAAGGTAGATCATCCCTCTTCTCTTTTGTTTACACATGTACTTTAGTTTATTTAAGGATGACACTCCCCCCAACCTTTGCTTACACAAGCCATGGCTAACCGAATCCTCGGGTGCCTTCCAACAATCTCATACCATGGAGGAGTGTCTATTGCAAAATTAAGTTGCTTACTGATGAATCAGAGCAAAACATGTGAAGAGAATTATTAATGAAAGTTGATTAATTGGGGCTGGGAACCCCGTTGCCAGCTCTTTTTGCAAAATTATAGGATAAGTGGATGAAGCCACTAGTCCATTAATGGAAGCTGCCTAACAAGACTGAAAGATAAAACACCACATACTTCCTCATGAGCTATAAAACATTGACACAAATAAGAAGTAATAAATTTTTGAATCGTTTAAAGGTAGCACATGAAGTATTTACTTGGAATGGCAGAAAATACCATGTAGTAGGTAGTTATGGTGGACACAAATGGCATAGGTTTGGGTTCAGGTTTGGATGCACGAGAAGCATTCCCTCTCAGTACAGGTTTTTGGCTAGCAAGGTTAATTAGCAAGCATAAGAATTGATGGAAACAAACAGATATACATGTGATAGACATAACCATGCATCTTCTTTGTAAGCACAAACAATTTTAACTTCAGAATAATATGCTATGAGCCAACAAGAAAGAAAGACAATGAAACAACTACATGTATTTCTCTTTTCTACTTAAACCTCAAAGTGTTGTTGCTATTTGACCAATGCTAAGTTTGCCAAAACCAAATAGATTTATTCGATGCTCCCAAAGTGACACCAATACTAAAATCAAGATCAATCATATAATAGAATTGCAACCTAAAATAAGATGTGCAATATGTAAATGATAAGACTTCTCATTAATATTTCATAAGGATAACTCACACTAAGGGATACATAGACAACCAACTAAAGGAGAGATACTTCCAAACTGCAACCCATCTTATATGATAACTTCCCTACTCATGATATGATACTACTTGATAGTAAAAAGTAAAAGATAGTGATGATGTGATACCGCAGCACTCCCCCAAGCTTGGAACAAACCAAGGGGATGCCAATACCGATGATGAATTACTCCTTTGGCGATGATGGTGATGAACTCCTCCCGCGCTTCTTACAGAACTCCTTCAACTTCAGTTTCTCAGCTTGGCAATTCTGCACTAAGACTCGAAGAGATTCATTGTTATCTGAAGTTGGCGATGATGACCTTGTGATGTGAATCGAGTGGTATTCCAGCATTCTTCGGAGGCGGCAATTCTCCTCCTGGAGTATCTCCACTTCTCTTCCTAGAGCCCGATATTGATCACAAAACTCATCGGTAGTTCGTAAAACTTCTTCCAACACAGGGAAGGAGTCGAGGCTAAGAGCGGGTGGTAAAGGTCCCTGCAAGTTATGAGAAAAAGAACGTCGAGTGTCAACAGATCACACCAAGATTTGCTCGCTCCCAACGGCTTGCTGCTCTTGTCTTGATGGCACCCTCTTCACTTCTTCCTCCGAAAACCCCTTGCCCTTGTTGTTGGAGGCCATGGTGCTTCTAGATTGAAAACAGATCCTCGCAGAAACAGCTCGAAACAAAACACATCGAGAAAACGATATACGGACCTCCAGGGGTCCGGGGGATTACATAGAATAAATTTTTATGACAAACGGAAAGTACCAGGTCGAACCAGAGTCGGAAACGAGCGACGAGGCGGTGTCACCATAGGGCGGCGCGGGCCCAGGCCAGGCCGCGCCGGCCCATGGTGGCACGCCCTCGTGCGTCTCCTCCACTCCGTTTCGATCTCGTAATTTTTCATATTTTCCAAAAACAGCAAAAATATTGTTCAGAAAGTAAATTGCAAACTTTTCATTACCAGTACTGTTACCTATTCAAAGTCGAGTTCTGGCGGACTATCAATTTGTCCTTTAATGAAAGCCTCCGGTGTTTCCACTTGAATAATATCAACATCAACATTATAAGAATCACCTGAGATATAATGCTTGAGTCTTTGTCCATTCACCACTTGCGTGGCATTGCCTTGGAGAGAGCTAATTTTAATTGCTCCTGAACGATACACCTCCTCAACAACATATGGTCCTTCCCATTTCGAGAGTAATTTCCCTGCAAAGAATCTGAGACGAGACCGGTATAATAGGACTTTATCCCCAATATTAAATTCTCTTTTGATAATCCTTCTATCATGCCATTTTTTAACTTTCTCTTTAAAGAGTTTAGCATTTTCATAAGCTTCACTTCTCCATTCATCTAGAGAACTCAATTGCAACAACCTCTTGTTACCGGCTAGTTTGGGATCTTTATTTAATTCCCTAACAGCCCAATAAGCTTTGTGCTCTAATTCTAAAGGTAAATGACAAGCTTTTCCATAAACCATTTTATACGGTGACATTCCCATGGGGTTTTTATAAGCATTTCTATAAGCCCATAATGCATCCTTCAATTTACTAGCCCAATTCTTTCTAGTTTTATTAACAGTCTTTTGCAAGATAGATTTAATTTCTCTATTTGATAGTTCTACTTGCCCACTAGTTTGAGGATGATAAGCAGAAGCAATTCTATGATTAATTCCATATTTAGCAAGAGTTTTTCTAAAACCACCATGAATAAAATGAGAACCTCCATCAGTTATAATATATCTAGGAACTCCAAATCGAGGAAAAATAATATCTAAGAGCATTCTTATAGAGGTCTCACCATCAACACTTTTTGTTGGTATGGCTTCCACCCATTTAGTAACATAATCAACAGCAACAAGTATATGAGTGTTACCTTCTGAAGAGGGAAAGGGTGACATAGGCATCCCAAATGGGCCTGCCGAAGATAGTACCCGGGGTTTACTGAAGGCCCACTACCCGAAGAATAAGAAGATTCGGGAGCCCAAGATATATCAAGGAAAGTCAAGAGTTGTAATAGGAAGTGTTATCTGTAATCTGGCGGGATGAGTTAGAAACCGTCCCGGACTCTGTAACTTGTATAGCACGAATCCCTCGGCTCCACCTCCTATATAAAGGGGGAGTCGAGGGACGAAGAAGGAATCGAATCATTGTCTACAAACCCTAGTTTTCATAATCGTCGAGTACTTTTCGGCTGAAACCTTCGAGATCTACTTGCCCTCTACTTCTAACTAAACCCTAGCCTACAATCCATAGGCATTGACAAGTTGATACCTTGTCAATTGGCGCCGTCTGTGGGAATTAGAGGCGTAAGGATCTGATCTCGATGGCACGTTCAAGATCTTCGACATCATCAACTGCAAGCAACACAATGGATCGAGGTAAACAGATCGCTGCTGGTCTTGTCGATTTTGTTCCTCACCCACCCTCCCGTTTGGATGCATATGCGTATCTGGCGGAGCCCATGGAGATGACGTTCGGAAGGTTTCACTTTCGCGTCGAGAAGGAAGGATCGTATCGTGTCGAGGTTCCGATTTCGTCGGGATCGTCGAAGGTCGATTCCGATTTTTCAAGCTATGCGTCGTCAACCGAGTCAGGAGAAGAAGAAACTTCGGCGACACGCTACATCAGCACCAGAACAAGAGAGAAACTCGCCAAGATCTTCAACGACATGTCGTTTGAGTCATCTGCGGACTCATATATAAGCGATGGCTCAAGCGATGTCGACAGCTATGACTTCATCGACAAATCTATCACAGTGGGCAAGGTCTTCATCAATCTAAACGATGATGCCACCAAACCCAACATAGATCTGAGTACAAAGTATCATCAGATTTATGCCATTGAAGATCAAGAGGAAACATCTGAGGCTTTCGACGATCTGGGAAATCCATACGTCGATCCCTCCAATCTGCGACAAGGCCTGGGCAATAAATACGTCGGGCCAGAGCCACGAGATAGAGTCCAACTTTCACAAACAGCGTGGGACAGAGCCGCGAGAGCTATGAACGGTACAGAACCAATGGCTACCACTGCCACACCAGAGGAATTGCAAGCATATCAATATAGGCTCGCACGAGCTGCGAGGGAATTGGAAAAACAGACAGCTGAGTTGAACAGGAGAAAGGAAGCAGCTTCTGCATCCAGCAGGAGAAGGGCAGATCTGAGTCGACAATCTAGAACTTCGGGTGATAGCCACAGGGAGGCTCGGAACAGAGGAAGATCAAGGTTACAACACATACCCGAAGCAGAAAGAGAGCACTTGGTTCAAAACCTCGACATGTCCTTTATGTCGATAGACACAAGAGGAAACATTATCCCTAAGACACCAGAAGCTGGGTATATGGCGACACAAGCTTTTATCCTCGCGTCTAAACCACCTCCAGGTGATCCAAGGGAAACACTATACAATATGGCGATAGCAGGAGTTGGAGCTATGGGGACAGCGTTCGTTTCAACGCCTCCCGAAGGAACAGCAAGGCAAAATAGTCCACGACCTGCAGCAGCAACGGCGGCAGCCCCTGAAGGACCAAGTGGAGCAAGAGATACGGCAGCACAAGCAAGAGTCGACAGAGCACGACAAAGCAGAAGGGATCATCGGCAATCTCCGGAGCTTAACGACGAGGACATGTGCGGCTTACCATGCTTCACGAGGAGAGTCCAAAAAACTCGAGTCCCCTCAGGATTCAAGTTACCCGATAATTTCAAGAAGTTCGACGGCCTCCAAGATCCAGAGGATTGGCTAGTCGACTATTTGGAGACGGTGAAGCTGACAGGAGGAACCAGGGCAACAGCTATGCAAAGCATCCAGGTACATTTGAGTGGAGCCGTACGATCTTGGATAAAGAAACTCGCTCCAGGATCCATCGACAGCTGGGAAAGTTTCGAGGATGTGTTCGTCAAGAACTTCAGATCCACGTGCAAAAAACCCGCGTCGTTAGAGGAGTTGAGAGCATGTCGACAAAAGCCAGATGAGCCAATGAGAAAGTACATCCAAAGGTGGAATATCATCAAAAACTCGGCAGAAAATATATCTGACGAGAGAGCAATAGATGCGTTTGTCGCAGGAGTCAGGCGTGGAGATTTTGTCGAGGATTTGGGAAGGACCAATCCAAAGACAGTATCCGCGTTAATGGAGATAGCAAATAAATGGGCAGATGGAGAAGACGATGTCCATAACAAACGGCACAGGTCGCCAGAGGAGGACCGTGGTCGAAACTATCAACCGAGGCGAAGATTTCCTCGGCAGTACCAGAACTATGACGCTCCAGGACAAATTTCGGCAGGTTTTTGGACAAATACAGGAGGAAGCAACAGAGATGATTACCAGAGAAGCAATGAACAGCGAGGTGATAATAGGGATGATTCACGCAACAGGCAAAGTAGCGGGCCTAGGTTTCCAAGACCTTTCGTGTCCCCTGAAGAGATGATGAATGGACCGTGCCAGATGCACTTTTTCCTCGACAGCAACGGTAAAAGACAGTCAGGGCACTTGCAGAAAGACTGTCGAAATTTTCAGGCAATGTTGCGGTATGCAGAAAACGCTAACGCGCGGGCAGCACAGAGAAATCCTCGAGAACCCAGAAGCGAGATTCACTTGCCGCCTCCTCCCGCGATTACAGACGACAATCGGCATCAGCTCAGAATAGCGGCAGCACCTGCAC
Organism: Lolium perenne; assembly: GCF_019359855.2. NCBI lineage: Eukaryota > Viridiplantae > Streptophyta > Magnoliopsida > Poales > Poaceae > Lolium > Lolium perenne. Next base: position 296,448,790 of record NC_067250.2, on the reverse strand, counting down.
CACCACCTTATGTTGATCCTAACTCCAATGGAGCAGTGTCGATGATTCAGAAGGGAAGGCCGTCCAATAGAGCTCAGAAAGTAATCTCACGACAGGTGTTTATGGCAGAGAAAATGCCTCCACCAACAGTTGAGTACCTTAATTGGTCAGGACAAGATATCGGCTTCACAATAGCAGATCATCCGCAGCAAGTTCCTCGACCAGGGCAGTCAGCACTTATTCTGCCAGCAGTTATCGCGGGATTTGATGTCTCTCGAGTGTTCATAGACGGCGGCAGCAGCTTGAACCTTATGTATGCAGATACATTGAGGAAGATGAACATATCCTTAGCAAACTTGAAACCAACAGACACAAGGTTCCACGGCATCACACCGGAGAAACCAAGTTATCCATTGGGAAAGATCAATCTCGACGTTCAGTTTGGGACCCGAGAAAATTATAGAATCGAGAGGCTCGAATTTGAAGTCGTGGATTTTCCGTCGCAGTACCACGCTCTGTTGGGACGACCAGCATATGCTAGATTTATGGCGGTGCCACACTATACATACCTGTTGTGGAGGATGCCTGGACCAAAGGGACCAATCACAGTAAAAGGAAGCTTTGCCTTAGCCGATAAGTGCGACAAGGATTTCCACCGGTTGTCAGAAACTTTCGGGATGCAAGCTGAGTACTTGGTGTCAAAAAGCATGACTGATTACGACGTACTGCCAGACGTTGGAAGGCCAAACAAAGAATCAACTTTCAGTACTGAGAAAAATTCAAAAGAGGTGCAGATTCACCCGACAGACCCGAAAAAGACGACATCTATCGCAAACGACATGGATATCGCATAGGAAAGCGCGCTCGTCGAGTTCCTCCGTGAGAACTGGAAAATCTTCGCATGGTGTCCAGCTGACATGCCAGGAGTACCCAGGGAACTTGCCGAGCACCACCTAAACTTGGATCCAGTAGCGAGACCAATCAAACAACCTTTGCGGCGTTTCTCGGAACCAAACCGCAAAGCCATGCTGTCAGAAATTAATCGACTACGAGAAGCTGGTTTTATCAAAGAGATATTCACAGAAGCCACATGGGTAGCAAACCCAGTGCTGGTGCCGAAGAAAAACACTAAGGTCCTTCGCATGTGCGTCGACTTTACGTGTCTCAATAAACATTGTCCAAAGGATCACTTTCCCCTCCCGAGGATCGATCAAATTATCGACTCCACGGCTGGATGTGAACGTCTTTCCTTCCTGGATGCATATTCTGGTTATAACCAGATCAGATTGAAAGAAGAAGATGAAGTAAAGACCGCGTTTATTACACCTTACGGCGTGTTTTGCTACAGAACAATGCCCTTCGGTCTAAAAAATGCGGGAGCAACATATCAGAGAATGATGCAGAAGTGTTTGGCGACACAGATCGGAAAAAACGTACAAGTATACATCGACGATGTCATCATAACGTCAAAAAAGGGGACAACACTGATCGAGGATCTCAAAGAAACTTTTGATAACCTCGACAAATTCTGCCTGAAGCTGAACCCGACGAAGTGTTCATTTGGCGTCCCAGCAGGAGAACTTCTGGGGTTTCTAGTCTCAGCAAGAGGGATTGAAGCAAATCCCGACAAAATACAAGCTATCGTAACAATGAGGAAGCCAACAAAGTTGAAGGAGATACAACAGCTAACGGGGCGAGTCGCAGCTTTGAGCAGATTCGTCGCTAGGCTGGGAGAAAAAGCGTTACCATTCTACGCTCTGATAAAGCAAGGAGATAAATTCCAGTGGAACGAAGAAGCCGACAGAGCTTTCGAGGATTTGAAGCGCACAATCTCGACACCACCAATTTTGGTGGCGCCAAAAGAACGGGAACCCCTCCTGCTGTATATCGCAGCCACGCCCCAAGTGGTGAGCACGGTGCTAGTTGTTGAAAGGGAAGAAGAAGGAAAACTCCACGGCGTGCAGAGGCCAGTATACTTCGTCAGCGAAGTTTTATCACCCTCAAAACAAAGGTACCCTCAGTACCAAAAGATAGCATATGGAGTGTTCACAACAGCACGAAAATTGCGCCACTATTTTTCGGCACACCCGATCGTAGTGGTCAATGAAGCTTCCTTGTCAAATATATTGAACAATCCAGAAGCTACGGGTCGTGTCTCCCTTTGGGGAATAGAACTTTCCCCTCGGGACATCACGTATGAAAAAAGAAAAGCAATCAAGTCACAAATACTGCCGGACTTCATCGCAGAGTGGATGGATTTGCAAAATACAGGACCTCCAGACTTGTCGAGAACCTGGACCATGAACTTTGACGGGTCCAAAAGACTAGAAGGAGCTGGCGCAGGAGTAGTACTCATATCACCTGAAGGCGACAAGTTAAAGTACATCCTTCGGATGACGTTCCCTAACGCATCTAACAATGAAGCAGAATATGAGGCTCTCATACACGGGATGAAGATGGCGAAAGCCTGCGGTGCAACTCGACTAAAAATCTTTGGCGACTCACAGTTGGTGGCTCAGCAAGTTATGAACCAATGTGACGCAGTCAATGATAGCATGATGGCATACAAGGAGGTGTACAACGAGCTCGAGAAGTTGTTCGATGGATGCGAAGTAAATCATATTAGTAGATTGAGCAACGACGAAGCCGACATTCTTGCAAACATCGGGTCGCAATGCCTTGCAGTCCCGCCAGGTGTATTCTGGGAAGAGATAACAGAGAGATCCACCAAGTCGACAAAATCAAAAAAGAAGGAGAAGAAACCCTCGGGGGCTACCAAGGAAAAGCAAGAGGAAGAAGAAGAAGATCAGGACCTGGTCATGGTGATACAGATACCGTGGATGCAGCCGTACATATCATACATCCTCAGGAAAGAAATACCCGATGATCCAGTTGAGGCAAGACGAGTAATTCGACGCTCCAAAGCTTTCACGGTGGTCAAAGGAGAATTGTATAAGCGAAGTATTTCAGGCGTCTTGCAAAGGTGTGTTACACCCGAAGAAGGAAGAATAATTCTGAAGGACGTACACGAAGGAATATGTGGCCACCACGCGAGTAGTCGAGCTATTGCAGCCAAGGTCTTTCGGGCAGGATTCTACTGGTTGACAGCAATCGAGGACGCCAAGGACATAGTAAGAACTTGCGACGCGTGTCAAAGGTTTGCCGCAAAACCTCACTCTCCAGCAGCAGAGCTAGCACCAATACCATTGTCATGGCCCTTTGCTCAATGGGGACTTGATATGGTGGGCAAGTTACACAAATCCTGGCCAGGAGGAAAGGAGTATATGCTAGTAGCTGTCGACAAATTTACAAAGTGGATAGAAGCGAAGCCGATAAATTCACCAGACGGAGCATCCGCAGTAAAATTCATAAAAGACCTCGTCTTCAGATTTGGAGTGCCCCACAGCATCGTCACAGACAACGGCAGTAACTTTACATCCCACGAATTCAAGGATTATTGCGAAGAGGTGGGCATCAAGTTGCACTTTGCGTCAGTTGCACATCCTCAAACCAATGGGCAAGTCGAGAAAGCCAATGGCATCATCTGCAATGGCATCAAGAAACGCTTGTTAGGACCACTGGAAAAAGCTCGGCATACCTGGCCAGAAGAACTACCAAGTGTGTTGTGGAGCATCCGAACAACACCAAACACAGCAACACAGGAAACTCCGTTTTTCTTGGTTCATGGAGCAGAAGCAGTACTACCAATCGAGATAGAGCACAACTCTCCACGTGTCGTCGAATATGACGAAGAAGTGTCGAGAAAAGCACTAGAAGACGACGTGGACGCACTTGATGAAGCCCGAGACGAAGTATTGTCTCGGGTAACCAAATACCAATAGGACTTGAAGAATTACCACAGTCGACGTTTGCGGCCAAGATCTTTTCAGGTGGGAGACCTAGTTCTTTGGCTCACGCAAAAAAGTCATGAAAAACTCGAGTCACCGTGGCTTGGCCCTTACATTGTCACGGAAGTAATCGGAGGAGGAGCATACAGGATAAAGGACAAGAAGACAGGGGTGGAGGAGCCAAACCCCTGGAACGTGGCGCAACTCAGGCGGTTCTACGCCTAGAGTCGAAATATAGTCCTTGCAAAACTTCAATGTACTGAAACGCCCACGAGTTTTCAGACGCACTCTTTTCCTTTTTCGGGGCACCGAGTGGGGCCGGAGAAGGTTTTTAATGAGGCGGGCTCGCGGTGCTGCAATATAATAAAGATAGTATCAATATAACCTTTCTTCCTTATCGACATGATCAAAGTCTCTGCTCCGATAAATTTCAATATAGTTCATCGACAAAAGAAAAGCCTTGCCTTGGTATTAAAATACCTCGTGAGTCAATAAAAATACAAAATAGTACTCAATAAAAAAGCTCGGGGGCTCATATTCGCCATAAATATATAAATGCCTTGGTTCAAAACCTCGCAAATATACAAATATAGTAAAGAGTCACCGAGACACTCGGGGGCTAGACAAACATAGAAATATAGTGGTTGCTTCACAATATAATCATAGTCATGGGTTACAAAAAAGAAATATCTACAAGAGGAAAATAACTAGTCTTGATTCAATATGTCATCAAGAGTAACTCTGTTTTCTTCAGGAGCAGCGCCAAGAAAATCGGCATAATGGCCATCGGCAAAAAAGTCGGCGTCCATCCGAAGAAGGTCCTCAATCATTTCTTCGGCTACAGGCGTAACCTTCGTGTTAATCCTATCAACACCAACTCTTCGACGTTTTACCTTTTGATGAACTTTCGCGACAACTTGGGTAAGGTCAAGATTTGAGTGGCAGATCTGGAGCATGATAAGAGCAAATGCGCGCCAGCTACCAGTTGAGCTTTGACAAAATCATGGATACTGCCAGCATCCTTGAATCTTTCCATCAATTCAGGGAGAGTTTTTGGTTGGACGTTCCGAGGAAACATGGAGTTGTAAACCATGGACAAGGTCTTGGTACAGAAGTCAAGGAAATCGCGAGTTTGAGAGGTGCGATCTTGGAATCTGACAATTTGTCGGGTCCTCTCTGGGGTAGCCCAAAACAAAGAACCATGGTCCAGGGAAAGGTTAACAAGGAGGTTCGTCCTAGCATTTACCCTCTCTTCCTCGGCAGCAGCATCAGTAAAGGAACCTATCAAAACAACGAAGGGGAAACCTTTAAGAGACATAGCATGAAGATGAAAGATATCGGAGGATGAAGCAAGCATACCCGACATATCTGCACTGGCTTCATTCATTAATTCGAGCATGAAATTTTCTCGAGTGGTCGCCTTTTCAGCCTCGGAAGCAGCAATTTCCTTAGCAGCCACGGCCTCGCGAGCTTGCTGAAGAGCAACTTTTTCGGCTTCAGATGACTTACGAGATTGCTCCATCATCACAAGTGTTTGCTTCTTCGCATACTGAAGTTGCTGTCGAAGCTCATCCAGTTCTTGCGACAAGGTATCGTCGACAGGTGCAGTATCAGCAAAAGTTCTCCTCGCGCGAGAAGAAGAAGGCGAAACATTGGAAGGAGCGGAAGATGGAGTATAGTTATCAAATATCAACTGAAATTTAAACAAGACAACATCAAACAACAAGCAAAGATAGAGTTTTCATTAATCTCTTGGAATAATTACAAGGGCATTACAGTGGAGCTAAGGAAGTACGTGTCGCCAAATGACTACTTTGGCGACAAGAGCAAAAGAAACAGAAAGAAAAACAGAGACATGCAACTAGACCTCCGGCCTTGACGAGCTAGGAGTCGACGATGGTTTAATCCCGAGATAGGCCAAGATCTTCTTTGTGTTGGGCTTGGCTGCCTTAATCAGCGACTTCCACCTTGATTGCTCTATCTGCTCGGTGTCGCCAACTTTCATCCAGTCAATAGTCTGTTGACTGTCAGCAACCAACGCGACAGTATTCTCAACGGCAACCTTCATATTTTCTTGACGCATCTTCAGTCCAAGGTCTTCCGGTGAATTGAACATCTTGGCAAGGTTAAGGAAAGTCGCAGGCTCCTCTTTCTTCGGGAAGAAGTAGGGGAACAATGCCGACAATACTGCGTTAGCATTCGACACACCTTCACGAATCTCGGACCCATGAAGCTCCAGATAGGAAAGTGCGTCAAGGAGCGGGTCATCGACAGGATTCGTCAGATCAAAATCCTGGTTTGTTTGGGCTGTCAAGGAAACAAAGCATTAGTCAAAAAACAAGAAACAACGATTCTCATAAAAATAGAAGGGATCAGCAAAATTACTGAAAGTGCGGCGACTTTGAGTTTTCAGGCGCTTGAGGATTCCTTCTTCACGAGAAGCTTGCGCAGCTTTGTGCTCGTCTAAGGCAGATGTAGCATCCTCAAGTTTTTTCTGTCGTTCCTCGACACCAGCAGCTTTCGCCTTGGCTTCATCAGCTTCGGCCTTGGCTTTGCTAGCAGCGAGTTCGACTTTCTTGCGAGCCGCTTCACTTTGCTCAAGTTTTTGAGCAAGTGCGTCGGCACGTTCGTTGGCCTCTGCAAGTTTCTCTGTCGAGATATAAAAAAAAAAAAGAGAAGAAAGATCAAAAATCGCGACAAGCAACAGGAGCAAAAAGTCAAGGAAAAATGGCAAGTTTAAAGGTCGTTACCTTCGGCTCTGTTAGCATATTCACGGTACCCAATAAATTGGGAGCCGATGCGGAGAAGATCTTTGATCATAGGCTATTCAAGGTGAACACAGCAAGAGAAACATCGGCATGAAAAAGAGAGAAGGCGTAAAAAAAAGCAAAATAAGGAAAATATAGATGTCGACAAGCTTACATCATCCAAGAGCAGAGTCGACGAACTGCCCAACTGAGGGGCAGGTTCAACAATCTTTTCAACCCTTGTCCTTTTTGGTGAAGGAGCAAGGGGGCTTGATGCTGGAGTAGTGGTGACGACGTTTTGTTGAGGAGGCGAGTTTTCTTCTCCTTCAACTAGCGTGTCTGAGGCAAGTACAGTACGTGACGTGCTTGTCCGAGGAGCCACGTCAGTAGTTGGTACTTCTTCCTCGTCATCACTGTTGATTAAAAATCGGCAGCATAAAAAGCAAGACAAGATAAATATTTCGAGTACAAAAATAGGGAGCACTAAAGACGACTTACGAGCTGACGAGGGATTCAATATAAGGATCATAAGCTGCCTTCGGATGAGAAGGAACAACTTCTTCAGCCTTAGAGGTGCCAGAATCCTCGGCATCATTCCTTTTCCTTTTATTCCTTGGAGAAACAGCAGGAGGAAGGGATTGCGTCGACTCACTGGCTTCAGACTCAATTTTTTTTTCACGAGAAGCCGCAGATTTGTGAGAACCCGCGACTTCACTTTCGGGAATAGAAGAACCTTGAATATCTTCGGCAACGATGGCCTGTTCTTCGACTTCTCCACCCTCAGGAAGAGGAGGAAGGGAAGTCATAGTAGGATGGTTCTGTAAAAAATAGCGACAAAAGGAAAATTAAAGAGATGACAATAGAATAAGATGCAGAGAAAGTGCGGAACAAGATAAAAACTCGGGAAGACAAAATACCTCGGGGAGTGGATTGGCGGAGCTGTATGGTTCCACGCGACAAGAGGAAGGAATAGGGTCCTTGCCCAGGCGAGAAAGTCTTCGAATCAACTTCTCCAAGTCCTTTGAGGAAAGATCACTGGAGATTCTGTTGGGGTCGTTTTCGCCAGAGTACGTCCAAAGGGGATTTTTGCGAGCCTGAAGAGGCTGCACTCTAATCCTAAGGAAGTAGGCAGTGATTTGAACACCAGACAGCTCTTTGCCTCGAGTGTTTTGAAGCTGATGAATACGAGACATGAGTGCCTCTGTCGCCTTTTTCTCTTCCTCGGAAGCTTCGGCATCCCAGGAGCGGCGGCGCTGGATTCTGGCACTTCCGTCGAAAGGAATTATGTTGTGTTCAACGGAGTTGGCGCTTTCTTCGTGAATGTAGAGCCACTTTTTGCGCCATCCTTGGACAGAATCAGGAAATTTGACGTCGAAATAATCGATATCAGTACGAACACAGATAACAACGCCACCTATGTTATAAGTGACGTTGTGGGAGCCATTGCGGCGGAGGCAGAAAATGCGTTTCCACAGAGCCCAATTGGGAGGGATTCCGAGGAAGCATTCGCAAAGTGTGATGAAAATAGAAATGTGA